>NC_089756.1:34151261-34173761 GCF_040412425.1 Macrobrachium rosenbergii | reverse complement strand
CATGAAGAAGAATGAAGGGTAGGAAGAAAGAATGGTAAATGAGAGGAGGAAATTTAGAGAGAGAGAGAGAGAGAGAGAGAGAGAGAGAGAGAGAGAGAGAGAGAGAGAGGGTGTTGGAAGAAGGTATAAAGAAGAATGAGGGGTAGGAAGAAAGAGCAATGAAGGAGAGGTGGAGGAAGTTGAGAGAGAGAGAGAGAGAAAAAGGAAAGTTCGAAGAAGGCATGAAGAAGAATGAGAGAGAGAGAGAGAGAGAGAGAGAGAGAGAGAGAGAGAGAGAGAGGAGAAATAAGGAGATGAAGAAGGAAAGTTGGAGTAACGGCTAGACGTGACCGATGGTGAACGAAGAATGAGGGAGAAGATTGCTGAAGAAGAAGAACTTGGAGAGAACTGTTTGGAGGGGGAGGGGGGTGAGGAAGAAGGAAGAGAGGAGGAGGATGAGGCGAGGTCAGTATCGAGGGAGAGAGGGAGAGATGGAAACGTTGGGGTGAGGGAGAGGAGAGGAGATAGGGTGAGGTCAAAAGGTCTCTCTGGGACTTGGCGGTCTTTTGGCCTTGGAAAAGCTTCGGGTGTCAGGGATACCAGTATTTGTAGGGGGTAGGTGTGGTAGGGGGCGAGAATTTTGGGCTGGGGTGAAGAAAGGGAGGTGGTGGGGTTTAATGAAAGGTTTTAATGGATGGTGAAAGATTTAAAGGAATTATTTTTTTTTTCGGGTCGACAATACTTGTGGATATATTCTTCGAAATAGTTATTACTGTTTATCTCGTGTCCTTATCCGCATTAAAACGGAGAAAAGCAGAGGCTAAGTGAATAAAGATGAATTAAAAACTGTAGATTGTAATAAGAAATAGAACGCAAACAAGTAAGATTTACTCGTGTATAAACAGCAGTAAAAAAAGAAATGTTAACAAAAATGAGGCAAAGGATTAACGCTCTTTACAGCAGTACAAGGAGATCATAAATATATATATATATATATATATATATATATATATATATATATATATATATATATATATATATATATATATATATATATATATATATATATATATATATATATATATATATATATATATATATATATATATATATATATATATATATATATATATATATATATATATATATATATATATATATATTCAGTACATATATATATATATATATATATATATATATATATATATATATATATATATATATATATATATATATATATATATATATATATATATAATCATTTACATAAAAACAAATACTGGGAGAGACATCTTATCTCTCTCATCACATAACTCAAAAATAATTTTCCATTAAAGAAATTCTAGTAATATTTTTTTGTATTAAACATTAATTTTCTCAAATACTCAAATATTTCTGCATAAAAGCAGTTCTAAAATAGATTTTCAAGACGTTTAAAAAATATATTTACTGAGGGTTTTCTTTGTGGAACTTTTATGAATATTTATAGCCAATTTGAGCACGCAAAGCCAAAGAACTTGCATCGTTCAAGTTTATACGCGGTTTTCCGTTGGTTGTACTTATAACAATGGAGCGTCTTAATTCATGAATTTGTATGTTGCCATACTTTTACTTTACACACACACACATACATACATGCATAGATTGATAGGTGTAAGTATAAATACACACGCACACAAACATATATATTTGTCTGTGTATATTTATACCTGTCTGTCTTTATATATATATATATATATATATATATATATATATATATATATATATATATATATATATATATATATATATATATAAATGTGTATGTTTGTGTGTGTATCTAGTGTAGATATCTAGAGAGAGAGAGAGAGAGAGAGAGAGAGAGAGAGAGAGAGAGAGAGAGAGAGAGAGTACTGACGGGATTTGTACAGGCACCCGGATTTTACTTTTGCGGTTGTATATGTATATGGCGTTCAAAAGACCTGCAGAATAACATATATACACATTATATATATATATATATATATATATATATATATATATATATATATATATATATATATATATACAGTCTCTTTCCCCTGTCTCTTTCCCTGAGTGCGCCAGAAGGTTAACCCTTCCGCTTCTCAGCAAATCTTTAGGCATGAAGTTGCCATCCCCATACTAATATATGTACGAAGAGCAAAAATGCAGATACAACTGTCATAGCAACAATAATAATTAACAACGTAAGGTCTGTTTATTTAATCCATTTCGTTCCAATCAACCTTGCATGGAATGGAAGTCAAGATTGTACTTTTATATATACACATAAGGAGCTAAAATCCAGTCACAGCTACCATATATTAACGATAATAACAACGACATATGCAGCACTGGAGAGAAGAATGAGGAGGGGAGTAATGGTGGACCCTGAAGTACCTCGTGTGTAGGGGGGTTGGGGTGTATTTTCAAGCTAGGTGGGGGTTGGGGGTGGAGCCCTGTCGAGAAACAAGAATCGTCACTACCAAATATGTAATGCGGTTCAGCCGCCACATCAATCCGAGAGAGAAAAATGTATCCGGTATTGTTTAATCTTTCCTGTATGGTTGATTATCATTTTCCCCCGTCTTCTTTTTCTTTCCTTGAGTATTTTGGATTATTTTATTTTTTATTTTCTGCTGTTTTCTGATTTTTTTTTTAAACTTAGAGAGGCAAACCGTCCCCGAAATTCGAGGTGGTCCTAAGCCGGACGGATGGATTTCGCCTCTCTTATTTTTAAACCCCATGGGTGTTGGCTAACAATGGTATGCATTTTCATTTGTTTTTTGTTTGTTTGTTCGTTTGTTTGTGTTCTTATAAGCATAGCTTTTATTTTTATCAACATTCATTTATGTCTGACATATAGTCATATGGTCGGCGTTTTCAAATATGAATCAGACATTTTAATTAAAATCATTATAAAATTATTTCTTCATTAACATTAATTATCTTATATTTGGTTTTTCACAATCAGTATTATTTGATAATAAGTAATTACGATGGAAATATTTCGGTGGGTTAAAAATTACAAATACAAAAATCACATTTTCAGCACTGCAGTAATTATATTTGATTCTCCACAATGAATGTTATTTGATAATAAGTAATTACAATCGAAATATTTCGGTGGGGTTAAAACATAAATACAATATGTTTTCAGCACTGCATTGGGTTGGGTATTCCATGGGCAGAGGAGAAATGGGTGGGGGAGAGATAGGAAGTCCCCCTGGGGTACTGGTGGTCACAGGGGTAGAGGAGAATTAGGGAGGGGGTAGGATCTCCCCTAGGGGTACTGGAGTATAGAGGGGCAGAGGAGAAATGGGGAGGGAGGAAGGAAGTCCCCTTGGGGTACTGGTTGTCACAGGGGCCGAGGAGAATCGGGGATGGAGGTAGGAACTCCCCTAGGGGTACCGGTGTTTACAGGGGCAGAGGAGGAATGGAGAGGGAGAGAAGGAGTCCCCTGGGGGTACCGGTCACAGGGGTAGGATTAGGTTTACTGGTTCTTGACCAATGAGGAAACAGCTTTGTGTAAACAGAATAAGATTCTGTTTACAACCCCATCTACCACCGCCGCTGCTTCTTCCTTCCTACCCCGCCCACCCCCACCCCCACGCCCACTCCCCCTCCAGTCGGTGTCTTCGTCGGGAGACGCCTGCCTCTCTCCTCCTGACGCCGAGACTGGGTGGCGGCGGCTGCGGCGGCGTCGGGAGGGCATGGCGCTCCTGACGGTTGGTTGGCGACCAAAACCATATGGTCAGTTGAGATGTGTAATATATATATATATATATATATATATATATATATATATATATATATATATATATATATATATATATATATATATATATATATATATATATATATATATATATATATATATATTATGTATATATATATATGTGTGTGTGTATAACTGAATCACAAAAATATGGAACGTGATGAACATTATTATAAATAAAGACAAAAATCACGAAGGAATAAGAAACAATGGAGTGCTGAGATCTTTATTGCTAAGTAAAGGACAACAGTCGAAAAGGCCCTGCAGCACTCCATTGTTTCTCATTCTTCCTTCGTGATTTTGTCTTATATATATATATATATATATATATATATATATATATATAGATATATATATATATATATATATATATATATATATATATATATATATATATATATATATATATATATATATATATATATATATATATATATATATATATATATATATATATATATATACATACATACATACATACATACATACATACATACATATATATATATATATATATATATATATATATATATATATATATATATATATATATATATATATATATATACACACGTCTGCTGTAACCGATCCTTAGAACAACTACAGATACTCTGTAATTACAAGTACTACCCAGAAACAAGCCTTGGCGTCTTAGCACAGTATTCTTCATGAATATTATATGTTCTTTTTGAACATGTGTTGTCCGAGCGACGCGGCGACAAAAAAAAAAAAAAAAAAAAAAAAAAAAAAAAAAAAAAAAAAAAAAAAAGAGGCCAGGGGGAAGAAAAACTGCAGTTGCCAGACGCCATAATGTCCTTTGAGTGGGAAGATGGCAGCCAGTGAGATGCACTTACGCCTTGCACGGGTTCCATCTTGCACGAAGGTGCGAGATGTCTGTTTTTTTTTTTTTTTTTTTTTTTTTTTTTTTTTTTTTTTTTGATATATCGTATGGGATAAAGTGGATAAACGGATAAAAGGACGTACGAATGGATAGATATATTTTCGACATACGAATGGACAGATATATTTTAGGCATCCGAATGGACAGATATATTTTAGACATACGAATGGATAGATATATTCTCGACATACGAATGGATAGATATATTTTCGACATACGAATGGATAGATGTATTTTGGACATACGAATGGACAGATATATTTTAGACATACGAATGGACAGCTATATTTTAGACATACGAGTGGACAGATATATTTTAGACATACGAATGGACAGATATATTTATGACATATGAATGGACAGATATATTTTAGACATCCGAATGGACAGATATATTTTAAACATACGAATGGACAGATATATTTTCGACATACGAATGGACAGATATATTTTCGACATACGAATGGACAGATATATTTTAGACATCCGAATGGACAGGTATATTTATAACATATGAATGGACAGAAATATTTTAGACATACGAATGGACAGGTATATTTATGACATATGAATTGACAGAAGTATTTTGGACATACAAATGGACAGATATATTTATGACATCCGAATGGACAGATATATTTTTGACATCCGAATGGACAGGTATATTTTAGACAGACGGGGACAGAGGAAAGTTTTGTGACAAGTAGATGTATGGATGTTTAGACGGACGTTCAAGAAGAGGTGCTGCTTTGGCTTGTTATCTAAGCGTCACCTACTCCGAGGTGCTAGTACTAAGTATGGCGGAAGCTCCTTGGGACGGCGTGTTTAGTACTAGCCCCTCGGCGATCAAAGTATTATATAAACCCGTTTCTATATTGTGTGGTCGACAAATTATATTAATAAACTATATCTTTGATCCCCGAGGGGCTAGTACTGAACACGGCGTCCCATTGAGCTTCCGCCATGTTTAGTACTAGCACCTCGGAGCAGATGACAACGCGTAGATAACAAGCCAAAGTGGCAACTTTTACTGCACCTCCTTTCATATTCTCTTTCTTCCATCTTACTTTCCACCTTCTCTTAACAATTGATTCATAGTGCAGCTGCGATGTTTCCTCCTGTTACACCTTTCAAACCTTTTTACTGTCAGTTTCCGTTTTAGTGCTGAATGACCTCACAGGTCCCAGTGCTTGACCTTTGACCAAAATTCTATAATCAGTTCAATTCAGTTTTAAAGTTCGTTTCCTTAACGTCACTTACATACCTTTATCTCATCCTGCTATTGCATTTTCGTAATGCATATTATATTTGCATGTAGCCATGAGTTAAAGTAAATGATTAATTATTAACAAGCAACAAAAAATATCCTTGTTTTTGTGATTAATACAGAATTTAGGCCAAAGGTCAATCACTGGCACCTATGAGGTCATTCAGCGCTGAAACGGAAATAGACAGTAAAAGGTTTGAAAGGTGTAACAGGAGGAAAACCTCAAAGCAGTTGCACTATGAACCAATTGATAGGAGAGGGTTGAGGAAAGTAAGATGGAAGAAAGAGAATATGAAAGGAGGTACAGTAAAGGAACGAAAGGGGTTGCAGCTAGGTGCCGAAGGCAAGCTGCAAAGAACCCTAAGTAGTGCCAACAGTGCACCGCATGAGGTGCACTGACGGCGCTACCCCCCTACGGGGTTGTTATTGTGATGGGATCTTTGGTTAAAAGATTTGACGAGCTCATCTGTCCGTCCATACGAAGGGGTTGGGACTTTTTGGGTTGTTGGTTGGGGGTTGGGAAGGAGGTGTTATAACCCAAGGGTTGCGGTTGTGAGGTTTGTAAAGACGTGAGAAGGGATAGAAGAGATGGGGAGTGGGATTGGACCAAGGATTGGACGAAGGTTGGGGATTAGGGAAGGGGGATTTAAAAGGGATTATGTTAGTTTGAGGATTGGGTGCGGTTTAGTCTAGGGCTCTGTTCGGTCAAAGGGTTTAGGTTTAGGGAAGAAGGAGAAGAGAGAGAGAAGAAGAAGAAGAAGAAGAAGAAGAGAAGAAGAGAGAGAGAGAGAGAGAACGATAAGCAAAGATAGAGTACAGTTTACAGATTCGTAAATAGATAACTAATGAACGATAAATAAATTTAGATACAATACAATTCTAAAACTTATAAGTAGAGAGAGAGAGAAGAGAGAGAGAGAGAGAGAGAGAGATTTAGTGCAAGATAAGCAAAAAGAGAGAGAAAGATATCAAGCAGAAAATATCACATGAGAGAGAGAGAGAGAGAGAGAGAGAGAGAGAGAAAATAACCAGCCGTGCCACGTGATATCAATGCAAGTGCGGTGTTTCATTCGATAAGGAGGCCAAAGGTAATATATATCGATTACGCTGATAGGACACTTACGATGTTTGCACGGCGTTTTATCGATGGGCACACTTCGCCTTTATGAACGCGGCCGTCTCAGGATATTGAATGGAGATTTTTATATCAATAAATATATATAGATTATATATTATATTTATATGTATGTATATATATTTATAATATACACAAGCACACACACACACACGTAATACTGTCTTCAACGAAGCCATGAAGAGAAAAAGAGTCAAAGTCCGTCATGACATTGATGACAACGTACGAGAATAATAATTGCCCAGACACTCTTATTTATGGCCGCGTTTTATGCTTGTGACAAGTCGGGTGTTGTCTTCAGGCTCTAGTAGAGTAGTCTGGGTTACAGTTGAAGGTTATTGCTATTACTACTGCTACTACTTCTGCTACTAGTACTACTACTGCCACTGCTAATGTTGCTGGGGAAATTGTAATCTTATCCCTGAACTGCGAAGAAGGAAGACATGGCAGTCAAAAAATTGAATTATGTACCTGGCTGTTAGTCGATTGTTATGGGGTACAGATTTGGTGGGGTGGAGAGAAGAAGAAGAAAAGAAGAAGAAGAGGAGAGAGAGAGAGAGAGAGAGAGAGAGAGAGAGAGAGAGAGAGAGAGAGAGAGGGTAAAAACTCAAAATACAAGTAAATATTTGTGAAGTGGCGTCTATCCACGTCAAAATATATGACATCACATCCAGATTTAAAAGAAAAAATATAGGAGGTCCTCGATGAGGTAATCCTCAATCCCACTGGTATAAAACCATCCCCCATGTACTCTGAGATTTAGTTGAGAGAACCTCGACGACGTAATCCTCAAACTCACTGGGGTAGAGCCATCCCTCACATACTATGAGAGCTGGTGACAAGGCCTCGACGAGGTAATCCTCAGACACATTTGTTTAAATCATCTTTCATATATACTCTGAGAACTGAGATAAGCTGGTGAGGTAATCCTCGGACACGGCCTCATCCCTAATTATATATGAGAGCTGGTGATAAGGCCTCGACGAGGTAATCATCAGACACATTTGGTTAAATCATCTTTCATATATACTATGAGAGCTGGTGATAGGACCTCGACGAGGTAATCCTGAAACCCACTGGAATAAAGTCATCCTTCATATACTATGTGAGCTTGTGACAGGACCTCGTCGAGGTAACCCTCAAACCCACTGGGGTAAAGCCATCCCTCACAAACTAGAGATGACAAGAAAACATGCAAAAAAACAAGCATAGTTACTGAAAACAAAAACAATAAGAATGTGCCATCACTACAACTACCTCAACAGCAGTCGTCTTACCAAGTTATGAGCTAGCGTCGACACAGAGAGAGAGAGAGAGAGAGAGAGAGAGAGAGAGAGAGAGAGAGAGAGAGAGAGAGAGAGAGAGAGATTTTATCATAATGTACACACGCAGAGGCTATTCTCATGTTACGATCTTTTGTCAAGCTATGCTCAGGCACTTCTCAGAATAGCCCCAGTTTTGATGGCATCATTTGAGATTTGAGAAGGCACAAGCTCGAGAGAGAGAGAGAGAGAGAGAGAGAGAGAGAGAGAGAGAGAGAGAGAGAGAGAGAGAGAGAGTCTAGCTGTTGAGGGAGCGAACATATTGAAAGTACCATGGCAAGTGGGTGCAAAGAGAGAGAGAGAGAGAGAGCTATCGAGAGAGAGAGAGAGAGAGAGAGAGAGAGAGAGAGAGAGATCGAGAAAGCAAATACTAAAGTCGAGAAAGCAAAATACTGAAAGTCGTATGGCAAGAGAGAGAGAGAGAGAGAGAGAGAGAGAGAGAGCTATCGAGAAAGCGAATATTGAAAGTAGTATGGTAAGAGAGAGAGAGAGAGAGAGAGAGAGAGAGCTTTTGCTTTTAAACCTTGAAAATTGCATTCATAATCTTTACAGAAATTATTGAGAAATTCCAGTTTAATAAAAGAAGCATTTTTATCCTTAACGTCTCCAAAGAAATATATTTATTTGTAGCAACCTAAATAAAGTTTAGTTTCAGATAAGCTGTAGTCAAAGACATCACTAAAATAAAAGTTTCAGTTCTATTTAAAAAGATGAATTGCACATTTATTTTGCTTGAGGAAATGTTATACTAAATTTCTTTTATATTACTGAAGGCAGCTCAAATTCATGAAATGTTGCTTAATTAAGTATTTGAAACTAGCATGTCCTTAATTACCTAGATAACAGAATGTTAACAGGGAAAAATAATTAAATTATCAAAATAAAAAAAACATAACTCACAGACATTTAGCCAAAAATACATTCCTCATGCAGAATAATTACCGAATCTTATTGACTAGTACAAAAATAAAATGAAATTCCACATTTCTAATCTTCTAAAATAAGCTTCAGGTTTTAGGTTTTAAGTAAAACACGCAGAACGAACAAATCAGTTTCAAGGAGCAAGTAGCCTAAGTAAGTAAGTAATAAATAAGTAACTAAGTAAGCAGCGCGTTCGAGTGAAAGCCTAATTTTGTTTAACCGTTGTTTTCACTTTAAGGGCTAAAAAGAAAAAAAAAAAAAAAGTTCTTAACCGGTGACAGATGGCGTCGGCCTTCAAAGAAAACGGAACTAGAACTGCAGCCCCATTTAAAGGGAAACTATTACAAAAATGACATCCTGACGTATAGCTTATATAAATCGATTTGAAATATATATTTTATTCCATTGCGATATTATAACTTTGTCAGGAATTCACTTCACAGTGATAAAAGATGCATTTTTCAATTTGAGCCACAGTGACAATAGCATTGCTAAGAATTTTTATATTTAAATTTAAAGTATTACAAAATAACAAACGTGTGGGTTGCGTAATAATTCGAATAAAAAGATATTTATTTTATTCTATGCCGATATTAGACCTTTTCAAGTTATTTACTTCAGTATGATAAATGATGCATTTTTTTTTTCATTTCAGCTACGGTAACAATACCGTTGCCAGGCATATTTCTCTCTTTTTTTTTTTTTTTTTTTTATTGTCGGAACCTAGATATTTTAACTCACGGCCTTGGGGGCTGTTTTCACAATAATTACGTTGCGGATGTTATTGAAGGGTTATGTATTGTAATAATCCGCTTCCATTTCCTGGGTTTCACTCATTTACAGAATATGGGAAACTTACGTGCGTATGTGTATATTTATTTATGCCATTTTATGCGTACTTATACGTCATAACTGTTATTAAGAATAAAGTAATGTAAAGCAGTAATTATTATTTTTTTTTTACATTTTCCTAATTTATTTGATTGAATTTTTACTTTCCTTCGTTTTTTTCTGGGAAAAACTAAATGGATTACAATGAAAAGGCTATATAAAGTCAGACTGTTTACTGACGCAAGTTTTGCTAAAGAAAAATACGAAAATGCAACTGATCTTTTAATTTTTCTTTTACAGAGTTTTACGCTTCAAGAATATCAAAGAAAATATAGCTTTTAATTGTATATAAACATATATCTGTTTATATATGTATGTAAATATATACATATATATATATACATACATATATATATATGTATATATATACTGTATATTATATATAATGTGGTATACACACGCCTACACATACATATATATTATATATATGTGTGTGTGTGTGTTTGTGCGCCAAGAGGCAATAATAGAAAGAAAGGAAGATAACAGCCAGTCCCCAATGCACTTACCAGGCGTAAGTGATTCGAAGATGACATAGAAAGCAAGATTTGGCTGAATTGGCGTTTTTCCCAAACCGCAAGAGAGCCTCCCGGTGTTAAGGAGAAAGTGGAGTGCCGAGGATGAAGACCACTTTTTTAAATGGTTCACCCGGAGAAATCTCTTTTAGCAACAGGATAATGCGTTCTCTCTCTCTCTCTCTCTCTCTCTCTCTCTCTCTCTCTCTCTCTCTCTCTCTCTCTCTCTTAGCGCACACATATGTGAGATGTGTATATATATATAAATATATGTGTATATATATATATAAATATATAATTATACATACTATATTATATATATATATATATATATATATATATATATATATATATATATATATATATATTGTCAGATAAAAATGCTTGTACCTGCCTACAGGCAAACCAGTTCGCCGGTGAAAACACACACACAAACACACACACAAACACAAACACACACACACATACACACTCAGGAACTAACATGACGCAAGCAAGCACGCATAAGCGAAGGCTACAGAGTTTGATAATAATAATAATAAAAAAAAAAAAGTAACATTCCCACACACAAAAGTTCTGTCCTCTTCCACATCCTGTGAAAAGGAACCGCGGACCTTCGTCACAGGACCCGTGAGCGATGAATACGAACCCGGGAACGAACCCGGGAACGAGCCCTCTGAAATGACTGTGTTTCCGACACGAAAACGGATTATTCCGACATCGAGTTATTAATCGTGGGAAATCGCTTCCCCCCCCGGTGGGGGAGGTTGTTTAATGTTTCGTGCGAAAATTTCTGCATTATCTTTTGTCTGCGCGCCTGCGCCGTGTCGGCGTCGTGCATACCCGAAGGTCATGGTCAGCTAGCGTAAGGTCAGAGGTCTCTGGCATTTTTTTTTTAATTGGTCGAAGGTTAAGGTTGGGGAAGAATGAGAGAGAGAGAGAGAGAGAGAGAGAGAGAGAGAGAGAGAGAGAGAGAGAGTTGCAGTAGTAGTAGCAGCTATTACCTGATGATATTTAAGAGTTAGAGCGAAAATGATAACTTAAGAGAATGCAAGACTTAAGAGAGAGAGAGAGAGAGAGAGAGAGAGAGAGAGAGAGAGAGAGAGAGAGAGAGAGAGAGAGAGAGAGCAGTTGCAGTAGAGAGAAAGTGAGAGAGTTTGTAGCTCTCATTGCTAAGCGGTTGGAAGAATAACCTTCCGGATAGTTAGAACTATCAAGGTAAATTGCTATCTACTATAATTTCGATTGTATTGCAGAATTGGTATTGCAATTGCTTTTCATTTTCCCACAGAGAGAGAGAGAGAGAGAGAGAGAGAGAGAGAGAGAGAGAGAGAGAAGAGGCCATATAGAAAGTTCAGTTCTTTTACCTCATATTCTTCTTTATCTATATAATTTTTCTTGAAAAAGTACCCTGAAAAATTCCCTCCATGAATAGGCCTGCCTCTCTCTCTCTCTCTCTCTCTCTCTCTCTCTCTCTCTCTCTCTCTCTCTCTCTGCAGAATGGCATTCATTAACTATGCAATGTACATTTTATTACTGTTGCAATAATTATTATATATAAATATATATATTATATATATACACACAAACGTACATATACATATATTACACATACATACATACGCACATACACACATACACATTATTAACAACACAAACGACTTCTTTTTATGGCCTCATAACTTGCTTAACGACTGTCATAGAATGTCAGTAGCTCCCCACTCTTTATTTGTTTATTTATTTATTAATATTTATTTTTTTTTGCGCTGTCTGGCAATTCCTTCAGTTATTTTAAGCGCGTACGCTACAACAGTTGTTATGATCTTGTAACTGAAAGTCAAGAGGATGACCATGTGTTTTTTATATACGCAAGTGTGAGTGTTATAGAAGTGTGGGTTGTGTCGTGTTGTTTTCTGGTTGTAAACACGGATGAATGTACTTGTGGATGTTTATGTATGTTCTTTATATTTAAATGTGCCTGTGCTGTGTTTATGAGATTTATTTTCTCTTGGTATATGGAAATTAATATAGTAAGATTGTTCAGCCTTCAGAACTGTTCTTTTGTTATGAATGACAGAATTGGTTATCTTCGAAAATCATCCGTTCACATATATAGATAACTAATTACACCAGGAATGAAAAAGTGTAATTAGATAATTAACTATATCTTAAACGAAATACTCTGCTGTTAGATAATCAATTGTATCACTAATGAAATGTAGTGTAGTTAGATAATTAATTGTATCAGAAATAGAATACAGTGTAGTGAGACAACTAATTGCATCAGGGATAATTAATTATATCAGAAATTAAATACTCTGCTGTTAGATAATTAACTGTATCTGAAATGAAATGTAGTGTAGACATAATGAATTGTATCAGGAATGAAATACAGTGTAGTGAGATAATTAGTTACATTAGAAATGAAATGTAGTGTACTTAGATAATTACATCAGGAATTAAATACAGTGTAGTGAGATAATTAGTTATATCAGAAATGAAATACAATGTAGCGAGATAATTGATTATATAAAAAATGAAATACAGTTGAGATAGATCATTAGCTATATTAAATACAGAAAATGAAATATCAGGAATGAAATGCAGTTAGATAATTAATTAATGATATCAGAAATGAAATGTGAGTTAGTTAATGACAAAACTTAATTATATCAGAAATTAAATACAGTTTAGATTGGTAATTAATTATATCAAATGAAATATAGTTGAGATAGGTAATTAATTATACCAGAAATGAAATACAATGCAGTTAGATCATTAATTATATCAGAGCTGAAATGTAGTGTAGTTAGAAAACTAATTATATCAGAAATTAAATACAGTTTATATTGGTAATTAATTATATCAAATGAAATATAGTTGAGATAGATAATTAATTATGCCAGAAATGAAATACAGTGCAGTTAGATAATTAACTACATCAGAGATGAAAATTAATACAGTGTAGTTAAAGAAACGAAAAAACAAAAGACTACCTTACTGTCTAAGTAGCAAGATAAGTTAACGAGTTAATTGGCCTAAAGAAAGCTTTTCCTCGCAAGGTCGTTTTGGGGGGTCGGTTAAACTGTAGCGATTGCTGTAGTGCAATGAAGGTAATGGCGGTCTCGGGTAATCATGATGACGACGATGACAGTGTCATTGTTAGTCATTATATCTGGCTTCTCCGCTGGCTTCAAGCGAGTGTGGTAGCAGTCGTTTTGTTGTTTCATTTTGCTTTTTATTTTAAAATTGTTTTATTCTTTTATTTTTTTTATTGGAGCTTTCTTTCTCCCTATTCACCATTACCATCATCATCATCATCATCGTCAGCTTTATTACTAACGATAAATTAAATGCACTATCATTTTTTTTTCAGTCAGAGCATGTCGAGATTTAATTACAAAGAGAGCTTTCAACGTCTGTTCGGTTTTCATTAAATTTTATAGGCGAGTTAGCTTTCAGAAACTCTCATGAATATTAATATGTTTCAACAGCAAAATTATCTTGGATTTACTGTGACTCTTCATTACCTAACTCATGATAATATTGGAATTTAGAATTACCGTCATAATTACAAACAATTCATTGCCTAACTCATGATAATATTAGAAGTTAGAGTCATCGTCATAATTACCATTAGCGTTATAATAAATTTGTCGAAGAGAAATTAGTGCTCCCTCCTCCTCCTCCTCCTCCTCCTCCTCCTCCTCCTCCTCCTCCTCCTCCTCCTCCTCCTCCTCCTCCTCCTCCTCCTCCTCCTCCTCCTCGTATAGATTTGTCTTGAAGACTGGAAAATAATAATATTTTAGATCTCGCAAATGAATATCCATATCTTTGCTATGTCTAACATGAAAATTGCTATAATTTTTTTTTTCGCTGTTAAGTCCCCCTCTCTCTCTCTCTCTCTCTCTCTCTCTCTCTCTCTCTCTCTCTCTCTCTCTCTCTCTCTTAAGAAATTGTGAGCGAATCCCCTCAGGAAATGCTCTGAAGGATTCGGTGACTCCAACCTTTTTGACAAAGAATGATGTTGCCATTCGATTTCTGTCGCCAAGGTTGACTTAGGGAGCCCAGTCATCATTATAGAAATAAACTACCGGCAATGACTGTTATTTCCAGTGGCTCTTTAAGAGTTCTTAAGGTACTTTGCAGCGTCCCTTCGGGCCCCTAGCTGCAACCCCTTTCATTCCTTTTACTGTACCTCCATTCATATTTTCTATTCCACCTTGCTATCCATCCTCTCCTAACAATTGTTTCACGGTGCAACTGCGAGGTTTTCCTCCTGTTACACCTTTCAATCCTTTCTACTCTCAATTTCCTTTCAGCATGAACAAAAGGAGAGAGAGAGAGAGAAAGAGAGATCCTACCTCATCACGAGAACGAAGCAGATCCTAAGAGCTTTCGGAAGAAGAACAATAACGAAAGAAGGAACAGTTTCCCAAAAGAAGAATGATGGGAGAGAGAATACAACAAGAAACTGGAAGTGCTCTGATAATCACATTTAACCTTTCCCACAATTTTATTCTCTCGTTCCTCATTTTATACCTTTTTTTTTTTGTTTTTTCTTAATTTTGCTGCTTTTGAGATCGCGCAAAAGGTTGCGTTCCTTCGCACCATCAGGAGGGAATTTAGCGTTCACCTTAGCCCTTAATTTTTTTTTTTTTTTTTTTTTTACTGATTTTTGTTTCTCTCGAGATCGCGCAAAAGGTTGCGTTTCTTCGCAATATCAGGAGGAAATTTAGCGTTCACCTTAGCCCTCATTTTGCGTTAGCGTTCACCATAGCCCTCATTTTGCGTTCTTTATTATTATTATTTTTTTTTTCTGCTTCTCTCGAGATCGCGCAGAAGGTTGCGTTCTTTCTCATTATCAGGAGGAAATTTAGCGTTCGCCTTAGCCTTCATTTTGCGTTCTTTATTTTTTTTTATTTGTATATCTCTCTGGAGATCGCGGAAAAGGTTGCGTTCCTTCGCACCATCAGGAGGAAACTCAGCGTTCACCTTAGCCCTCATTTTGCGTTGGCGTTCACCTCAGCCCTCATTTTGCATTCTTTCACCTTAGCCCTCATTTTGCATTATTATTATTATTATTATTATTATTATTATTATTATTATTATTTTTATTTTTTTTTGGGGCTTCTCTCGAGATCGCGCAAAAGGTTGCGTTCCTTCGCACCATCAGGAGGAAATTTAACGTTCATTTTGGATTATGATGAGCGTTGCGATCTTGCAATTATTTTTGTGTCGACGGCACTCCCCTCCCCATCAGGAGGAAATTTAACCACCTTGTCTCTCTTGCAATAAGTCGACGGCACCCCTCCCCCCCTCCCCTTTCCCCCCTCCCCCCCCCCTCCCCCTCCGTAATTACGGATATGTGGCCTAGCCCTCTGGGGCACGTGTGAAAGTTCTTTCGGGAACAGATTCGGGAAAGGGAAAATAAATGAGTTGTCGGCGTGGTCTTTGTTTAGTTTCAGTTTTATTTCTCTTTTTTTATTCCTTGTTTAGTTCAGTTTTATTCCTTTTTTTTATTCCTATGTTCGAGAGAAAATATTTCAGACAGTCGATTAAGTAAGTACCTTGTAAATCTAGAGCTGACCTAAGGTGTGTGTTTGTGTGTGTGTATATATACATAATATATATATGTATATATATATATATATATATGTATGTATATATATATATATATATATATATATATATATATATATATATATATATATATATATATATATATATATATATATAACTGAAAACTGAATCACGAAATATGGGACTTGATGAATATATAAATAAAGACAAAAATCACGAAGGAAAGAGATTGTCTGCTAAATAAAGGACAAGAAATCGAAAGGCCTTGCAGTACTCCATTGTTTCTCTTTCCTTCGTGGATTTTGTCTTTATATAAATTATATATATATATATATATATATATATATATATATATATATATATATATATATATATATATATATATATATATATATATATATATACTGAATATCTCAGAAAACTGTCTTAAGCATACATAGTACCCTTATATGTTTTTATATATTTCCATATACGTACAAACATGTATCTCATTGTCTGTTAACCCAACGTCTAAATACCTCCTGTTATTGATTCATACCACACATCATTTTCTGAACGCAAGACGGATCTGCAAGCAACAAATGCTGTCAGCTGAAAATCTGCCTCGTTTGTAAAGACATCCAGCTCTCTGACGCCTCATTCAGGGAACACAGTGTTTGGTGGTTCTGAAAATAAAATCTTCGTCAGTGTATTTAAGAGAAATTCCGCTGAAGTGTTTTTTTGCTGATTGCGCATTTCCTTGTATTTGGATGCTTGCTCTATCTTTGCTGACTGCAAGCGTTGTTTAGCTTTTGTTCAGCGTTTGTTGTTGTATGTGGACACTGTTGCTTTACTCAGTTTGATGTTCGTTTCAAGAAATGGATCTGAGAGAGAGGAGACCCAATTTATTGCGCAGCTTTTCAAGATATTTTTTGTATGGAGAATCACGTTTTAAAGGATGCGAGGTAAAAGTATTTACTCTCTCTCTCTCTCTCTCTCTCTCTCTCTCTCTCTCTCTCTCTCTCTCTCTCTCTCTCTCTCTGTTCAAGAACACCATGGAATTCCTATTTGGAATCAGATGCACAAATAGATCTCAGCTTAGCCAAGGCTTGCCCCTAAGGAGTGTCGGCGCTTCGCTTGTTTACTAATAATCCTATTTTGAGGCAAGGAGGTTCAATCGGGGTTTTGAGGTTGTTGGTGAGTGAAGAGGGAAGAGGGTTCTTCAGGCTAGAACCTCCTTGGTTTTAAGGCGTGTTTTCAAGAAGAATGATGTAAGTTGTTTAAGAAAATTCAATATTCTTGTCGATGGGGTGATATTCATTGCGCTGGTGTTGACGGTTCCAGTTGCTACGTGGGCATTTGGGGCAAATATTTGGGCACGTGGCAAGGCTATATTTGTTAGCGAAGGTATATTTGTTACCTTATTGATATGAATAAAGCTATATCTGTTACCTTGATATGAGTAAAGTTATATTTGTTACCTTCTCGATACGAATAAAGCTGTATTTTTCACCTTCTTGATAGGAGTAAAGCTATATTTGTTACTTTCTTGATATGAGGAAAGCTATATTTGTTACTTTCTTGATATGAGTAAAGCTATAATTTTTACCTTCTTAATATTAATAAAGCTACATTTTAATAAAGCTGTATTTGTCGCCTTCTTGATATGAATAAAGCTATAGTTATTACCTTTTTGATATGAATAATGCTATATTGGTCACCTTCTTGATATGAGTACAGCTATATTTGTTATCTTTTTGATATGAATACAGCTATATTTGTTTTCATCATAAGCCTTTTTCTCAGAGTTCTGAGATGAAGTTGCTATCCCTATGTCATTCCCTGCCCTAGTTGCAACCCACAGCAGTCAACTGACATCTGAAGTCTACAGAAACCTAAACCTAAGCCTTTCGACTCCTTCTAGAATCGAATCCTGAACTCCTCAGGATGCAGGGACCCCTTGTTGTTGAGGCGAGCATCCTAACCACTAATATTCAGATACGAGCTTGGTTGTCCGCACTACGCTGCGCTGGAACCCGGTACTGCTTGTCACGTCTCCCCTACCTACCCAGCCCCTATCCGGGCCGGACAAACAGGTTTGCAGGAGGAGGGTGGATGTGTCATGTCTCCCCTACCTTCCCAATCGCCTACCTACCCCGACCCCACACGGGGCAGACAAACAGGTTTGCAGGAGGAGGGTGGATGTGTCATGTCTCCCCTACCTTCCCAATCGCCTACCTACCCCGACGCCACACGGGGCAGACAAACAGGTTTGCAGGAGGAAGGTGGATGAGTCATGTCTCCCCTACCTTCCCGATCCTCTACCTACCCCGGCCCACCCAGGGCGGACAAACAGGTTTGCAGGAGGAGGGTGGATGAGTCATGTCTCCCCTACCTTCCCGATCCCCTATCTACCCCGCCCCAAACTGGGGCGGACAAACAGGTTTGCAGGAGGAGGGTGGATGTGTCATGCCTCCCCTACCTTCCCAATCCCCTACCTACCCCGCCCTCACCCGGGACGGACAAACAGATTTGTGGGAGGAGGGTGGATGTGTCATGTCTCCCCTACCCTCCCGATCCCATACCTACCCCGCTCCCACTGGGGGCGGACAAACAAGAAAGATCCATACGGATTTTATGATTATTATTATAGACAGATAAAGGGAAAACTACAACTATAATCGAAGGCTATGAAGAACAGTCACATTCTTCAAAGATCAAATAAAATAAGCCCCTATTCTTGTGTGTAAATCTTGGCGTATGGCTAAAAATACAACACTGTTAGAATGAATGAAACTAGCATCAGGAATTACTCATCAACACAGATCTTTTAAATGCGTTATGTGGGCGGCCGTTTGGGCGGATAACGGCCACCCGTCACTCCCTTGCCTACCACCGAGATAAAAAAAAAAAAATCTTTGTTTACAAAGGTTATGTTTGGTGTTGCTGTTTACTCCTACGGTACATCGCCAGGCCCTGTGTTTGCACACTTATAGAAACACTTACACACAAACATACACATACACACACACACACACACGTTCACACGGAGATCAGTCACCTCCTGAACCGATCCGTGACGACTATTATGGGCGTGGTCTCGGGTCGGAAATTGTACACAAAATATAAAGCCTCCCCTTATCACCGCCATCGGGATTGGGGATTGGGGATTGGGTTGGGGGATGATTGGGGGATTGGGGAAACAGAGAGAGAGAGAGAGAGAGAGAGAGAGAGAGATAGGCGGGGAAGAGAATGATAATAAGAGGGAACGACCGTGAAAATTATCGACTGTTTACCGTTATTGTTTAGGCTGGGTTTCGTAAGGAAATTTTAGCTTTCATAATCTTTATATATATATATATATATATATATATATATATATATATATATATATATATATATATATATATATATATATATATATATATATATATATATATATTATATATATATTGCAAAGTTTAAATGTATAAATGTTTGTGCAGTTAAGGCTGTATGTATGTTCATAGTAATTATGTAACTCTCTCTCTCTCTCTCTCTCTCTCTCTCTCTCTCTCTCTCTCTCTCTCTCTCTCTCTCTCTCTCTCTCACGGTCACATGGGGCGGGGTTAGGTCAAAATTTCACCTTCGTAAATAATATTAATCCAGATAAACGAGGTGAATAAGCCATTGTATTTACAATCTAAAAAAAAATATAAAGGTTATGATAGAAAAAAAAACCACTCATGGCATTACAGTATTTCTGCCTGTAATGAAATCAATGTTTACGTCTGACCTCGGCTGCGCAAAATGCCCCGGTTGTTAATAACTCAATAAAAATATATTTTCGAAACTTAATGGTAATTTTGTGGGCTGGCATTTTCTGAAGTCTTTGTGGGTTGGCATTTCAGCCCATAGGCCAGAACTACATTTTCAATACACTCTTATTTACAAAGTTTGTATCTTTATTTTTTCCCTTAATTAAAAAAAATTATTTGTAAATTTCGTGATTTACCTTAACTCTTCATTGTTAAACTTTGGTTAGAGTCAGTGACCTATGCAATTGCTAAGTTAGCATCTTCGAAAATCAATCAATCAGTCCATTTTTAGATAAAAAAATCAACTGATTTTTCAACTTTCTTTTAATTTTTCTTTCCAGCAGAATAAACCTTCTCTGCTTTAAGTCTCTTCTAACTGAGCATTTTGTGCTATTTAAATGCTAAGAGTCAATCAGCTGATTTAGAAATAATAAAGCCAAAATGATTTTCACATCAGAGAACGACAAAGACGTATTTAAAAGCATCAAGAAATAATGAGTAGTCGGGTTTCAATGGTGATATAAGAGGTTGTCCAGTATTAATGAGGTTATAGAGGTAGTCCAGTGTTGCTGAGGTTTTAGAGGTAGTTCAGTGTTGGTGAGGTTACAGAGGTAGTCCAGTGTTGGTGAGGTTACAGAGGTAGTTAAGTGTTGGTGAGGTTATAGAGGTAGTTCAGTGTTGGTGAGGTTACAGAGGTAGTCCAGTGTTGGTGAGGTTTTAGAGATAGTTCAGTGTTGGTGAGGTTACAGAGGTAGTCCAGTGTTGCTGAGGTTTTAGAGGTAGTTCAGTGTTGGTGAGGTTACAGAGGTAGTCCAGTGTTGCTGAGGTTTTAGAGGTAGTTCAGTGTTGGTGAGGTTACAGAGCTAGTCCAGTGTTGGTGAAGTTACAGAGGTAGTCCAGTGTTGGTGAGGTTACAGAGGTAGTTCCAGTGTTGGTGAGGTTATAGAGGTAGTCCTGTGTTGGTGAGGTTATAAAGTTTATGCAATGTTGGTGAGGTTATAAAGGTCATTCAGTGTCGGTGAGGTTTTAGAGACAGTCCAGTGTTGGTGCGGCTACAGAAGTAGTGCAGTGTTGGTGAAAATAGCGGCAGTCCAGTGGTGGTGACCAAAAGGTTAGTCGGAGACTGTGTCGTGTTGGGGATGAAATTGGCAGCCGAGTGTTGGAGACGATAGAGGGCAGTTCAACCAATTCATGTAGATAACAATAAGGGCAATTCAGTGTTGGGGACGACAGGGAGTAGTCCACTGTTGGCGAGGGAGTTTGTTGTCCAGACTGGGTGTGCCCCGAGTTCTAAGCGATTTGGGACGCTCTGACAGCCGTGATGTAAACGCGGCTACAGATGTGACGAAGTCAAGTGGGGCTGTTTTCATTCGTCTGTTTTTCAATTGCTGTCACTCAGTTGATGGTCCTCGTTGTTGCCTCTGAGTTTTAGTGATTTTAATTAAAGTTTTATTGATATAAGGACGGTATTGCATTTCTACAGAACATTAAATTTTAATGGGAAATTATTTCATAATTTTCATTCGATTGTTTTTAAATTGTTGTCACTCAGTTGATCGTCCTCGTTGTTGCAATAACTTACAGAGATTTTAATTTAAATATTGTTAATATAAGAACGGTTTTGCATTTCTACAGAACATTAAATTTTAATGGGAAATTATTATATATTTCTAATCGATTGTTTTTAAATTGTTATCACTCAATTGATGGTCCTCGTTGTTGCAATAAGTTTTTGAGATTTTAATTTAAATATTGTTAATATAAGAACGGTTTTGCATTCCTACAGAACATTAAATTTTAATTGGAAATTATTTTTATTTTTATTCGTTTGTTTTTAATTGTTATCACTCAGTTGATGGTCCTCGTTGTTGCACCGAGTTTTATTGATTATGATTGAAGTTATGTTGATGTAAGAAAGGTTTTGCATTTCTACAAAGCAGATTCAGTTATAACTGAATATTGTTTGTATTACATTCTGGAAATGTTAATTGAAAAGTCCTTCTCGTTTTAAATATTTTAGTCTTTTGATGTGCTGCAAAAGTCCACTGGGACTTATAACCTAATACCCAGTACTAGCCCAGACCCAAAGGAAACAGGAAAAGTTAAATGAAAGGCAGAAGCCTGGGTCTCAGTTACCTTTTAAAGGTAGAACGTTTATAAGACTTAAGAAAAACAGGAGGAAGAAGAGAATTCCCGAGCTCTGAAGTAGGGGAAAGAAGCAGGTATTGAACCGGTCATCCCTAAGAGTAGTACTGTCTTCCACTGAGAACACATTCATATATCTGGTCCGCTGGTATAGTGGTTAGTGTCGTGGAATGCCACTCAGATGTTGCAGGTTCGCGTCTCCCCTAGGGATCAGTTACTGCCGCAGTGTGGGGTCTGCAGTGGGAGGTTGAAACCAACATTCTTTGGAAGCTTGAATTTCAAGTCAGTGG
>NC_089756.1:34121261-34146261 GCF_040412425.1 Macrobrachium rosenbergii | reverse complement strand
GGTTCACATTCCATTTATTTATTTCTCCTTGATCTGTTCGCTAATTTTTATTGGCAGTAGTAAATAATATTCATGGATAGAAATAAGCAGATTTAACTATTTACTTTACAAAATTTTTTGTAATACTACCCTTTTAATATAGAATTGATTTTAATATAGAATTTAGGCCAGAAGCCAGGCACTGGGACCTATGGGGTCATTCAGCGGGAACATTTGAAAGGTGTAACGGGAAAAACCTCAAAGCAGTAAAATCAGTTGTTTGAAAAGGTGGAAGAAAGAGAAACGAAAGGAGGTAAAACCTTGCAAGGGGCTAGCCCTTTGTTGGCCGAGTTGGTTGAGCTACAGACCGTCATTCGATGGGCCGGAGTTCAATTCCGCCGCCGGCTGATGAAGAGGTTAGAAATTTATTTCTGGTGGAAGATAATGTGGTTCGATTCCAATATGAACGGACCAATTGGTTCTTAGCCAAAAATAAGTGTAATCCTTCAAAGCCCTAGGGCTGTTAATCAGCTCAGTGGTCTGGTAAAACTAAGCTATACTTACTTACTTTTGCAGCTAGGGGCCTGAGGAAGGCACGCTGCAAAGAACCTTGAGTAATGCCTACAGTGCACTGCATGAGGTGCACTGACGGCGCTACCCTCCTACTGGGCTCTTTTAATATAGGTATCTTTATACAGTTTGATATTTTGAATAATTCCAACAGTAACAATCAGTCTTGAAGGTATTCTTTCATTATCCCTGTAAATATAACAGTAATCACAACAGACCTTCTACGACTATACTAAGAGCCTTTGAAAAAGATCACCTAAATCCCCCAAAAAAAAAAAAATAAGAGGCAAAAAGAAACGAATAAAAAATGCACCGAAGTTTCTTCGTCGCAAAATCGAGTTTTCTGTGCACTGAAAATAGATCTATCTTTCGGTGGTCTTGGTAAAATACTGCATGAGCCGCGGCCCATGAAACTATCAGCCACGGGCCGGTGGTGGCCTGTCCTATATCGTTGCCAAACGCACTATCATTGCTAACTTTAACCTTAAATAAAATAAAAACTTCTGAGGCTAGAGGGCTGCAATTTGGTATGTTTGATGATTGGAGGGTGGATGATCAACATACCAATTTGCAGCCCTCTAGCCTCAGTAGTTTTTAAGATCTGAAGGCGGACAGAAAAAGTGCGGACGGACAGAAAAATAACCATCTCAATAGTTTTCTTTTCCAGAAAACTAAAATAGACTATAACACTTCACCTGTAGCTATAATCCATTAATAGGCTCTGATAAATTTCTCACTCTTCCTTAAAACAATGAATAAATAAATAAATAAATAAAAAGAGGAATAGATGTACTGTTACCTTACCATACCGTATTTTCACTCTCTTCTTTTTTTCTTTCGCAGGTGAGTGAATTCGGCGTCACGGAGGTGAGATCTTGTGGAAAAGGTAATTCTACGGGTCAAGGAGGAGGAGGAGGAGGAGGAGGAGGAGGAGGAGGAGGAGGAGGAGGAGGTTGGAATTCCGTTGTTTTAGTTGTTCGCTGTTTTCATTGGTATTGTCTTGAGGGAGGTTTGTTTTTAAATTGTTTGCATGCAAGTACTTTCATAAACGCATACGGTCGTGTATGCGTGTGCTGTACTTTGAACAGGTTGATTTATATCAGGGAGTGCATACTGACTATATATATATATATATATATATATATATATATATATATATATATATATATATATATATATATATATATATATATATATATATGTATGCAAATAAATATGTATATAAATATGTATGTTCGTCAGTACTGTTCTTGTAGTATATTGTGACTTCTCATACTCTGTATCAGTCCTTCGTCAATGGCTTGGGAATAAAGTCGAAACCGGTCAGGACCTACACCCCGTTTCTTATTTTTCACCTGTGGTAATGTGTGATAAATGAATCACGTACAAAAGTTATAATAATCATCATATATATATATATATATATATATATATATATATATATATATATATATATATATATATATATATATATATATATATACTCACATACATACATACATATACACACACTTGAATCAACTCCTATTAAAACAATTATTCCTTGGGGCTCCCATTCAAACAATCACAGTTACTTCATACTTGGTGTAGGGAGACTTTGGCAGGAAACGTTATTTAAATCAAGTAGAAGGCGATTTATGTCAACTGTCCGTTCGGATTTTTGGACGTAATCAGACGATGACTAAAGGAACAACTTTTTTTTTTTCCAAAATCTGCGAAAGCCGTATAACTGTCTTACATTTTTTGTTACTTTTTTTTTGTGGCCACCTTACGGTATTTGTCACTCTTTGGAATTACGTATGTAATATATTTGAAGTAGATATTTTATATATATTTATCTGTTCTATGTATCTGTGCATTATTCATGTGTTCATATACATACATGCATGCATATAAGTATATATATTCCAAAGAAAGTTTTGGCATACATCAGTTATAAGGCGAAACGTAAGTTCAGGAGGTCTTTCTCCGACCCGAAATAAAACTACAGTTCTGAGAGAGAGAGAGAGAGAGAGAGAGAGAGAGAGAGCCAAGAACATCTACGTAGTTTGTATTTGACCAGTGAAACATATTCCTCCGAGAATCTTTTTCTTATTTAAATAAATAAAAACGACTATGACTGTCTATGAGATATGAAATTATGAGATACTAATTTAGCGTCCAAGTCGCATCTGTTGTAATAAAGCCTCGATTAATTAATTGATAAACCAAAAATATATGAACATCGTCTATGGCATTACCTCCTGCAAGTGATAGCAAGTAAAAAATGCGCCGAAGTTTCTTCGGCGAAGTCGAGTTTTCTGTACAGCATATAATGCCGTATGAAATCCCAGCCACGGCCCTTGAAACTCTCAGTCGCGGCCCATGAAACTTCCAGCAACAGCCCGGTTGTGGCCTGTGTTCTTGGCATCTGTAGCGGCGCCAGACACACGATCATGGCTAACCTTAACCTTAAATCAAATAAAAAACTACTTAGGCTAGAGGGCTGAAATTTGGTATGTTAGATGATTGGAGGGTGGATGATCAACATACCAATTTGCAGCCCTCTAGCCTCAGTAGCTTTCAAGATCTGAGGGCGGACAGAAAATGTGCTGCCTGACAGACAATAATAGCCATCTCAACAGTTTTCTTTTACAGAAAACTAAAAGTGAGATGAAACTGTTTTGATTCGGAAAGTCTACTTTTAATTCTTTGTGAACGATTGGGAGGATATAAGTAAAAGTATGTAGCGCTGACACTTGAGATTTCTGCGTGCCGTAGTCAGTCATGTTTGATTATGTCCAGCTCCACGGCTACAGATGTGTTTGAAGGAGATAGTCTTTTGTTTGTATAGAGGAAAAAAATAAAAAAATAATAATTCGTTATGTTTGAAGAAACGAGACCTGTCCTAAATTCTGATTCAGATGGGGAAGATCTAGTTACTGTCATGTATGTATATATATATATATATATATATATATATATATATATATATATATATATATATATATATACATAGGAGTTGATTAAGTAACAGTAATGAGTTCGAAACTTCAGAGAAGCAAGACGTCCCTTGAAATCATTGTGGCAGAGAATGTCCTCTGCTGAATGCCTGGAAATTTGAGAAAGTACACCTTGATTGTGACTAACTGAAGTGGTAATTGAAATATTTAATCAATATCACGCAGAAAATATTATGCACTTTCCTGAAAAAATGGTTATTCAAATATGTTAATTGCAATCATTACCTGTTAAATTAAAACTATTAATTATCAAATATCTATTGCAATTAGGCGTTGACTTTTCATTAAAAAATAGCCAAACCATTTGAAATGTACGTATAACGACAAAAGTAAAACCGACCAAAAAAAAAATGTTTTTATCGTAAAATCAAAAAAAATGACATGTTTATTTAAGTCTGCCATGACACGTTTTCTGTCATTCCTTTGGTTTAACTTGTCGCTTGTGAATCTCTGGAAGACTTACATAAATCTCTGGCATGTCGCGGCGTTTGTAATCGTGTCTACACCATTAATGTGACATGGTGTAAAGATCAGTGAAATATATAAAGAGAGAGAGAGAGAGAGAGAGAGAGAGAGAGAGAGAGAGAGAGAGAGAGATTTATCATATAGGTCTACATTGCTTATACATTTTTAGAAGCGAAATTCAATATACTATAATACGTGTATAATATATATATATATATATATATATATATATATATATATATATATATATATATATATATATATATATATATATATATATGTGTGTGTGTGTGTGTGTGTGTGTGTGTGTTTAAAATTCATAACAGTCATACATTACCTATAATCTCCCAACAGGCAGGATACCCATACCTGAAATTAAGGAAAGAACCGATAAGACACTGGAACTAAACTTATCAAATTTATAATAAATAGTGATATTGAGAATTAAGCAAATAAATGGATAAAGAAAGCTATGGAAATTGAATAACTCTCAAAAAGAAAGCCTTCTTGAAGGTACTACTGAAGAGACTTGAAACCCAGGGCTGGAAGGCCCAGGGCACGGAATGGCACAAGCCATAGTTAGGGAACATAAGTTATAAGGGCACTGCCAGGCCTGGTTTAACAGTTGAGGATATCTGAGGAAGCAGCGCACACCGCATCTATATACACAGTTATTCGTACACACATGTACATATGCATATACACAATATATACTGTATATGTATATATATATGTACAGTATATATATTATATACAGTATATTGTATATATAATGAAGTTATTGATGGTTAATTATAAAAATTTATTTACACGCATATAATATATATATATATATATATATATATATATATATATATATATATATAATCAAGTTATTGATGGGTATAAAAAATGTATTTTCTGCACAAATACATAGATATATATAAATATATACATTTTATATATGATTACATATTCCTGTATTTGTGTAGCAAATAGATACACATTTTTTATATTTACTCGTCAAGAACTTGTTTAATTTTATACTTCTTTATTCTGAATGTGTTGTCCACAGAAAGGTATAAATATCAGAATCTTTATTCACTGAATAAATAATTACAGAAATACTTACAAAGCCTGAGCTGTACAGCTAAGCAAATAGATATTAATATGGAAGAAATATTTTTCTTTATAATTTAATATTATTCATATTATCCTTAAAAATATGATTTTTTGACACTTCATATTTTAACTTTCGTATCATCTTATCTGCGTCGTTTTGCAGACAAGTGTGAAACAAGAGAGAGAGAGAGAGAGAGAGAGAGAGAGAGAGAGAGAGAGAGAGAGAGAGAGAGAGAGAGAGGGGAAAAGTTACAAAAGCGGAGAAGGAAGGTTTGATGGAGGTGGAAAGGGGTGGGGGGGCGGTGTCTGTGTGTTGACATAGCCGGGGTGGGGTGTGAGGGGAGAGGGGGTTTTGGCTTTTTACAAAGCAACTATCATGTGACGACCGGGAGTTAAGGTTACCTGTACTCTCTCTCTCTCTCTCTCTCTCTCTCTCTCTCTCTCTCTCTCTCTCTCTCTCTCTCTCTCTCTCTCCCGAGTGTACAAAGGATCCATATTAAGAAGAGAGCAAGAAAGGAAGAATAAAGTTCTGGAAGTCGTTGCAACAATAAAGTACAGAGGAAGGTAGAGAGTATCGTATTAAGATGATAATACAGTCTTGGTTTAATTTACATAATATAACAGATCTCATTTTAATCACACTCTAACGAGTTTTTTTTATTCAAATATTCTAAATTAATGTTTTTAATTAAGAATATTTGATGAGCATGCGCTTCGTTATATTAACTATACTGTATGTATTTATACATATATACATGTATATATTATATATACATATGTGGAAATATATATATATATATATATATATATATATATATATATATATATATATATATATATATAAATATATATATATACTTACACAAACACACACACACATATACACACATATACACACACATATATATATATATATATATATATATATATATATATATATATATATATATATATATATATATATATATATATATATATATATAGAGAGAGAGAGAGAGAGAGAGCGTCACACAATAACCCTTGGTAATTTTTTTTTCGTATCCTGGGCAGAAGTGAAGCCTAAAAAAAAGGCAAGAAATAAAATAAGTTCTGAGTCACCCCTTGGGCCGAGCGTAAGCCTCGATGTATTATTAGCATTTCGTTTTAAGTGGATTTTCCTATTGGTCACTTGGGAGGCTTCTGAGGGGAGCTGAGGGAACCCTGGGGGGCGTGTGTGGGGGTTGGGGGTCTCTTATGAAGGTATTTGCTTTTTTTGTTAGAATTCGTTTCTGATGGTAGTATTAGAAGCATAAGTAACTGATGGTGGTATTAATGGCATAGGTAATAACACACTATATATATATATAATATATATATGTGTATATATTTTCCTCTTACACACACACTGTACATCTACACACCATTTTCATACACCAAATCTTTTAGTTGGACATCAGATCTAGATTTTTTACCCTGATCTTTTGGCTGGACAGCAAGACATTTTACCTGTCTTATTTTATCATCATTTTATCATTATTGTTGGCACTTCCAATTTATCATACAGTTCATGTGAACAGTAGTTAACACAGTAAAGATTATATCTCTTGATGTTATTTGATTTATAAAACAAACCACACATGTGAAATCTGAACACAAGTATTAACCGACTGACCGACCGACCGACCGAGAGAGAGAGAGAGAGAGAGAGAGAAATTGATGTCCCAACCTTGACCAGGTTTATCACACGTGCTGTAACACTTATGCTTAATAAGAATTGTGCCAACGTCCCGTTCCCCTCTGTACGGGAACACTTGTGCAGTTTCACACTGCCAAATGATCGTTCCACATTGACAGTCTCTTTTATCTGTTGCCACACTGCAGGTGACCCACTTTTAATAGGTGGTCGACGTGTTTGAGAAATGGTGGTGAGCGCTTTGAAGATTTTGATGGTGTTTGATGTGTGTGTGGGTTGCATTTACATACTATATGGCTATAGATAAGTAGGACATATTTTATATATATATATATATATATATATATATATATATATATATATATATATATATATATATATATATATATATATATATATATATATGTGTGTGTGTGTGTGTGTGTGTGTGTGTGTGTGTATATATATAATGTAGATATATCTAAAGACGAAACCGGTCAGGTTTTATATTCAGCGTTTCATTTCCCTGTGGTACATCTGCATATATGCATCAGGTGTCATTGTGAGCTAAATCTCACGCACACACATACACAAACACACACACACATATATGTGTGTGTGTTACACATTTATACGTATTTATATATATTTATCTATCTGTCTGTTTGTTTATTGCTGCAGACGAACACTCGGAACTTAATGGACAAGAGAAAACAAGTCTTCATTTGGGTGAGGACCTGAGCACTTGCTTGCAGGATGGGGGCCGGGGATGGCCACGGGGATTTGGGAAAGAAGTGTTTGTTGGGGGGTGGGGGTGTTGGGAGGAAGCTAAAGTGAGGTGGAGGGGGACACAGGAAACAAAGAAAAGAAAAGGAGAGACATTCCTTACCAGGTCTTTTCTGCCTCTGTGATCACGCAGTTGCCGTCCACCTTTTGGACTGTATTTCCATCCAGTTTATTTGAGGATGATGTTGGGGGAATGTGTCGAGAAGGCTGGGGGAGTGGGAGAGGGGAGGGGGTGGGGAATTAGTGGGAGGGGAGAAGAAGATTCTAGGTGCTCTGTGTTCGAGACGTGAGGCAAAGTGAAGGGGAAGAACAAGTTAGCAATGTTTGGAAACGAGGAGGTTCTCTTGAGGGTGATTTCACTGCTTCTTTACTAAGGGGCTCGAGATGGGTTACTTCAGTAAGAAAATTGATTGCTTGATTTTTTCCTTTAGATTGGCAACGAAATGTGGTAATTCTATATATTGTTTGGTTTGTTTCCTAGAGGAATTCATCGTTGCTCGAATTATTGGCGACAAAATCGGGAGCAAGAAAGAATATGAGCCAATTTCCATTTTGATGGAGAAAGTGGCCAAAACGGCCCCTCATAATGACTTCTGAACTGAAATGCTTTAAGCCCTTGCATACAGTTTTGTCCACCACTGTATTTATCAGGTCATTTATTGTATTAATGCTCCTATTGAGGATATTACGTTGTGAATCCAAGGTCACCTTTCGCCGGAGATTTCGAGAACTTGTAAACATTATGTCGTGCTTTCTAATTTTCTCCTCCACTTCTGAGCAGCCCCACCCACCCCCACCCACCCCCTTATCTTCTGGACTCTCATCACCCCTCTTCAGAAACCGGTTCGAGGGGTTCGTTCTTGGCCCTCGAGGGGTGTTGCTTGCCGGTTCCACTTGCTCTCACTTCCAAGCACAAAGTCGAGTGTCGCAAGATCACGCGTCTGGCCGCTCGCGCTCAGACAGACGCCATGACGCATTTGCTTTTGATTTGTCACCTTTTTCTTGGAAGTCAAGGCCCAAGTGAATGATATACAGCCATTTAAAGACACCTAGAACATTTGCATTGGAATTGTCGCCTTCTTTGGACTTTGGAAATCATTTTGTAGACGTGACAACCGGTGGACTGGGTCGGTGGGCCCAGTATGGGCCGAAATGCCTAATGCGGCTTTTCAGTGATGGACGCCCTCCCTGTGTGATGGCGTGACGTCATCAATAACTCGGCACCCCGATGAACATTTCGATGTCATGGCGGGCCTCGTGTGTTTGTGAAAAAGTGTAGATTTTTTTTTTTGTTAATAGTTTTGAATAGTGTTCGATTTCTTGCGAGTTTAATCTGCTCGAAGAACAACGATATTGCTAAAAATACTCATTCTTGTGTTAGCTTATATGTTTGCAGCTACGAAGTTGCTTTGTAATCTCAGCTTTTAACTGCTTGAATAGACCTCGCGTTTGGACTTAGCAGATTTTGGTGAATACTAAAAGAAGGCGAAAAGACTGAAAGTATAATAAAAAAGTACGAAAACCTGAAAGTTCATTGACAAGAACTTATAAAAACCTCATTTTAAAAAACATTTCCACTGAAGAAACAACAAACTTGATATTAACTTTATTTAAAAAGCAGACACGTCACAAAAGCAGTTAAAAAAAGACGTTTGAAAATAGGTAATTTCAGAAAAGAAACATTTCATATAAACAGTTTATTTTCAAAGTGACTTCGGTCAAAGCACTTCTTTAAGACTGTAAGTAAATTTAAAGTATTTTTTAAAACTTGGACTCCATAGACTGTGGTTGGTAAAAGTGATCATAGTGTGATGTGAACTTGGTGAGTAAAATCTATTCTGTGTCTAATGTGTTACAGTGATATATTCATGTATTATTATTATTATTATTATTGTTATTATTATTATTAGTTATTAATACAGTTTTGTAATTAATTTAGTCTCCTGATAATCCCCATAAACATTGTTTTCATTTATTAGTGCCATAAATATCAACAGGCTTAAATGTTAAATATCAAGTTACTGTCATCCGGGACATGCATACGGGTCTCTTGCTCTCTCTCTCTCTCTCTCTCTCTCTCTCTCTCTCTCTCTCTCTCTCTCTCTCTCAAACGTAACTTACAGAAGACCACTTTTATTCGATTATACTCTCAAGTTGATAATTAAGCAGTTAAATTAATGTATTTTGTGCACTGAAATATATTTTACGAAAGTAGGGTTGCTATGCAGTCATTATTATGTATAATGAGATTCACATTAATTAAAATTATCATTAATAATTTTTCCTCCTATGTTAAGGGAAGGGTGGGGTTAAGGATGAGTATGGAGACATGTATCTGTTCGGGTGGGGGGGGGCGAGTTTGACCATTCCATGTCTGAGCTATAAACATTTGGAGAGTGGAAATCGGTGGAGTTTGATGAGATATGAAATTTTTATGCTTTGTATTGATGATTGACTGAAATACAGGTGAAGCCGGGGTTAAGTTTTTAAAGACACACACACATATATATATATATATATATATATATATATATATATATATATATATATATATATATATATATATATATATATATATATATATATATATATATATATATAGAGAGAGAGAGAGAGAGAGAGAGAGAGAGAAAGAGAGTGTAGAATTTACATAAAATTATTTCAACCAAGTAATAATAATGTAAATTAAATGTTCCTTTGTGCTTTCATCTTGTGGCAAATGAACTCCCTCAGCGCCAAATGAGGGCCTGGCGTCTGTGGCCTCCTAATTTCAAGTCTCATAAGTTACCCAGGTTGTCGTGGAAATGAAGGACCGTAGGATTCACGGGATGCCCTCAGGAAACATGGGGCCGCGTCCTTCTTTAATAAGGAATGCGTCATCTTCGTTATGAGACTGGAAGAGGCGTTCCAGGGAGGTTTCTAAGGACTGATACACTCTTGTTAAGACTGGAAGAGTCGTTCCAGGAGGTTTCTAAAGACTGATACAGTCTTGTTAAGACTGGAAGAGGCGTTCCAGGACGGTTCTAGGGACTGATACAGTCTTGTTAAATTGCAAGGTTTCTAAGACTCATTTTGAGGACATTTGTAAGCAGTTTCGATGGCAGATGAGGCACTGGTGCGCATGCGCTTTGCGAGATGGACGAAGTGGGTGATGGGTTATATATCTTTGAGGTATACACCGTATACAAGGGGAGGAGTAAGCTCTTGAAGTATTTTTCTTCTTGTATTCTTTTGACGAGAGTTTTCTCTTTGGTATTTATGAAGAATTGTCATAAAAATGTCGCTTTCTGGTTTTCCATTACACTGGGCGTCTTCGGACAAAAGATCTCGTCGCTTCGGACCCGCCACACTCGGTGATTGCGCGCGCATCTAATGCGTCTTTGTGGCTTATGAAATGCTCGGAAACGCATTTTCCTTTTATTATTTTCCCTTTCCCCTTTCCCTCCCTATTCAAGACCGAATTGAATCATAGGTAGGAAATAACTCAGCTCTTGATAATCCTTCATATGGCTGATCTAATATACAAAACATGAGATCTCTAAAAATTGGTGAGCAAGAATAGTCGGAATGAACTGGTATGTGTAACATGAGGAACGATACCTCGGGGTAACTAAGCTTCAAAAAACGGAGTTTTTAGAGCCAACTTTCCACATTGTTGGCTTGATTTTATTGTCTTCGTTATATTTCTGTTCTCTCGTATGGAATTGCTTATCTGCAATTTTGAGATGAGGCTGACATTTTAATTTGGGATATATAAAACCTCTTTCTGCAGTATTAAGGTACCCATTTTTATATGCCCTTCTGCCATTTGTATGAAGTTGCCACGCAGTTGCCTTCTCACCTCATAACTCATCTCACTCTGGGCTTCCTCCGCAGGGTGGTAGTGCCGTGAGTGAGGTGGTGCACTGTAGGCATTACCAAAGGATTTTGCAGCATCCCTTCGGCCCCTAGCTGCAACCCCTTTCATTCATTTTATTGTAGCTCCATCCACCTTATCTTTCCTCTATCTTGCTATCCCTCCCTCTCCTAACAGTTATTTCATAGTGCAACTGCTTTGAGGTTTTCCTCCTGCCACGCCTTTCAAACCTACCTAATCTCAGTTTCCTTTTGAGCGATGAATGACCTTATAGGTCCCAGTGCTTGGCCTCTAGCCTAAACTCTATATTCCATTCCATTCCACTCTGGGCTCCATCAGACTTCGAATTCCTCCCTTAAATTTTCGTCATTGTGGGGTTTCAACAACACAAAGACTTATGGTTGGCTGGGTGGTGTAGATTAAGCTGGAATATGCCAGTAAGGGCCCTTACCTTAACGTTTTCAGTGTAGTAAAGTATTAAAGAGATAAAGAGGCCTGGTGTGAACTTCTGGACTTGGATCACCCAACCAACAAGGTTATCCTGTCCTCTAAATCATGTCTGTCATCTCTGCAACTTATTGCAATCAGGTCACCCATTGCAGTCACTTCCTTCCGCCATTCAGGACAGGCAGAGCAAAGATTCAGACTTCTCGAAATTTCTTTTTCATTTTCGGTGACCTTACGTGAACTATAGATACCAAATATGAATATTTTCCTTCTTACTGGTACAATAATTAAGGCATTGATAAATACTCGTAGTAGCATGAGTCTTGAAATGGAGAAACAAATCCGCAGTTATGTATGGGTGCAAATATATTTAAAAATAAATGTAAGGAGAGTTTCAGGAATCTGTTCGATTCCCGTTTCCAAAGAGGAATGGGACAGATTCCCGAAAGCTCTTTGCAGAGATTTGTTTTTGAATATATCTGTTCGATTTCCCTTTGAGAAGGAGAATCGAACTGATTCCCGAAAGCTATCTGTAGAGATTTAATTTTAAATATGTATCCATACATAACAGTGGATTTGTTTCTCTAGTGATTCAGTCAAAACTGCAATGATTAAAGTTTCTACACTATCTTATATCACCAGAGCCATTCTTTTGTTTGTAGAATTAATTCCCTGCCTTTACACATCGTTCAGTTAGGTCCCCCCCCCCAAACTTCTACATGTCCTATTGCAAAGACATTTGCACAGACTTCTGTCCTATACACAATTTCACCACCAATCTTTCTCCCCAAGAATGGGGTGAGTTTAGAGAAAAACAGGACACATGCACTCCGTAGGGGGGATGGGTAGTGCCGTCAGTGTACTGCAAGTGGTGCACTGTAGGCATTACTTTGCAGCGTCCCTTCGGCCCCTAGCTGCAACCCCTTTCATTCCTTTTACTGTACCTCTCTTCATATTCTCTTTCTTCCATCTTATTTCCACCCTCTGTAACAATTGTTTCGTAGTGCAACTGCGAGGCTTTCCTCTTGTTACACCTGTCAAACCACCTTACTGTCTATTTCGCTTTCAGGGCGGAATGACCTTATAGGTCCCGGTGCTTGGCCTTTGGCCTAAATTCTATATTCTGTTCTGTTCTGTAAAACACAGTCACTGCTTCTTTCAAGGTCTAACTGCTGAATCGAGGATTAATCAGTCCTTGCAGGGCCTTCTTCAACACCTACTGCTTCATATACCCAGGGGCGTCTCATCAGCAGTATGTCGACCCCCTCCCACCCCAACCACAGATATTACGCTACTCAATAGCATCTTGCACGTACTGAATACTAAGGGCATTCGGTCCAACTCCTGCTTCGCCATTCAACCAATTCTCTCAATATGTCTGCCTTCTCCGCGCTAACCTGGCTTCTCAAGTACACGCCATTATCTCCTGCGGATCTTTAATTCTCTCCACATGGCCATGCCATATAAAAATATTATACTGACCTTTTTGTCATGTAGCCCTCCTCTCTCTCTCTCTCTCTCTCTCTCTCTCTCTCTCTCTCTCTCTCTCTCTCTCTCTCTCTCTCTCTCTCTCTTTCTTACATGTGACATTGATAACCTGTGAAAGAATTTGAATATGTCCTTTAAGAATGTGGTTTAAATCCCGCCTCTCTCTCTCTCTCTCTCTCTCTCTCTCTCTCTCTCTCTCTCTCTCTCTCTCTCTCTCTCTCCGCTTTTTGAATGCCCCTTCTTACATGTATGACATTGATGTACTGCTTAGGCATTGAAATACATCTCATGACGTGATGATTGAAATCCCACTCTCTCTCTCTCTCTCTCTCTCTCTCTCTCTCTCTCTCTCTCTCTCTCTCTCTCTCTCTCTCTCTCAGAGATAATACACAGAATTTGTAGAACAAAGTTCGATTGTGAATTCTATTTTGCCAGTGCTAATATTATATATGGGGAAAAATACTTTCTTTTTTTACGAGATGTTATAAAAGTGTTTCCTCAGTCACATCAAATATTTTCTCAGAGAGAGAGAGAGAGAGAGAAGAGAGAGAGAGAGAGAGAGAGAGAGAGAGAGAGAGAGAGAGAGAGAGATGGGGCTCACATACTTGGCACCGGATTCGCTTTCCTGTCCAAGTTAGCTCGTGGGCACCGCATGCCGCTATTCTAAGTCTCTCTCTCTCTCTCTCTCTCTCTCTCTCTCTCTCTCTCTCTCTCTCTCTCTCTCTCTCTCTCTCTCTCTCCTTGCTTACTCAGATCTGTTGCTGTTCTGTGGTGTGGGAAACAACAGCTTTGTGTAAATGAATATTTTTTTAGAATAGTTTATAAATGAATGCATGCATTTAAAAAAAAAAAAAAAAACTGCCCCCTCCACCCTTTCTCCCAGTGCTCGTGTGTACTCGTTATACACTCACTCTCTCTCTCTCTCACACACACACACATATATATATAAACATATATATTATATGTGTACATATATATTAAGTTAAAGTCCCCCTTTGGTCTCTGTAGTCTCATAGGGCAGGCGCTGATCTCCTGTTTCTTAGGCCGACAGCCAGTGTGGCACAGGTCCCAATGCCTATGACACATACATGCACACACACACACACACACACACACATGATTATAATCGTTCTCGCCACGTAAATTTTACATATGTAACACCACAGGGAAGAAACGATAAGCGGTTGTAAATTCCGACAGGTGTCGGCTTTCTTGCTAAGCCATCTTCAGGTATATGCATATGTATGTGTGTATGCATACAGAAACGACTGTTGGCACCATTAAGACAACTTTGCAAATTGCTGAGTACATGTTTGTGTGTGTATTTAGAAAGAAGTACGAAGTGATCACATGCATTTTTCAAATATATACATCACAGGGGATTTGTATGATTGTGTATGACTTATTTCATTCTGATACATTTGCTCTCTCTCTCTCTCTCTCTCTCTCTCTCTCTCTCTCTCTCTCTCTCTCTCTCTCTCTCTCTCTCTCTCTCTTCTCTCTCTCTCTCTCAAAAGCCAGAAAAACTAAATACCAAGTAATCAGAATAAATGAAAATTCTCTCTCTCTCTCTCTCTCTCTCTCTCTCTCTCTCTCTCTCTATATATATATATATATATATATATATATATATATATATATATATATATATATATATATATATATATATATAGCCTATATTGAAAAAGAAGTCAGAAAAACTAAAAACCAAGAAACCAGACTAAATTATAATCTCTCTCTCTCTCTCTCTCTCTCTCTCTCTCTCTCTCTCTCTCTCTCTCTCTCTCTCTCTCTCTCTCTCTCTCATCGTACATAATCAGACTGGCATCTCCCTTCCTTCCTCTCCTGCCTCCTTACTAGTCTAAGCTTCCTCATTCCGTCGGTGCCAGAGATTTTTATATATATTTATATACACCACCTGTGACGTATTACTTCTCACGAAGGTGCACTTATCTCAAACGATCTTGCAAATGCATCTTTTTAAGTGGTAGTCATTTTTTTTTTTTTGTTTTTGATTTGGCTCAACTGGACGGCGGCTGCTTGTAGCCTGGTTGGAGCTCTCATACACAGCGGAAGGCATTTTTAAAGCAGTTGGTCTTGTGTCTGTCGGGTACTCTTACCAATCAAGCAATATTCAAGGTCTTCACGTTCTTATATATATATATATATATATATATATATATATATATATATATATATATATATATATATATATATATATATATATATACATTCTCATTATGTATCAAAAGATTTTTTTCTATACATTCTCGTTATGTATGAAAGTTTTTATCAATTCATTCTCGTTATGTATGAAAGCTTTTTTTCTCTACATTCTCGTTATGTACCAAACTTTTTTCTTTACATATATATATACATATATATATACAGTGTATATATATACACACAGTATATATATGTATGTATACACTGCATATATATATATATATATATATATATATATATATATATATATATATATATATACATATATTTCCGTATGTCAGATGTCAAATTTAAACATAATTATTGGTATTTATTTTTGTCAATCGGGCTATACTGTCATCGCAAGTCTATGCATGCTTCCATTTTAATTCATCAGTGGAGAAACTTTATACATTTTTTGAAGCAGTCTGTCTGTCTGTTTGTTTCTCTGACTGCAAAGCATAAATCACAGGAAGTATTACTTGAAAGAACAGCACGAACTCAGAACATGTATTTACCATACACACAATTAATTACTTAATCACTTGAATAATCAATTTATTCTTTCCAGCGGGTAAGATAAGGGATGTACTTAAGATAACGTTATCTTTATAATTCACATATTCCATATAACATTTAATCATTATAATTATACTTAACTTAGTCTACTTTTTTCACGTTGATATAATGATATGAGGGTTTTTATAATTACTCCTGACTATATATATTGCATAACACGTCTCATCGAAAGCGTATTTTGAAAATGGTTGTGTAAGTATATATCTAAAAAAGAGCATCAGTAATTGGAAAAAACTGATAAATAACGAGAACGTAAAGGAATAAAAAAAATTTTGATACATAACGATAATGTAATGAAAAAAGCTTTGATACGTAGCGAGAATGTAAAGAAAAAAATATTGATACATAACGAGAAAGTAAAGGAATAAAAAAAATTAATACATAACGATAATGTAAAAAAACCATTTTGATACATAACGAGAACGTAAAGGAATAAAAAAATGTTTGATACATGACGATAATGTAAAAAAAAAAAAAAGCTTTGATACATAACGAGAATGTAAAGAAAAACTTTGATACATAACGAGAATGTACAGAAAAAGCTTTGATACATACGATAATGTAAAAAAAACTTTGATACATAACGAGAATGTACAGAAAAAAGCTTTGATACATGACGATAATGTAAAGAAAAACTTTGATACATAACGAGAATGTACAGAAAAAAGCTTTGATACATGACGATAATGTAAAGAAAAACTTTGATACATAACGAGAATGTACAGAAAAAAGCTTTGATACATAACGAGAATGTAAAGAAAAACTTTGATACATAATGAGAATGTACAGAAAAAAAGCTTTGATACATAACGAGAATGTAAAGAAAAACTTATACATAACGAGAATGTAAAGAAAAACTTTGATACATAACGAGAATGTACAGAAAAAAGCTTTGATACATGACGATAATGTAAAGAAAAAAATTTTGATACATAACGAGAATGTAAAGAAAAACTTTGATACATAATGAGAATGTACAGAAAAAAGCTTTGATACATAACGAGAATGTAAAGAAAAACTTATACATAACGAGAATGTAAAGAAAAACTTTGATACATAACGAGAATGTACAGAAAAAAGCTTTGATACATGACGATAATGTAAAGAAAAAAGTTTTGATACATAACGAGAATGTAAAGAAAAACTTTGATACATAACGAGAATGTAAAGAAAAACTTTGATACATAACGAGAATGTAAAAAAAGCTTTGATACATAACGAGAATGTAAAGAAAAACTTTGATACATAACGAGAATGTAAAGAAAAACTTTGATACATAACGAGAATGTACAGAAAAAAGCTTTGATACATAACGAGAATGTAAAGAAAAACTTTGATACATAACGAGAATGTAAAGAAAAACTTTGATACATAACGAGAATGTACAGAAAAAAAGCTTTGATACATAACGAGAATGTAAAGAAAAAAAGCTTTGATACATAACGAGAATGTACAGAAAAAAAAAATCTTTTGTACATAACGAGAATGTAGAAAAAACTTTGATACATAACGAGAATGTAAAAAAAAAGCTTTAATACATAACGAGAATGATAAAAAAAGCTTTTATACAAACGAGAATGTAAAGAAAAAAGAGCTTTGATACATAACGAGAATGTAAACTAAAAAAAAAAAAAAACTGATACATAACGAGAATATAAAAGAAGAAAGCTGTGATACATAACGAGAATGTACAGAAAAATACTTTGATGCATAACGAGGATGTAGAAAAAACTTTGATACATAACGAAAATGTAAAAAAAAAAAAACTTTGATTCATAACGAGAATGAAAAAAAAAGCTTTTATACAAAACGAGAATATAAAGGAAATAAGAGCTTTGATGCATAACGAGAATATATAAAAAAAAAATTGTTACATAACGAGAAATGAAGAAAACGATACATAACGAGAATGCACAGACAAAAAGAAAATCCGGTCTGCCATCGGATCGCGCAAGCAGAAACGAGATTATTTTTCCAGTATATGTGATTACTCCCTCCCCGAGATTACAGGCCTTTCATCCACTGGCCAAGAAAACGAGTAATTTTTTTTTTCCAGTGGAAAAATGAATTTTGTGGGAATGTCTTTGGTGGGGATAAACTTCGAAGGAATTGGAAATTGGGGAAAGGTAATTACCACTTGTATTTTCTCTTGATTATTTTTTTTGTTTTGTTTTTAAGAGCCCTGTAATGCTTCTTTCATATGTCTTTGATTTATTTATAATCGTTTTTTTTTTTTGCTATGTATCCTCTTTCTCAATTTTCGTTTATTTTCTTATTTACCATTCATAGTTTTCACGAAAGTAATCCACTGTTTTAGTGGCTTAAACGCGTTTTTATGACAATTTTTTCATGATAATTTCTTTAGCCATTTATATACTGTATATACATACATACACACACACACACACACACACACACACACACACACACACACACATATATATATATATATATATATATATATATATATATATATATATATATATATATATGTCTTTTACTGTAATACTACAGTATAATATGAAGATAGGAAGGCCCATAAAACACTATTTGAACGTTGCAACCATATATTTCGGGCACTAGCTTCTGTGCCCCTGTTCACCGGAAAAATATGGACAGATGCTTTGTATATATACCCTTGTAACATTTCATCTGTCCATATTTTTCCAGTGAACAGGGGCACAGAAGCTAGTGCCCGAAATATATGGTTGCAACGTTCAAATAGTGTTTTAAGGACCTTCTTATCTTCATATATATATAAATTGTGAAAATAGGTAAACTTTCTGTATTGGTGAAACTGAATATTATAGTCCATATTCATTTTTCAGTACAATTCTTGAAAAACTTGTAAAACCAATCTCTACTCATAAAAAATATGGAAAATTTTATAATTTTATCCATTTTCATCATGAATCCCATATGTTTCCCGTTTTCTTTCCAGGATTCTTGGAAAGAAAATGGAGCGTAGGCATAACTTTATGGTATACTGCGGAATTTGTTAGTTATAACATTACGTCGATAACATACCTCTGATCATAAGTAAACTGAATAAATTGTGGCTGGAAATGAATAAAAAGAAAAATTATAGGTAATTAATTGAATTTAGACTCGCACAATGCTATGGCAATGTTGTTTTAATTACAAATGGAGTATAAACAATCTAAATGTAGTGGTGTTATTAAAAATGGGAGCTAGCCTATTAATGAAGAATAAAATATGGATATATTTTTCAAGTCTACCGAGATGTGATGCAGTGATTATTATTTTCACTACAAACCCCTGTGACCTTACAAGAGAAACCGCGGAGTGGGCTGCTAATTGCAGCAGTTACTGCTAAGATTAAAAGCATTTATTCTTTGCATAGCAACCAAAAAAATCATTCATACAAAGGAATTTCTGGTATTTGAGGAAAGTAGAGAGCCGATGAATAATATATATTATCAAATCTTCCGAGATGTGATGCAGTGATTATTATTTTTACATGAAAGTATTGTGACATTACAAGGGAAAACACGAAGTTTGGCTGCCAACTGCAGCAGTTACTGCTAAGATTAAGCATTCATTCTTCTGCATAGCAACCAAAACAGCATTCATGCACAAGATGCCAATAGCTCGCGTGCTTTTTCAGTCGACATAAAATTGCGCGCAGAAGCTGAACTGCTGCAAAGCCTCCCTAATCTTGCAAACTGCGTAAATGTAGGCCTGATGTCACTCCCTGTTGTATTTCAAGGGCCGTGACATCAGTGGAGATCGTTTGCCGATGGCTTTGAAAGCCTCTGGGGAGACTTGACATCATCGTCAGTTTATTCGGTCAAGTGGAACTGCGTCTTGTTCGTTATATAATTCACTGTCAAGGGAAATGCCGTGTTCGTGGTCAAGAAATCAGAAGATCTGGATGGTATAAATTTTGTTTATTGGTTTTTATATCTATTTATCCATTTATTAATTTGTTTTTCTTTTTTAGTAAGTAGTATCTCTTCTTTTGGTGTTTCTCTTTACTTCCTCTTACTTCTTCCTAATGAACACCTTAATATTCTTTGGAAGCTTGAATTTCAACTCGATGGCCCCTTTGGTGGGCTTGTTCCATGTGAATAGGGTTCATCTATTGAATAATAATAATAATAATAATAATAATAATAATAATAATAATAATAATAATAATAATAATAATAATAATAATAATTATTATTATTATTATTATTATTATTATTATTATTATTATTATTATTATTATTTAATGAAAGCTTGAAATTCAACCCTTTTTAGTTTTCTGTAAAAGAAAACTTTTGTGCCAGCTTTGTCTGTCCGCACTTTTTCCGTCCGCACTTTTTCTGTCCGCCATCAGATCTTAAAAACTACTAAGGCTAGAGGGCTGCAATTTGGTATGTTGATCATCCACCCTCCAGTCATCAAACATACCAAATTGCAGCCCTCTAGCTTCAGTAGTTTTTATCTTATTTAAGGTTAAAATTAGCCATACTCATGCTTCTGGCAACGATATAGGATAGGCCACCACCGGAACGTGGTTAAAGTTTGATGGGCCGCGGCTCATACAGCATTATACCGAGACCACCGAAAGTTAGATCTATTTTCGGTGGCCTTGATTATACGCTGCAGCGGCTGTACAGAGGAAGAAACTTCGGCGCATTTTTTACTTGTTTTCTCAAGTTCTTGTTTTGGTCCCCGTAACTTTAATAAGAAATGAATTGTCCTCTTTCCTGTTGGTCTGAATTAAGGAGTCAAGTCGACTGATGACCAGCTGAGTTTCAGTCCAGTTGACTGATGACCAGCTGAGTTTCAGTCCAATCGACTGATGATCAGCTGAGTTTCAGTCCAATCGACTGATGACCAGCTGAGTTTCAGTCCAGTCGACTGATGACCAGCTGAGTTTCGGTCCAGTCGACTGATGACCAGCTGAGTTTCAGTCCAGTCAACTGATGACCAACTGAGTTTCAGCCCAATTGACTGATGAGTTTCAGTTCCGTTGACTGATGACACGCTGAGTTTCAGTCCAATCGACTGATGAACAGCTGAGTTTCGGTTCAGTCGACTGATGACCAGCTGAGTTTCGGTCCAGTTGACTGATGACCAGCTGACAGTTGACTGATGACCAGCTGAGTTTCAGTCCAATCGACTGATGACCAGCTGAGTTTCAGTCCAATCGACTGATGATCAGCTGAGTTTCAGTCCAATCGACTGGTGACCAGCTGAGTTTCAGTCCAGTCAACTGATGACCGGCTGAGTTTCAGTCCAATCGACTGATGACCAGCTGAGTTTCAATCCAATCGACTGATGACCAGCTGAGTTTCAATCCAATCGACTGATGACCAGCTGAGTTTTAACCTGAGACCAAAAAAAAAAAAAAAAAAATAAATAAAATCTGAATCCACATAGCATTAATCCGTTTAGAGGAATGCAAGCAATCACAGACCTTCAGGCTAGTGTTTTGGCGTCGCCATGATGCCCTGGATGACAAGGGAAGCTGATTCATGCGTGCGGAGTTCATTACGTATGTTAGTTTGAATTGTTCGTTCGTTTGTGTGTGTGCGTGCAATGCAAGAAAGCCCACACAAACACAACTCCGAGGGAATTGATATGTTACTGACCCCGGAACCCGTCTAGGAGTTTCTGTCTGCCTGTCAAGAAGTTACTATTAATGTTTTTTTAAAGCGACTGAACTTTTCAACTATATCATATACAAGCGTCATTGTCTGGTATGCATCACTAACTACGGAGATTTAAAAAGTGAGGTCAAGATGAAGGTCAAGCCTCGTAGTCAAAATGCAAACAGGGGTCAAGATGTTAACGGGCTGCTGAATAGCAAGAGCCGTGCCATCACAAGGCTGGCCAATTCTAAATCTAGGGGTCAAGATGGTCATACTTGGCAGTCAAAATGTGAAAAGGAACTGACCACCACTGAGATAATGTATTTCATTAACACTGTTAAACCCGACCAGGAATCTGACGCCATGATGAAGGTCATAATTAGTGGTCAAAATGCAAACAGGGGGTCAAGATGAAGGTCATACCCAGCGGTCAAAATATAAACAGGATTTTACCACCCCTTGGGGCACCGTATGACACCAACATTGTTAAACCTTCCCAGGCCTCTGACATCACGAGGATGGTCATACTTAGTGGTCAAAATGTAAACAAGGGATCAAAATGAAGGTCATACTTAATGGTCAAAATGTAAACAGGGGTCAAGATGAAGGTCATATTTAAAACAGTGAGGTCAAGATGAAGGTCATACTTAGTGGTCAAAATGTAAACAGGGGTCAAGATGAAGGTCAACTTAGTGGTCAAAATGTAAACAGGGGCTCAAGATGAAGGTCATATTTAGTGGTCAAATTCTAAATCAGGGGTCAAGATGAAGGTCATACTTAATGGTCAAAATGTAAACAGGGGTCAAGATGAAGGTCATGAGATTAGTGGTCAAATTGTAAACACTGGGTCAAGATGAATACCCTGGTCAAAATGAAACAGACGCCAAGATGAAGGTCATAATTAGTGGTCAAAATGTAAACAGGGGTCAAGATGAAGGTCATACTTAGTGGTCAAAATGTAAACAGGGGTCAAGATGAAGGTCATACTTAGTGGTCAAATTGTAAACACACCAAGATGAAGGTCAAACTTAGTGGTCAAAATGTAAACATCAAGATGAAGGTCATACTTAGTGGTCAAAATGTAAACAGGGGTCAAAATGAAGGTCATACTTAGTGGTCAAAATGTAAACAGGGGGTCAAGATGAAGGTCATACTTAGTGGTCAAAATGTAAACAGGGGGTCAAGATGAAGGTCATATTTAGTGGTCAAATTGTAAACAGCGGGTCAAGATGAAGGTCATACTTAATGGTCAAAATGTAAACAGGGGGTCAAGATGAAGGTCATATTTAGTGGTCAAATTGTAAACAGCGGGTCAAGATGAAGGTCATACTTACTGGTCAAAATGTAAACAGGGGGTCAAGATGAAGGTCATACTTAGTGGTCAAAATGTAAACAGGGGGTCAAGATGAAGGTCATACTTGGTGGTCAAAATGTAAACAGGGGGTCAAGATGAAGGTCATACTTAGTGGTCAAAATGTAAACAGGGGGTCAAGATGAGGGTCATACTTAGTAAGAACTTACCACGCCAGGGGGCACTGTATTGCACAAACTGTTGAGCCATTATTTTGTTTTTTATTTTGATCGAAATAAAAAACAAAACACCTTACTTGAAACGTAACTGAGTGGATCGTTCGTTCACTCGAAAGAATCGCTTTCTAATTATATATGTATGCATGCAGTTACGAGCTTTTTGTTTGGACGCATGCACGCATACATGTATTGCTTTTACGAGCCATATACATATACATATATATATATATAATATATGTATATACTTTTATATATATATATGTATATATATATATATATATATATATATATATATATATATATATATATATATATATATATATATATATATATATATATATAAATATATATATATATATATATACACACACACACATCTCTGACTTGTTTCAAATTATAGTGTTCGCTTATATACTGTACATAATTGTGGATTTTACACACACACACACACACACACACACGTGTGTGTGTGTGTGAAAATCCACAACTATGTATATAATCAAAAAACCGTAATTTGAAACAAATCAGTGACGATCTTTGTTTCACAATACTATTTTTGCTCATTTACATAATTGCGGATTTTCACTTATTAGAGATGCACCATGGATAACCACTTTAGTGATTGCCCAATTACCTGATAATGAAGGTTTGTGAGCCCCACATTTCTCTTCCCGCAATGTAAGACATATTCTATTTCGAATACCCAGACGGCACTCAGGGGCGATCCAACTTTTTCTCTACCTGTAAAGAACGACAGGAGCACGTGACTTTGGGGCCCAGGGTATTTATTTGGGGGGCATTTACCTCTCGTCTGTCACGTGTATTACGTGAGATTAGTGGAAAACCCGTCTCTTGAAGGCTCTTACCTCACAGAAAAATTATATATTTTAGATTAATATTTCAGGTAAGGTTGCAATAATGCACTTTAATATCTCGGTCTTCTAAAGCCTGTATTTAAAAAAAAAAAAAAGCAAATTTTCACTCTTATAAAGGATCTTACCTCACAGAAAAATTATATACTTTAGATTGATATTTCAATTAAGGTTACATAAATACGCTTAAATATCTCAGTCTTCTAAAGCCTGTATTTTGAAGAAAAAAAAAAAAAGTAAATTTTCACTCTCATAAAGAACCTCACAGAAAAATTATATATTATTTTAAAATAATACTTCAGCTACAGTTGTACACTTCAGCTGAAACATCTCATTCTTTTATATTACTTCGTTACCATGGCAACCCTGTCAAGTCAGAATCGTCCCAACCTCTTAGGGTTAACAAGGGGTTGAAGGACGCTATTTTCGGCCTGTAACCAACAACAACATATTTGGGGTTGCTGGGTATAGCAGTTTGAGAGAGAGAGAGAGAGAGAGAGAGAGAGAGAGAGAGAGAGAGAGAGAGAATTGCTAGGGAATGGTTGTATGGGGGTGTGGGTGGGCGTGGGAGGGGTGGGGGATGGGGGGGAGGATTTGTTGGAAGTGTACCAGAAGGGTTCTAACTCACCACACTTATACCTGTGCCGGTGAACGAGGCGCTCGTTCAGTCGCCTTTAGGGGAGGCGGGTTACTGTTCTGCTTCGTTTTTTAGGTGGTATATTTACATCTGACCGCATGCGTGGTTGATATTTGTTCACTTTTCGTTTTCGCTTGTTAGACCTGGAAAAGTTTGGTTGTTTTGGATGCGGTAGGGCAACGAGCAATGGTTCCATAAATTGCAGGCTATAATTTATAATTATGGA
>NC_089756.1:34078761-34116261 GCF_040412425.1 Macrobrachium rosenbergii | reverse complement strand
CAGAATTGGACCATGCCTAGTCTAACAGAGTGGCAGCTGCCCAATTTTTCGGAATTGGGCAGAAATGGTAGGGACCGCATCTATTCATACATGCCGACTGTCAACCTTCCGTGCTGGTTTTATCCTTCGTATGTTCGGGGACGTGTCCGTGCCTTTGTCCTGAGGATTTGGGTTGTTTTTATCACTTTCTTGGCAGTCAGGGAAGACGATGAGCAAAAGGAAGACATAAAACACGATGATGCCCCATCTACTGAGGAACTGGGTGAAGTTTATACAGAGGAACGTCTAGAAAATCAGCGAAAAATTTCGACATTAGCTGAGGTAGAAGAAGAAGAAGAGGAAGAAGAAGGATGGCGAGAAGGCCTAGGGGAGAGGGGAGGGCTAGCACGTTACCCAGGAGTTGAGAACTTATTGGCACAATCTCCTTTGGCAGAGTTGCCAGTTCATAGGCCATCCCCCTTGACTGTTGGCATAAGAGAAGTAAATAAACAAGATAGCGAAGAGAGTGATATTCCAGAAGTGGTAGAAGAACAGCAGTTAGTAGGACAGGTTTGCGAGGAAAAGGATGAGCTGTGGAAATCACTTCTTGCCAAATATGCTGTTGACGAAGAAACCGCAAGGAAAGAGGCCTCACTGGAAGAAGAGGAAGTTCCAGAATTTGTTGGCACAGCAGAAGAAATTGTGGAAAGATATGCAGCAAAGTTTGAGTCAGAGGAGCCAGCAGATGAAAATGATGCTGATGGACGAGAGGTGTCACCTGAAGAATTTACTGCTAAAGTTGGAAAACGACTGGAAGAGTACCTTTCAAGGCTTGAGGAAGATGAGGAGGAATCTCCTGCTGCAGCTGACCTAACCACAGATGAAGTGAAGGACATTGAAGAGGAAGTTGCTGACACTGCTCAAGATTTTGAAGAAAGTGTTGATGCTGAGCAAGTAGACTCTGCAAGTAAAGAGAACAGTCATATATTTATTGTTATTGAAGATGATGAATCAAAAAGTGAGAAAGGAAAAATTGATGATAAAGAGGAACCAGTCGATGATTCACTCGTAAGAGATCAACTTGATAAAAAGGAAACAGAAGAAGTGGCATTAGATGTTAAGGGAGAGAAAGAGTATACTAGTGCTGTAAATGAGCCTGAAGTACAAAGGAGGCAAAATGTTGATTCTCAGGCAAAGCCATCAGGTGTTACAGTCAGATTTAGTGGAATAGTCATAGAAGAAGAAGTTGAGGAATCATCAGGAGCAGAAACAGAATCTTCAACTGATACCAAAAAGGTACATCTTTTGCTTGAAAGACAGGGCCACGATGAAGATGTTATTCAACAAGATACTGCTGAGGAGATTTCAGCCCACCTTAGTGATGAAAATGTCCAGAGTGAACTTGAAGAAAAGATAGTGAAAGAAACATCTGTTGAAAAAGAACTAGGCATAGATAAAGAAGAAGAAGAAACCTTTGCTGATAAAGAACTTGTAGAAGATAAAGTAGGAGAAACCTTTGTTGAAAAAGAACTTGCTGAAGATAAAGTAGAAGAACAAGAACCTGCTGAAGAAGATATGTATAAGGAAAGCATTAATGTTGATGTATATGAAGGCCATTCGGAAGATATTGTTTTAATGGATAGCAAAGAACTACCTAAGGAAGAAATTCAGGATATTGCAGGCGAAGGGTTGTTAAAAGGAACTACTTCAGAAGAAAATCAGGCAGAGGGTGATTTGATGGGTGAGCCAATAGAGGTGTCTGAAGAGCTTAAAGATGAGTATGAACTGAAGGAAATGGAAACTTCCACTGAAAAATCACATGAAGCTCATATGACAGATGTGACCAATGAATTAATTCCCACAGATGAAGAAGAGAGTATTATTGTCAAAGAAGAGGGAGCAGTCAAGGAAAAAGTGGAAGTATGTGAAGAGAAAATTGAAGCATCTACAGAAGCTACTGGAGATCTTTCTGTAGAAAAAGAAATAAATGAAAGTCAGGTTGCTGATGTTAGTGCTACTAAAGATTCTGAAAATGTTGATTCAACAGGAAATGTGCCTATATCCAGTGATGTAGCAACTGTTCCTTTGGCACAGAACCATGAGCAGGTGGATGGCGATCACTTAAATGAATTAAATGAACCTTCTGAGGAAACAGTCACTGGAGATTCTGGTATTCAACAGTCTGATGTGGTAAAGGATTCAAACGAAGGCAAAAGTGGCTTTTGGAACTGGTGGCAGTCCGGTGACAAGGAAAAAGATGAGTCTAAAGATGTCGGAGACCAGGCCTCTGCTGATGACAAGAAAGATGATAAGGTCACAGATAGTCCAAAGGGGAGGTTTTGGAGCAGGTGGGCATCATCTGATAAGGAAACAGATATTACAAAAGATGAGAAGAGTATTTCTACTGAAGAAAAAGTGGAAGACAAAACTTCTGAAGACACTTCAGGTGGTTTTTGGAGTCGATGGAAGACAGGTGATAAAGAAAAAGATGCAGGTAAAGTTGAAGAATGTAGCAAGGAAGCTGCTGCCAAGGAAGAGGGTACAAAGGCTACTGAGGAGGCCACAGGAAGTTTCTGGAGCAAATGGATGACAGGTGACAAGGCAACCGTTGATAAGGAAGTTCCTGAAGAAGATACCAAGGCAGCTGGTTTTAGCAGTTTTTGGAGCAGAAGACATATTAGTGACAAAGAAAAGGATGATACTAAAGAGGATGTTATTTCTCCATCTGACAAACAATTGGATGAAAAAATGGAAGAAACAGTAAAAGATGACACTGCAGAAGTTGATACATATGACACAGAAAAAGTTGATGCTGAAAAACTGGCATCTGAATTGCAAATGGAAGAAAAAATGGAAGAAACAGTAAAAGATGACACTGCAGAAGTTGACACATATGACACAGAAAAAGTTGATGCTGAAAAACTGGCATCTGAATTGCAAATGGAAGAAAAAATGGAAGAAACAGTAAAAGATGACACTGCAAAAGTTGACACAGATGACGCTGAAAAAGATGATGCTGAAAAACTGGCATCTGAATTGCAAATGGAAGAAAAATTGGAAGAAACAGTAAAAGATGACACTGCAAAAGTTGACACAGATGATACTGAAAAAGATGATGCTGAAAAACTCGCATCTGAATTGCAAAGTGTAAAAGAGGATGAAATAACTGTTGATGATTTTACAAGCAGTCTTAGTGACAGATGCAAGCAGGATGAAGATGTAATGGACAGTTCTGAAGTAGTTGAAGTTGTCAGCGAAAATGTTAACAAAATTGAAGAAGAGACAACTACTGAAGCTTCCCTAAACAATGCCCAGAGTTATGAGGAAGCCAAGCAAGAAATGGATGAAGAGCCAATTCCTGACTCAGTAAGCAAATTCTCATCTGTGCAGGAGGAAAGTGAATCTGAGAAAACTGCCGATGAGGTAGTCATTGAAAAAGATGACATGCAGCAGGAGAAACTGAGTGATGAATCTTCAAGTGGTATTTTGAAAAAACTGAGAACAGATGAAAAGGCAAATGACACTGAAATCACAGAGGTAACAAGTGAGTTAGTTGCTAAAGAAGGGGAAATTACAGATGATGTGAAAAGTTTCATTGAAGGTGATGAGACCGTGGACATGGAAGAAGATGCACATAAGGTTCCAGAGGATATTGTAAGCAAACCTCCTGTTTTAGATGACGATTCCTCGATCAGTTTTTGGGATCAATGGAAGACAAGTAAAAAGGAAACATCTGAAGATGTTGCTGAAGTAGCTAGTGAACATACTTATGAGCAAGAAGTGAAAGTTCCTGATGATTCTGTAAGTAGTATGTTGCAGACGGAGGAGAAAGAAAAAGATATTCAAGAAAGTGAGCAGGTAGTAAGTGAACAGGCTGACAGTTCAAAAGATAAATATGATGATGATACAAACAGGTTTTGGGATTATTGGAAAGCAGGTGATCAAGTAAAAAATGCCGACGTAAAGAACGACGGCTTGACAAAAGGATTTGAAACTACGGATGACTCTGCAGGTGATGTATGTAATCAAATGGAGAGCAGTGATCAAGAAAAGATTGATCAAGAAACGGCTGTTGTAACTGATGAGCCACAGCTTGAAGCACAAACTGAGGCCTTAGTAGATGATGTTCTATCAGATAACTTGCGTACATGGAAAAGCCCAAGACATGAATTTGGTGAGTCCTCTAATATTAAAGATGATATTCCTGTTGAAGTCAGTGAACCATCAGATGGACAGCCAGAAGATAAAGATATGGCCGAAGCAGAACCAACTTTAGATGTTGCTTGGACAAAGGATGAAGATATGAAAGATGATGTTGCTTTTAATGTGGATGATGATATTAAAAGTTTCGGCATAGCTGACAGAACTGCAGCTGAGATTGAAGCAGCCTTTAAAGAACAATTTGACTCCATGGAAGAGGAAGAAGAAGAGGTAATGGAGATAGAAGACCAAGATATATTAGCAGGTGGTGAGTTACATATGGAAGAAGATCTTAATGGCTATTATGCTGAGGGAGAAGATGCCATGGAAGCTACTCATAGTATACCATCAAGTCCAGTTATGCCAGTTGAAGAAACAGAAGACTATTTAGAAGAAGTGAATGATTTACTAGTAAGAAGAGCAAGTAAGAGACCTGAGTGGTTGGATGAACCAGAGGAAATGCAAGAGGCCATTCCTGATAACCCACTTTTGGCTAAGTATTTGGCAATGCCAGCTTCACTTACTGAAGAAGAAGAAATGGAGTTACGGGCCTTTCTTGCTGAAAATGAAGGTGCTGAAGACATTGATATTGCACATTTTATGGGTCTGCCTCATGGCTTGACAGAGCAGGAGGAGAAAGAATACACAGAGGCAATAGAGGAACGGGAGCGTGTCAGAGAACAAGAGCGTCAGGGACTTGAAAAGTTCATGTCAATGCCAGCAGAATTAACTGACCAAGAAAAACAAGAACTGTTAGAAATAGAAGCAGAAGAACAAGAACATGCAAAACAGCCTTGGGAAGCAGGTGATGCTCAGCTGGAAGACTACATGAGTATGCCATCTGCACTCACAGAAGAAGAAAAGAGAATGTTAGAGGAAGGGGGTTTGGATGAAGATGTTGAGTTTGAAGATGAAGAACAGTATCGCCAGTATATTAAAGAAAAATTCCTTCAGCAGTTGGAGGATGAAGCGTACTGCATGACCGGAGAAGAGGGTGAGTATGACTATGAGGATGATTATGAGGAAGAGTATGAATATGAAGAGGAAGAATATGATGATGAGGGTGAAATGGAGGGTGAATATGTGATGGTTGAGGATGATGTACAAGGAAAAGAGGGTACTGCAGCAGGGGCTAGTAGTATGGTAGATGAAGGGGTTAATACAGAATCTGATAGTAATGCTACTGCAGAAAAGAAATTGGGCAAAAAATTATTTTCCTTTGGAAAGAAAAATGATAAAGAGGAAACAGAACCAGAGGGGGCAGCTTCTCAGCCAAAGAAGTTTTTTCACTTCGGAGGCCTTGGAGCCAAAAAGAAAAAGGAGACACCTAAAGATGATGATGATGATGATTCTCCACCCAGTAAAAAGCGTGGTGGAAGCGGAGGTTCTTTGTCTGCTCATTTTTGCACCATCACTGACAGAGTGAGAGATCACCTGGTGGAACACCTCTCATTAAAAACTTTAGGCAATAAGAGCAAAATACCTGTTAGGATTCCAGGAAAGACAGATATCACTTTGAGTGAAAGAGTGTCTAAGTCTTTCCCTTTACACAAGAGTAAACTACCAATAGCCATAAAGAAAGTAGACATTCTTCGAGAGTTGGATAATAAATTGAATATTAGGAGTTTAGGTATCAGACTGAGTAGTGGAAGTAATAGTGTTAGAAAATCTCAGAGAAGTCCAGGTAGGAAACTGTCTATTAAAATGAAAATTTCACAAAATTTTGCTGTAAAATCTGCCAGTATGAAAGACACATATAGTTGGGTCACACTAACAAAAACTCGTCCAGTGTTCACAGAAAAGTTAGAGTGGCCACAGTGGGACTTTACTGATGAACCTGTAAAAGACGACATTGGAGATTCCCATGATCTTGAGATTCCTGAAATAGTGGTTGGGGAAGGGGATGATGATATAGACGATGAGGTAGCTAGTGTGTTCAATCAAGAAATTGATGAGGAGGACTTCCCAGCAGACACCTGCCCGGAGGGAGTACAGCCTTTGAAAGGTGGTGGTAGCCCTTATCAGGGAGAAGTAGATTTTTGGCGCCAGTGGAGGGATGAGGAACAGGCAAGTGTAACTGCTCTTCGAGATTCTGCTTCTCCTTGGCAACTTAGCGCTGATGAGAATAGCCCTTCAATTTATGAAAGGAAGAGTAGTCCAAGTGGATCAGAAGAAGAGGGCAAAACTGAAGGAAGAGAAGATAAAGTTCAAGATATTGAAAGGTGGAAGATTGTAGAAATAAAAGGAGTGATGGTAGATGAGAATGTTGAAGACTCAAAATATAGAACAAGCACTTCACACATAGATGGAGAGGGGGTTGAAAGTAATGAAAGTATTAGGATTTCATGCTCTGGGATAAACTGGGTAGAAGACCAAGAGAATATAGTGGGAGAAATGGCTTATGGAAGCAAAGAAACAAATGCAGTAGAGGAACAGTTTTCTGAAGGTGATGGACTTAGCTATGCCCAAGAAAAAGTACAAGAAAGTGGAGGTCCCTTGGAGGAAGAAAAAAAAACTTCGTCTAAAAAAAAACTCGAAGCAAATGAAATATTGCCTGAAAATGAATTAGAATATGAGATAACAACTTCTGGGTTTAGGGAAGCATTTGTGGAAAGCAAAAGATATTTTGGAATCAAGGAATTAACTGAAAGCAAAGAATACCTTGGGGATACCGGGACAAGTTCTGACAGGAAGGATTTAGGAGAAAGTACAGATATATTCAGCAAACTAAATTCATCTGAAGAAGAGGGGCATTCAGGTTCTGAAATATTTGGCAATATCAAACAAATTCATGAAACTGTGAGGTCTACAGAAATCCCAAAAATGTCACAGGGAGAAAAAAAAACTCCGATTGAAATTGAGCAATTAGGAATATATGACTGGGAAAGTAGCAGCGAGTTGTTTTCTGTAAAGGACAGGGGGATTGAATATGAAAATATGTTTTACCCTATATCACTGGAAGACAGAGACACATCTGTAAAGGAAAGGAGTGCCTTCGAAGACAGTCTTGGTATAAAAAAAAACTTCGATGGAGGAATTACAAAACATGATGCAAAAATCAGCATAGAGATAATCAAAGGTTCCACCAGTGCTGTGCAAAGAGAAGAGTCCCAAGATGATATACAGTATGAAAATTTTGAACTACAAAGATACAAGGAATACCACAAACTAGTAACTTTGCAAGAAACTGAACTTTACGATATTGAACATGATAATGAAGTTGAGAACACCTGTATTGATGGAAGTGAAGAGCATGAAGAAATGTTATCAGACTACAAAGAGTTTATTTTGAGAAATGAAGCACAAGAACGAAACAAAGAATCATCAAAGGAAGAGGAGTTATCTGGTGAGAAGAAAACTGCTGGGATTGTAAATGTATCAGTAGAAGTAGCAAGATTCTTGGGTAATGAAATAACTGTGGTTGAGGTACCAGATTATGTGAAAGGGTTAACCTTTACAGATCACTATTTGTTGGGGGTCGATGGGCCCTCCAAACAAGCACTGAGTTGTGGGGGGCCATCCAGTGAAAAGGAAGCATTTGAAAGAATTGTAAGCCATCTTGAAGGTGGGGAAGTCAGTAGAGGCGACACATTAGATGTAAAAGGAAACTTATTTAGAAACAGTGAGTTAGGCAGGTGTGATGATATCACTGAATGGGAAAAATCTGTCTTTGGAGAAAGTACCTGGAATTTATTGGAAGAGCTGTGTAGAGACAAAGATTTTGAAGAGCAAACTGAAAAATCAGAGAATACCAGAAGGGTTGGTGATAGATCTGAATTAGAGATGGCTGAAAATTTAAAGGACGTGGAAGAAAATGTAAATGACCTGGTAAGTGTGAGTGAAGCTTCAGAAGAAATTGACCAGAATCTTGAGGAATACAAATATAATGAAACTAAAAGTTCAGATGAATCTGAAGAGAATGGTGAAACAAGGGCATTACTTAAGTCAGGGTTACCAGAGGACATGGGGGGAAAGCTAGAAGGAAGTGAGCAAGATAACAATGAACATTCAGAACAGATGGTTGGAAGTCTCGAAACTGATGACTCAGGAGAAACTGAAAAATCTGAAGTACCAGAGTCGAGTCTTAAAACAGATGACACAAATGAAACAGGCGAGTCAGATTTGAAAGAAGATTCTGAAAAAGATGATACAAAGACTGAAGAATCAGATTTGGAAGACAGTCTTGAAAAAGGTATTACCCATGATTTGGAAGACAATCTGAAAATAGCTAATATCTATGAAACTGAGGAACTTGATTTGGAAGATGGTCATGAGAAAGGTGATCAAGAAGAAACTAAAAAATCATTGATGAAGGAAGAAGGTAATGTTAGAGAGGATACAGTTGACACCCAAGATGCAAGTTGGTTGAAGAATATTGAGTCTGTAGGCAAAGGATCATATATAACTGGAGAATTACTTGTACATGAAGAAATCAGTAATGAAGAGCCAGAAGAAACCGGTTTAACATTTGTAGAGGAACATCAATGGCTTCAACAGAACTTGAGTGATAGTAAAGAATCTTCAGGTGAAGAAGATATGAACTATGAAAATCAGGAATTAGAAGAGATAAGAGAGCTGTCTAAAGAAATACTGAAGAGTCTTCAAGACAATACATGGGACGAAAGTGATGTTATACCCGAAATGAAAGAAGTATATTTGGATAAAGAAGAATTAGAAATTACTGATGACTATTTGGGATTAAAAGGAGCAGTTGTCTTGGAAGAAGCAGAGGAATCACCCATAGCTAACCAAGATCATGAAACAGAGCAACTGGATAGTCTTGATAGAGATACTGTAGGAATTGATGGCTATTTGGAGGTAGAAGAGGTAGTAAGAAATTATACAGTGGATAAAAGTGTTATAGAAACTGAGGTAGATGATATTCATGTAGAAACAGATGTATTAGATGAGCTTGAAGAAACATTCAAATTCAGAGAGTCAATTCAGGAGTCAGGAGAATCAAATGAGGTGGGTGACTCTTCCATCAAAGATGAGGGGAGCCCTATTACCAGCAATTTAATCAGTTCTAAAATAACATCATTAAAGCTAGAAAATCTTAATGAACAAGGATTAGATGAATCAGCAGAAGTTTCAGAAGAATCAGTTGCAAGTTTAGAACTGGACCAAGAAGCTAGAAGTGAATTAATATCTGAACTAAATGAAGTAGATCTTGTAAGGCGAGAGGAAAATGGAAATGAAGAAACATCTGACAAGGAAAATGATGATCTAGACAGCTTAGGTGAAACAGAGGAATCATCTAAAAGGATAGAGGGGGAGTTTAATGATGAAACACTTGAAGAAAAAGAAGTTTCAGAAGTAACAGAGGAAAGTTTAGAACAAGACCCAGTAGCTGAAAGTAAATTGATATCTGAACTAAATGAGCTTGATCTTTTAATGGATGAGGACAAAGGAAAACAAGAAACATCTGAAAAGGGAAATGGTGTTCTTGCTGCAGAAGGCTCAGATGAATCGGAGAAATCATCCACAGGGACAGAGGAGTTATGTGAGGAGTCATCAACAGGGAAAGAAGAATTTCTTGAGGGAGCATTATATTATCCTGATGACACAGCCAAAGAAAAAGACTTTTCAGTGGAAAGTTTGAAACGAGACACAGTAGCTGAAAGTAAACTGACATTTGAGCTAAATGAGCAAGATCTTGTAATAGATGAGGACAATGGAAAACAAGAAACATCTGACAAGAAAGATTACAGTCTTGCTGCAGAAGACTCAGATGAAACAGAAGGATCATCCGTAAGGATAGAAGAGGTTCCCGATGAAACACCTGAAGACAAAGAAGTTTCAGAAGTAACAGAAGAAAGTTTAGAACAAGAGCCAGTAGCTGAGAGTGAATTGATATCTGAACTAAGGGAGCTGGATCTTGCAATGGATGAGGACAGTGTAAATGAAGAATCACCTGACAGGGAAAATGATGTTCTTGCTGCAGAAGGCTCAGATGAAACAGAAGAATCATCCATAAGGATAGAAGAGGTGCATGATGAAACACCTGAAGAAAAAGAAGATTCAGAAGTAACAGAGGAAAGTTTAGAACAAGAGCCAGTAGCTGAAAGTGAATTGGTATCTGAACTAAGGGAGTTGGATCATTCAATGGCTGAGGGCAGTGAAAATGACGAAACGTCTGACAAAATCAATGATGTTCTTGCTGCAGAAGGCTCAGATGAAACAGAGAAATCATCCTCAGGAACAGAAGAGTTTCATGAGGAGTCATCCACAGGGAAAGAACTTCTTGAGGGAACATTATATGATCCGGATGAGACAGCTGAAGAAAAAGACGTGTCAGTGGAAAGTTTAAAACGAGACACATTAGCTGAAAGTGAATCAGTATCTCAGCTACAGGAGATGGATCTCGTAACAGATGAGAGCAATGGAAATGAAGAAACATCTGACAAGAAAGATTACAGTCTTGCTGCAGAAGACTCAGATGAAACAGAAGAACCATCCATAAGGATAGAAGAGGTTCATGATGAAACACCCGAAGAAAGAGAAGTTTCAGAAGTAACAGAGGAAAGTTTAGAACAAGAGCCATTAGCTGAAAGTAAATTGATACTTGAGCTAAATGAGCAAGATCTTACAATAGATGAGGACAGTGGAAAACAAGAAACATCTGACAAGAAAGATTACAGTCTTGCTGCAGAAGACTCAGATGAAACAGAAGAATCATCCATAAGGATAGAAGAGGTGCATGATGAAACACCTGAAGACAAAGACGTTTCAGAAGTAACAGAGGAAAGTCTAGAACCATACCCAGTAGATGAAAGTGAATTAATATCTCAACTAAGGGAGATGGATCTCGTAATGGATGAGGACAATGGAAATAAAGAAACATCTGACAAGGAAAATGATGTTCTTGCTGCAGAAGGCTCAGATGAAACAGAAGAATCATCCATAAGGATAGAAGAGGTTCATGATGAAACACCTGAAGAAAAAGAAGTTTCAGAAGTAACAGAGGAAAGTTTAGAACAAGAGCCATTAGCTGAAAGTAAATTGATATTTGAGCTAAATGAGCAAGATCTTGCAATGGACGAGGATAGTGGAAGACAAGAAACATCTGACAAGAAAGATTACAGTCTTGTTGCAGAAGACTCAGATGAAACAGAAGAATCATCCATAAGGATAGAAGAGGCGCATGATGAAACACCTGAAGAAAAAGAAGTTTCAGAAGTAACAGAGGAAAGTTTAGAACAAGAGCCAGTTGCTGAAAGTGAATTAATATCTCAACTACAGGAGATGGATCTTGTAATGGATGAGGACAACGGAAATGAAGAAACATCTGACAAGGAAAATAATGTTCTTCCTTCAGAAGGCTCAGATGAAACAGAAGAGTCATCCATAAGGATAGAAGAGGCTCATGATGAAACACCCGAAGAAAAAGAAATTTCAGAGGTAACAGAGGAGAGTTTAGAACAAGAGTCAGTGGCTGAAAGTGAATTGATATCTGAACTAAGGGAGCTGGGTCTTGCAATGGATGAGGGCAGTGGAAATGAAGGATCATCTGATAGGGAAAATAATGTTCTTCCTTCAGAAGGCTCAGGTGAAGTAGAGGAATCATCAAGGATTGATGAAGAGTTCCATGATGAAACACCCGAAGACAAAGGCATTTCAGAAATAATGGAGGAAAGTTTAGAACAAGAGCCAGTAACTGAAAGTGAATCAATGTCTCAACTACAGGAGATGGATCTTGTAATGGATGAGGACAGTGGAAATGAAGAAACATCTGACAAGGAAAATGATGTTCTTGCTGCAGAAGGCTCAGATGAAACGGAAGAATCATCCATAAGGATAGAAGAGGTTCATGATGAAACACTTGAAGAAAAAGAAGTTTCAGAAGTAACAGAGGAAAGTTTAGAACAAGAGCCATTAGCCGAAAGCAAATTGATATTTGAGCTGAATGAGCAAGATCTTACAATGGATGAGGATAGTGAAAGACAAGAAACATCTGACAAGAAAGATTACAGACTTGCTGCAGAAGACTCAGATGAAACAGAAGAATCATCCATAAGGATAGAAGAGGTTCATGATGAAACACTTGAAAAAAAGAGAGGTTCAGAAGTAACAGAGGAACGTTTAGAACCAGACCCAGTAGGTGAAAGTGAATTGATATCTGAACTAAAGGAGCTGGATCTTGCAATGGATGAGGGCAGTGGAAATGGAGAAACATCTGACAAGGAAAATGATGTTTTTGCCGTAGAAGGCTCAGGTGAAGAGAGAAATCATCCACAGGAACAGAAGGATAGATCATCAATAGAAAAGTTTCTTGATTATATAATCCTGAAGGTACAAAGACGTTTCAGAAGTAACAGAGGAAAATTTGAAACAGACCAGTAGCTGAAAGTGAATTAATATCTGAACTAAAGGAGATGGATCTTGCAATGGATGAGGACAGTGGAAATGAAGAATCATCTGACAAGAAAATTATGTTCCTTGTTGCAGAAGGCTCAGATGAAACAGAAAATCATCCATAGGAACAGAAGAGTTTCATGAGGATCAATACCTGAAGACTTGAGGAACATTATATAATCCAGATGGTAAGCTGAACATAAAGACGTGTCAGTGGAAAATTTGAAACGTGGCACAGTAGCAGAAAGTAAATTGATATATGAGCTAAATGAGCAAGATCTTGCAATGGATGAGGACAGTGGAAAACAAGAAACATCTGACAAGAAAGATTATGGCCTTGTTGCAGAAGACTCAGATGAAACAGAAGAATCGTCCATAAGGGTAGAAGAGTTTCATGAGGAAACACCTGAAGACAAAGAAGTTTCAGAAGTAACAGAGGAAAGTTTAGAACAAGAGCCAGTAGCTGAGAGTGAATTGATATCTGAACTAAGGGAGTTGGATCTTGCAGTGGATGAGGGCAGTGGAAATGAAGAATCATCTGACAAGGAAAATGATGTTCTTGCTGCAGAAGACTCAGATGAAACAGAAGAATCATCCAAAAGGATAGAAGAGGTTCATGATGAAACACCCGAAGAAAAAGAAGTTTCAGAAGTAACAGAGGAAAGTTTAGAACAAGAGCCAGTGGCTGAAAGTGAATTGACATCTGAACTAAGGGAGTTGGATCTTGCAATGGATGAGGGCAGTGGAAATGAAGAATCATCTGACAAGGAAAATGATGTTCTTGCTGCAGAAGACTCAGATGAAACAGAAGAATCATCCAAAAGGATAGAAGAGGTTCATGATGAAACACCTGAAGAAAAAGAAGTTTCAGAAGCAACAAAGGAAAGTTTAGAACAAGAGCCAGTGGCTGAAAGTGAATTGACATCTGAACTAAGGGAGTTGGATCTTGCAATGGATGAGGACAGTGGAAATGAAGAATCATCTGACAAAAAATAATGTTCTTCCTTCAGAAGGCTCAGGTGCAGTAGAGGAATCATCAAGAAGGATAGATGAAGAGTTCCATGATGAAACACCTGAAGACAAAGAAGTTTCAGAAGTAACAGAGGAAAGTTTAGAACAAGAGCCAGTAGCTGAAGGTGAATTGATATCTGAACTAAAGGAGCTGGATCTTGCAATGGATGAGGACAGTGGAAATGAAGAAACATCTGACAAGGAAAATTATGTTCTTGCTGCCGAAGGCTCAGATGAAACAGAGAAATCATCTTCAGGAACAGAAGAGTTTCATGAGGAGTCATCCATAGGGAAAGAGGAACTTCTTGAGGGAACATATGATCCGGATGAGACAGCTGAACATAAAGACGTGTCAGTGGAAAGTTTAAAACGAGACACATTAGCTGAAAGTGAATTAATATCTCAACTACAGGAGATGGATCTCATAATGGATGAGGACAATGAAAATGAAGAAATGTCTGACAAGGAAAATGATGTTCTTGCTGCGGAAGGCTCAGATGAAACAGAAGGATCATCTGTAAGGATAGAAGAGGTTCATGATGAAACAGCTGAAGAAAGAGAAGTTTCAGAAGTAACAGAGGGAAGTTTAGAACAAGAGCCAGTAGCTGAAAGTGAATTGACATCTGAACTAAGGGAGCTGGATCATGCAGTGGATGAGGACAGTGGAAATGAAGAAACATCTGACAAGGAAAATTATGCTCTTGCTGCCGAAGGCTCAGATGAAACGGAGAAATCATCTTCAGGAACAGAAGAGTTTCATGAAGAGTCATCCACAGGGAAAGAAGAACTTCTTGAGGGAACATTATATGATCCGGATGAGACAGCTGAACATAAAGACGTGTCAGTGGAAAGTTTAAAACGAGACACGTTAGCTGAAAGTGAATTAATGTCTCAACTACAGGAGATGGATCTCATAATGGATGAGGACAATGGAAATGAAGAAATGTCTGACAAGGAAAATAATGTTCTTGCTGCGGAAGGCTCAGATGAAACAGAAGAATCATCCATAAGGATAGAAGAGGTTCATGATGAAACAGCTGAAGAAAGAGAAGTTTCAGAAGTAACAGAGGGAAGTTTAGAACAAGAACCAGTAGCTGAAAGTGAATTGACATCTGAACTAAGGGAGCTGGATCATGCAATGGATGAGGACAGTGGAAATGACGAAACATCTGACAAGGAAAATTATGTTCTTGCTGCAGAAGGCTCAGATGAAACAGAGAAATCATCTTCAGGAACAGAAGAGTTTCATGAGGAGTCATCCATAGGGAAAGAAGAACTTCTTGAGGGAACATTATATGATCCGGATGAGACATCTGAACATAAAGACGTGTCAGTGGAAAGTTTAAAACGAGACACATTAGCTGAAAGTGAATTAATATCTCAACTACAGATGGATCTCGTAATGGATGAGGACAATGGAAATGAAGAAACATCTGACAAGGAAAATGATGTTCTTGCTGCAGAAGACTCAGATGAAACAGAAGAATCCTCCATAAGGATAGAAGAAGTTCATGATGAAACAGCTGAAGAAAGAGAAGTTTCAGAAGTAACAGAGGAAAGTTTAGAACAAGAACCAGTAGCTGAAAGTAAATTGACATCTGAGCTAAGGGAGCCAGATCATATAATGGATGAGGATGATGGAAATGAAGAAACATCTGATAAGGAAAATGTTGCTCTTGCTGCAAAAGGCTCAGATGAAGAAGAGGAATCATCCAGAAGGAGAGTTGAAGAGGTTCAGGATGAAACACTTGAAGAAAAAGAAGTTTCAGAAGTAACAGAGGAAAGTTTAGAGCAAGATCCAGTAGCCGAAAGTAAATTAACGTCTGAACTCAGTGAGCTAGATGTCGCAAGGGATGAGGAAAATGGAAATGAAAAATCTTCAGACAAGGAAACTGATGGTCTTGCTGCAGAAGGCTCAGATGAAGCAGAGGAGTCATCTACGGGGACAGAAGAAGAGTTTCATGAAGGAATGTTAGATAATCCTGATGAAACACCTGAAGAAAAAGAAATTAATCACGAAAGAGAGGAATTTGATAAATCTGAGAAATTACATGATGTAACAGGGGAGGGTTATGATGGAGAGTCCTTATTGGAGATGGAAGTAGGTCTTGAAACAGGGGAACTCTTTTTGGGAAGGGAAACTGCTGAGCTAGGAGTGATTAGCTGTGACCAAGAACTTAGTGTAGCTGAAGTAAAATTAACTGAGAAAGAGGGAATTTCTAAAGACGAGAAATTAGCTGAGTGTGTAGACTCATTAGATGAGAAAGGTACAATTCAAAAGGGATTAATACGGAGAGATGGTGTTTCATATACAGGTGAAATAACCAGAGAGACATTCATTGAAGATGAAGGCACACCAAATGAGAACAATGAAATTAAAGAGGAGCAATATGAGATTGTGGGTACTTCAGATGAGAATGAAACAGGCATTAGTAGAGATCAGTTGCTGGAAGAGGAGGAGGAGGAGGAGGAGGGGAGGGGAGCTGTCTGAGGGGAGTGTAGGTACCCCCAAAGGAGGGGAGTTAATTAGCAGTGGTAGGTATTCTGAAGATGAAAATATGGAAGGAGAGAAATTAGATGAAGAAATATCTGAATCTAAAGAAGTAAGCCTTGAAAAGGATCAAGTAGGTGGGAATGCAGAAATGTATGCTGAATGTGAAGTCAGTGATGTAACAATTAAGACTTCTGGAATAGAAGAACCTTGTTCTTTAGAAGGGGAATCTTACAGAAATGATGAAACATCTGGCCTCAGTGGTGAGTTTGATGGAATCAAGGAAACTGGAGGAATGCTGCAAATGGAAGTAAGAACCGAATGTGAAAACTTTGCAGGTTTTGAGATGGATGATTCATCATCTGGGACGCAAGAGGAGATATCTTATATGCAAGATGCATTTTCTGAAAAAGAGAATTCAAGTGAAGATGGAATGTCTGAAGAAAAGGATGCTAGAAATGAAGACGGCACTTCATCGGACATGGAGGACCAAGTTGAAGTAAAGGGTCTCTTTCCTGAAAGCAAAGTATTTGACGAACTTTCAGGGCAAGATAATGGAGAATCTGAAATAAATGAAAGGTCTAAAGTAAAGGAAATATATTCTGAAAAGGGTCATCCATCTGTTGTTGCAGAAACTTCCGAAGTGAAACTCTTTTTGAAAAGTTCAGTTAAGTGTAAAACTGGGGAAAGATCTGAATTAGTGGAAATACGTTCTGAAAATGGGGATCCATCCGTGATAGAAGAAATATCAGGAATTGAGGAACCCTCTAAAAGTGCTAGTAAATGTGACTCAGAAGAGAGGTCTGGCCTGAATGAATGTGACTCAGAAGAGAAGTCTGGCCCGAAGGAGGAGAGTCGTGACTCACAAGAATCACAGGAAGATGAAGTTTATTTTGACACTGAGGAAGAATCTGTCTCTGAATGGAAATCAGGAACTGAGGAAAAGTCTCATGCTAGGAAGAGTCTTTGTCTTGAAACATCATATGAAATTGAAGAAATGTCAGAAGATGACGGGAAATCGGAAATGGGAGAAAGGTTCGACCTGAAGGAAGTATTTGCAGAACAAGAGAACTCGGCTGTGATTGAAGAACTGTCTGAAAATGAAGACAGTTTTCATTCTGAAACTGGAGAAAAGTTCGAAGTACAAGAAATATTGACTGAAGATAATTCAGCTGTGATTGAAGAACTGTCTGAAAATGAAGACAGTTTTCATTCTGAAACTGGAGAAAAATCTGAAGTAAAAGAAATATTGAATGAAGATAATTCAGTTGTGGTTGAAGAATTGTCTGAAAATGAAGACAGTTTCCATTCGGAAGCTGGAGAAAAGTCTGAAGTAAAAGAAATATTGACCGAAGATAATTCAGCTGTGATTGAAGAACTGTCTGAAAATGAAGACAGCTTTCACTCTGAAACTGAAGAAAAACCTGAAATAAAAGAAATAGTGGCTGAAGAGGAGAATTCAGCTGTGATTGAAGAGTTGTCTGAAAGTGAAGACAGTTTTCAGTCAGAGAATGAAGATAAATCTGATTTAAAGGAAGCAATTGCTGAAAACACCTCAGCCTTGATTGAGGAAATATCTGAACATGAAGATAGTTTTAAATCTGAATCTGGAGAAAAATCTGAAGTAAAGCAAATATCTGATGACGAGAACCCAGCTTTGATTGCAGATGTTTTTGAAAACGAAGATAGTTTTAAATCTGAATCTGGAGAAAAATCTGAAGTAAAGGAAATATTTGATGACGAGAACCCAGCTTTGATTGCAGATGTTTCTGAAAACGAAGATAGTTTTAAATCTGAATCTGGAGAAAAATCTGAAGAAAAGGAAATATCTGCTGAAAATAACTTAGGATTGGTTGAGGAGATATCTGAAAATGAGGAAAGTTTTAAAAGTGAAGGAAAAGGTGACAGTGAAGAGAAATCGGAAATAAGAGATGCCTCCCTGGAAGTACAGACAACAGATGAAGATGAGATTTATTTTGATACAGAGGAAGAATCTGTGTCTGACTGGAGATCTAGAGCAGAAGAATTGTCACGTGGGGAAGATAAATGCCACAAAGAAGAAAATTATGAGGAGAGAGAAAAATTAGTCGTTTCAGAGAAGAGATCTGATGCAGACGAGATTTTACTCTCAGGCAAAGAGCAACCTAAAGATTGGGAAGCAGGCAGTTATGATGAAAGATCTGAAAAGGAAACATCTTTGGGTAGTGTTGACATGCTCAAAACTGAAGAAATCTTTGAAATGGAGGAAGAAAAGTCTGAAACTGAAGAAAGAATCGAAATGGATGACAGTCGCGAAAAAGAAACATCTGTTGGGGCTGAGGACAAGCCTGAAACGGAAGAGAGACGCGAAATATGCGAGAGTTCTGAAACAGACAGTTCCTCACTTGAAACACAGAAATCTTTTGGCAGTGAGGAAAAATTCAAGTGTGAAGTGCCAGAAAATGGAGTGATATGCCTTGAGAGAAAAAATTCATTTGAAACTAAAGAAACATTTGAAGTAAAGGATACTGATGGTGAAAGGGCCATCCTTTCGGGAACTAAAGGGAAACGTGAAAAAGATGAATATGAAGAGATTCAGGAAAAATCTGAGGTTAGAGAATCATCTGGAACAGATGAACCTGATGTATTAAGAGAAGTGTCAGACACTGAAGAAAGATCTGACAGTGAAGAGAGCTCAGGTATGAAAGATAGTCTTGAAAAAGGAGAAAAGTCTGAAAATGAAGAAATATTTCAAATTGAAGATATATCTCTTGGAAAGGAGACTTCCATAGTTGAAGAAGTACCTACAACTGAAGATAGTTCAGAAAGAGAAGGTAGTCCCCAAGAAGAGGAATTGTTAGAAAGAGAAGAAAAACCTGAAATTGATGACAAAGAGGATGTAAGTCTTGGAAAGGAAAATGCTTCTGGAAAGGAAGAAATATCTGAAATTGATGACAAAGAAGAAAGATCCTTGATACAGGATGTAAGTCTTGAAAAAGAAAAGAAATCTGGAATGGAAGAAATATCTGAAATCGATGACAAAGAAGAAAGATCCCTGATAGAGGATGTAAGTCTTGAAAAGGAAAAGACATCTGGAATGGAAGAAATATCTGAAATTGATGACAAAGACAGATCTCTGATAGAGGATGTAAGTCTTGAAAAGCAAAAGCTGTCTGGAATGGAAGAAACATCTGAAATTGATAACAAAAAAGAAAGATCCCTGATAGAGGATGTAAGTCTTGAAAAGGAAAAGTCATCTGGAATGGAAAATATATCTGAAATTGATGACAAAGAAGAAAGATCCGTGATAGAGGATGTAAGTCTTGAAAAAGAAAATGAAATCTGGAATGGAAGAAATATCTGAAATTGATGACAAAGAAGAAAGATCCCTGATAGAGGATGTGGGTCTTGAAAAGGAAAATGCATCTGGAATGGAAGAAATATCTGAAATCGATGACAAAGAAGAAAGATCCCTGATAGAGGATGTAAGTCTTGAAAAGGAAAAGACATCTGGAATGGAAGAAATATCTGAAATTGATGACAAAGAAGACAGATCTCTGATAGAGGATGTAAGTCTTGAAAAGGAAAAGCTGTCTGGAATGGAAGAAACATCTGAAATTGATAACAAAAAAGAAAGATCCCTGATAGAGGATGTAAGTCTTGAAAAGGAAAAGTCATCTGGAATGGAAAATATATCTGAAATTGATGACAAAGAAGAAAGATCCGTGATAGAGGATGTAAGTCTTGAAAAAGAAAAGAAATCTGGAATGGAAGAAATATCTGAAATTGATGACAAAGAAGAAAGATCCCTGATAGAGGATGTGGGTCTTGAAAAGGAAAATGCATCTGGACTGGAAGAAATATCTGAAATTGATGACAAAGAAGAAAGATCCCTGATAGAGGATGTAAGTCTTGAAAAGGAAAAGTCATCTGGAATGGAAGATATATCTGAAATTGATGACAAAGAAGAAAGATCCCTGGTAGAGGATGTAAGTCTTGAAAAAGAAAAGGCATCTGGAATGGAAGAAATATCTGAAATCGATGACAAAGAGGAAAGATCCCTGATAGAGGATGTAAGTCTTCAAAAGGAAAAGATATCTGGAATTGAAGAAATATCTGAAAATGATGACAAAGAACAAAGATCCCTAATAGAGGATGTAAGTCTTGGAAAGGAAAAGTCGTCTGGAATGGAAGAAATATGTGAAATTGATGACAGAGAAGAAAGATCCCTGATAGAGGATGTAAGTCTTGAAAAGGAAAATGCATCTGGACTGGAAGAAATATCTGAAATTGATGACAAAGAAGAAAGATCCCTGATAGACGATGTAAGCTTTGAAAAAGAAAAGTCATCTGGAATGGAAGATATATCTGAAATTGATGACAAAGAAGAAAGATCCCTGATAGAGGACGTAAGTCTTGAAAAGGAAAAGTCATCTGGAACGGAAGAAATATCTGAAATTGATGACAAAGAAGAAAAATCCATGATAGAGGATGTAAGTCTTGGAAAGGAAAAGGCTTCTGTAATGAAAGAAATATCTGAAATTGATGACAAAGAAGAAAGATCCCTGATAGAGGACGTAAGTCTTGAAAAGGAAAAGTCATCTGGAACGGAAGAAATATCTGAAATTGATGACAAAGAAGAAAAATCCATGATAGAGGATGTAAGTCTTGGAAAAGAAAAGGCATCTGGAATGGAAGAAATATCTGAAATTGATGACAAAGAAGAAAGATCCCTGATAGAGGATGTAAGTCTTGAAAAGGAAAAGGCATCTGGAATGGAAGAAATATCTGAAATTGATGACAAAGAAGAAAGATCCCTGATAGAGGATGTAAGTCTTGGAAAGGAAAAGGCTTCTGTAATGAAAGAAATATCTGAAATTGATGACAAAGAAGAAAGATCCCTGATAGAGGACGTAAGTCTTGAAAAGGAAAAGTCATCTGGAACGGAAGAAATATCTGAAATTGATGACAAAGAAGAAAAATCCCTGATAGAGGATGTAAGTCTTGGAAAAGAAAAGGCATCTGGAGCGGAAGAAATATCTGAAATTGATGACAAAGAAGAAAGATCCTTGATAGAGGATGTAAGTCTTGAAAAGGAAAAGGCATCTGGAGCGGAAGAAATATCTGAAATTGATGACAAAGAAGAAAGATCCCTGATAGAGGATGTAAGTCTTGAAAAGGAAAAGTCATCTGGAACGGAAGAAATATCTGAAATTGATGACAAAGAAGAAAGATCCCTGACAGAGGATGATAGTCTTGAAAAGGAAAAGGCTTCGGGAGAGGAAGAAATATCTGAAATTGGTGAAAAAGAAGAAAGATCCGTGATAGAGGATGTAAGTCTTGAAAAGGAAAAGTCATCTGGAATGGAAGAAATTTCTGAAATTGATGACAAAGAAGAAACATCCCTGATAGAGGATGTAAGTCTTGAAAAGGAAAAGTCATCTGGAATGGAAGAAATATCTGAAATTGATGACAAAGAAGAAAGATCCCTGATAGAGGATGAAAGTCTTGAAAAGGAAAAGGCATCTGTAATGAAAGAAATATCTGAAATTGATGACAAAGAAGAAAGATCCCTGATAGAGGATGTAAGTCTTGAAAAGGAAAAGTCATCTGTAATGGAAGAAATATCTGAAATTGATGACAAAGAAGACAGTTCCCTGATAGAGGATGAAAGTCTTGAAAAGGAAAAGGCATCTGTAATGAAAGAAATATCTGAAATTGATGACAAAGAAGAAAGATCCCTGATAGAGGATGTAAGTCTTGAAAAGGAAAGGTCATCTGGAATGGAAGAAATATCTGAAATTGATGACAAAGAAGACAGTTCCCTGATAGAGGATGCAAGTCTTAAAAAGGAAAAGGCATCTGTAATGAAAGAAATATCTGAAATTGATGACAAAGAAGAAAGATCCCTGATAGAGGATGAAAGTCTTGAAAAGGAAAAGTCATCTGGAATGAAAGAAATATCTGAAATTGGTGAAAAAGAAGACAGTTCCCTGATAGAGGATGCAAGTCTTAAAAAGGAAAAGGCATCTGTAATGAAAGAAATATCTGAAATTGATGACAAAGAAGAAAGATCCTGATAGAGGACGTAAGTCTTGGAAAGGAAAAAAAGCATCTGGAATGGAAGAAATATCTGAAATTGATGACAAAGAAGACAGTTCCCTGATAGAGGATGAAAGTCTTGAAAAGGAAAAGGCATCTGTAATGGAAGGAAATATCTGAAATTGATGACAAAGAAGAAAGATCCCTGATAGAAGATGTAAGTCTTGAAAAGGAAAAGTCATCTGGAATGGAAGAAATATCTGAAATTGATGACAAAGAAGACAGTTCCCAGATAGAGGATGAAAGTCTTGAAAAGGAAAAGGCATCTGTAATGAAAGAAATATCTGAAATTGATGACAAAGAAGAAAGATCCCTGATAGAGGATGTAAGTCTTGAAAAGGAAAAGTCATCTGGAATAGAAGAAATATCTGAAATTGATGACAAAGCAGAAAGATCCCTGATAGAGGATGTAAGTCTTGAAAAGGAAAAGGCATCTGGAGCGGAAGAAATATCTGAAATTGATGACAAAGAAGAAAGATCCCTGATAGAGGATGTAAGTCTTGAAAAGGAAAAGGCATCTAAAGCGGAAGAAATATCTGAAATTGATGACAAAAAAGAAAGATCCCTGATAGACGATGTAAGTCTTGAAAAGGAAAAGGCATCTGGAATGGAAGAAATATCTGAAATAGATGACAAAGAAGACAGATCACTGATAGAGGATGTAAGTCTTGGAAGGGAAAAGTCATCTGGAATGGAAGAAATATCTGAAATTGGTGACAAAGAAGAAAGATCCTTGATAGAAGATGTAAGTCTTGAAAAGGCAAAAGGCTTCTGAAATCGAAGAAATATCTAAAATTGATGACAAAGAAGACAGATCCTTGATAGAAGATATAAGTCTTGGAAAGGAAAAGGTATCTGAAATGGAAGAAATATCTGAAATTGATGAGAAAGAACACAGATCCCTGATAGAAAATGTAAGTCTTGGAAAGGAAAAGGCTTCTGGAATGGAAGAAATATCTGAAATTGATGACAAAGAAGAAAGATCCATGATAGAGGATGTAAGTCTTGAAAAGGAAAAGTCATCTGGAATGGAAGAAATATCTGAAATTGATGACAAAGAAGAAAGATCCTGATAGAGGATGTAAGTCTTGAAAAGGAAAAGTCATCTGGAATGGAAGAAATATCTGAAATGGATGACAAAGAAGAAAGATCCGTGATAGAGGATGTAAGTCTTGAAAAGGAAAAGGCATCTGTAATGGAAGAAATATCTGAAATTGATGACAAAGAAGAAAGATCCTGATAGAGGATGTAAGTCTTGAAAAGGAAAAAGCATCTGGAATGGAAGTAATATCTGAAATTGATGACAAAGAAGACAGATCCCTGATAGAGGATGTAAGTCTTGAAAATGAAAAGTCATCTGGAATGGAAGAAACATCTGAAATTGGTGACAAAGAAGAAAGATCCCTGCTTGAGGATGTAAGTCTTGAAAAGGAAAAGGCATCTGGAATGGAAGAAATATCTAAAAGTGATGACAAAGAAGAAAGATCCATGATAGAGGATGTAAGTCTTGAAAAGGAAAAGTCATCAGGAATGGAAGAAATATCTGAAATTGATGTCAAAGAAGAAAGATCCTTGATAGAGGATGCAAATCTTGAAAAAGAAATGGCATTTGGAATGGAAGAATTATCTGAAATTGATGACAAAGAAGAACGATCCCTGATAGAAGATATAAGTCTTGAAAAGGAAAAGGCATCTGAAATGGAAGAAATATCTGAAATTGATGACAAAGACAGATCCCTGATAGAGGATGTAAGTCTTGGAAAGGAAAAGGCATCTGGAATGGAAGAAATATCTGAAATTGATGACAAAGAAGACAGATCCCTGATAGAAGATGTAAGTCTTGGAAAGGAAAAGGCATCTGAAATGGAAGAAATATCTGCAATTGATGACAAAGAAGAAAGATCAGATGCAGAGGATTTAAGTCTGGGAAAGGAAAACATATCTGGAATGGAAGAAATATCTGAAATTGATGACAAAGAAGACAGATCCCTGATACAGGATGTAAGTCTTGAAAAGGAAAAGTCATCTGGAATAGAAGAAATATCTGGAAGCGTTGACAAAGAAAAAAGATCTCTGATAGAGGATGTAAGTCTTGAAAAGGAAAAGGCATCTGAAATGGAAGAAATATCTGAAATTGATGACAAAGAAGAAGGATCCATGACAGAGGATGTAAATCTTGGAAAGGAAAAGTCACCTGGAACAAAAGAAATATCTGAAATTGGTGACAAAGAAGACAGATCCCTGATAGAGGATGTAAGTCTTGAAAAAGAAAAGACATCTGGAATGGAAGAAACATCTGAAATTGGTGACAAAGAAGACAGATCCCTGATAGAGGATGTAAGTCTTGAAAATGAAAAGGCATCTGGAATGGAAGAAATATCTGAAATTGATGACAAAGAGGACAGATCCTGATAGAGAATGTAAGTCTTGAAAAGGAAAAGACATCTGGAATGGAAGAAATATCTGAAATTGATGACAAAGAAGAAAGATCCCTGATAGAGGATGTAAGTCTTGAAAAGGAAAAGGCATCTGAAATGGAAGAAATATCTGAAATTGATGACAAAGAAGAAAGATCCGATAGAGGATGTAAGTCTTGAAAAGAAAAGGCATCTGAAATGTCTTGAAAAGGAAAATCTGAAAGACATCTGATAGAATGGGAAGAAATATCTGAAATTGATGACAAAGAAGAAAGATCCCTGATAGAGGATGTAAGTCTTGAAAAGGAAAAGGCATCTGAAATGGAAGAAATATCTGAAATTGATGACAAAGAAGAAAGATCCCTGATAGAGGACGTAAGTCTTGGAAAGGAAAAGTCATCTGGAATGGAAGAAATATCTGAAATTGATGACAAAGATAACAGATCACTGATAGAAAGATCCTTGATAAGGAAAAGTGAGTCTTGATAGAAAAAAGAAAAAGGCATCTGAAATGGAAGAAATATCGAAATTGATGACAAAGAAGAAAGATCCCTGATAGAGGAAGTAAGTCTTGGAAAGGAAAAGTCATCTGTAATGAAAGAAATGTCTGAAATTGATGACAAAGAAGAAAGATCCTTGATAGAGGATTTAAGTCTTGAAACGGAAAAGGCATCTGAAATGGGAGAAATATCTGAAATTGATGACAAAGAAGAAAGATCCCTAATAGAGGAAGAGGAAGTAAGTCTTGAAAAGGAAAAGGCATCTGAAATGGAAGAGATATCTGAAATTGATGACAAAAAAGAAAGATCCCTGATAGAGGATGTAAGTCTTGAACAGGAAAAGGCATCTGTAATGGAAGAAATATCTGAAATTGATGATAAAGAAGAAAGATCCCTTATAGAAGACGTAAGTCTTGAAAAGGAAAAGGCATCTGTAATGGAAGAAATATCTAAAATTGATGACAAAGAAGAAAGATCCCTAATAGAAGATGTAAGTCTTGAAAAGGAAAAGTCATCTGGACTGGAAGAAATATCTGAAATTGATGACAAAGAAGAAAGATCCATGATAGAGGATGTAAGTCTTGAAAAGGATAAGTCATCTGGACTGGAAGAAATATCTGAAATTGATGACAAAGAAGAAAGATCAATGATAAGGGATGTAAGCCTTGAAAGGGAAAAGGCATCTGAAATGGAAGAAATATCTGAAATTGATGACAAAGAAGAAAGGTCCCTAATAGAGGAAGTATGTCTTGAAAAGGAAAAGTCATCTGTAATGAAAGAAATATCTGAAATTAATGACAAAGAAGAAAGATCCCTGATAGAGGATGTAAGTCTTGAAGCGGAAAAGGCATCTGAAATGGGAGAAATATCTGAAATTGATGACAAAGAAGAAAGATCCTTAACAGAGGAAGTAAGTCTTGAGAAGGAAAAGGCATCTGGAATGGAAGATATATCTGAAATTGATGACAAAGAAGAAAGATCCCTGATAAAGGATGTAAGTCTTGAAAAGGAAAAGGCATCTGTAATGGAAGAAATGTCTGAAATTGATGACAAAGAAGAAAGATCCCTGATAGAAGATGTAAGTGTTGATAAGGAAAAGGCATCTGCGCTTGAAGAAATGTCTGAAATTGATGACAGAGAAGAAAGATCCCTGATAGAAGATGTAAGTCTTGAAAAGGAAAAGGCTTCTGAAATCGAAGAAATATCTAAAATTGATGACAAAGAAGAAAGATCCTGATAGAGGATGTAAGTCTTGAAAAGGAAAAGTCATCTGTAATGGAAGAAATATCTGAAATTGATGACAAAGAAGAAAGATCCTGATAGAAGATGTAAGTCTTGAAAAGGAAAAGTCATCTGTAATGGAAGAAATATCTGAAATTGATGACAAAGAAGAAAGATCCCTGATAGAAGATGTAAGTCTTGAGAAGGAAAAGTCATCTGTAATGGAAGAAATATCTGAAATTGATGACAAAGAAGAAAGATCCCTGATTGAAGATATATGTCCTGAAAAGGAAAAGGCATCTGTAATGGAAGAAATATCTGAAATTGATGACAAAGAAGAAAGATCCCTGATAGAAGATGTAAGTCTTGAAAAGGAAAAAGCATCTGTAATAGAAGAAATATCTGGAATTGATGACAAAGAAGAAAGATCCCTGATAGAGGATGTAAGTCTTGAAAAGGAAAAGTCATCTGTAATGGAAGAAATATCTGAAATTGATGACAAAGAAGAAAGATCCCTGATAGAAGATGTAAGTCTTGAAAATGAAAAGGCATCTGTAATGGAAGAAATATCTGAAATTGATGACAAAGAAGAAAGATCCCTGATAGAAGATGTAAGTCTTGAAAAGGAAAAGTCATCTGTAATGGAAGAAATATCTGAAATTGATGACAAAGAAGAAAGATCCTTGATAGAAGATGTAAGTCTTGAAAAGGAAAAGGCATCTGTAATGGAAGAAATATCTGAAATTGATGACAAAGAAGAAAGATCCCTGATAGAAGATGTAAGTCTTGAAAAGGAAAAGTCATCTGTAATGGAAGAAATATCTGAAATTGATGACAAAGAAGAAAGATCCGTGATAGAAGATGTAAGTCTTGAAAAGGAAAAGGCTTCTGGAATGAAAGAAATATCTGAAATTGATGGTAAAGAAGAAAGATCCCTGATAGAGGATGTCAGTCTTGAAACGGAAAATGCATCCGTAATGGAAGAAATATCTAAAATTGATGGCAAAGAAGACAGATCCCTGATTGAAGATGTAAGTCTTGGAAAGAAAAAGGCTTCTGGAATGGAGGAAATATCAGAAATTGATGACAAAGAAGAAAGATCCCTGATTGAAGATGTAAGTCTTGAAAAGGAAAAGTCATCTGGAATGGAAGAAATATCTGAAATTGATGACAAAGAAGAAAGATCCCTGATAGAAGATGTAAGTCTTGAAAAGGAAAAGTCATCTGGAATGGAAGAAATATCAGAAATTGATGACAAAGAAGAAAGATCCCTGATAGAAGATGTAAGTCTTGAAAAGGAAAAGTCATCTGGAATGGAAGAAATATCTGAAATTGATGACAAAGAAGAAAGATCCCTGATAGAGGATGTAAGTCTTGAAAAGGAAAAGTCATCTAGAATGGAAGAAATATCTGAAACTGATGACAAAGAAGAAAGATCAGATGTAGAGGATGTAAGTCTTGAAAAGGAAAAGTCTTCTGGAATCGAAGACATATCTGAAATTGATGACAAAGAAGAAAGAACCTTGATCGAGGATGTAAGTCTTGGAAAGGAAAAGGCTTCTGTAATGAAAGAAATATCTGAAATTGATGACAAAGAAGAAAGATCCCTTATAGAGGATGTAAGTCGTGAAAAGGAAAAGGTATCTGGAATGGAGGAAATATCTGAAATTGATGACAAAGAAGAAAGATCCCTGATAGAGGATGTAAGTCTTGAAAAGGAAAAGGCATCTGGAATGGAGGAAATATCTGAAATTGATGACAAAGAAGAAAGATCCGTGATAGAAGATGTAAGTCTTGAAAAGGAAAAGTCATCTGGAATGGAAGAAATATCTGAAGTTGATGACAAAGAAAGATCCCTGATAGAGGATGTAAGTCTTGAAAAGGAAAAGGCATCTCTAATGGAAGAAATATCTGTCGCTGATGATAAGTATGAAACTGCAAAAAGATCCGAGATGAAGGATTTAGATACTGAAAGTGAAAAGGCTTCTGAAATAGAAGAAATACTTGATATTGATGAGAGACTGGATGCAGAGGAAAGATCTAGGACAGAAGATATAAGTTTCAGAGAGGAAAAGGCACCTGAAATGGATGAAATATTTGAAATTGAGGATGTTGTTGAATCGGAAGAAAGATCCGAGATAGAGAATATAAGCCTTGCACAGGATGTGAGTCTTGGAAAGGATGATGTAACTGACGACGTATGTGAAGATGAAAGTTCAGAAACAGGGGTTATAAGCCTTGGGAATGAAAAGGCATCTGAAGTTGCAGAAAAATCTGCAATTGATGACATATATGAAACTGAAGAAAGATCAGAAATCGAGGATGTATCGCTTGGAAAGGAAGAGGCATCTGCAAAAGACATAATATCTGTCACTGATGACAAATATGAAACTGAAGACAGATCAGAAATAGAGGATGTAAGTCTTAGAAAGGAAAAGGAGTCTGAAACAGAAGAAATATCTGAAACTGATGATAAATATGAAACAGAAGAAAGGTCCGTGATGGAAGATGTAAGTCTTGGAAAGGAAAAAGTATCTGAAAAAGAGGAAAGATCTGAAATTGAAGACAGATCTGAAGAAGAGTCTGAGATAAAGGATTCAAGTCTTGGAAAGGAACAGTCCACTGCAGTAGAAGAGAGTTCTGAAGCTGATGACAGGAGTGAAAGTGATGAAAGAGTCAGTGTTAAGGATGTGTGTATTGAAAAGGCATCTGAAGTCGAAGGAAAATCTGAAATTTCTGAAATATACAAAACTGAAGGAAGATCCGTGATTGAGAAATTAGCTGTTGCTATGGAAACGGGTCATGGAATAGAAGGATTATCTGAAACTGCCGAAAGATATGAAACCGAAGAAAGTTCTAGGAAAGAGGACTCAAGTCCCAGTAAGGAAAAGACTCATAAAATCGAAGAAATATCTGATTTGGATGAAAGATATGAAACAGAAGAAAGATCACTGGTAGAGGATACAAGTCTTGGAAAAGAAACCGGTGACGTATCTGAAATTATCCACAGATCTGAAATTGAAGAGAGTTCACTTATAAGTCTAGCAGAGGCCGAGACATCTGAAATTGATGAAAAATCCGAAACTGGAGAAATTTCAGAGGCTGAGGATGTAAGTCTTGACAAGGAAAAGTTATCTGAAACTGCAGGAATTCCTGAAGAAAAATCAGAAATAGAGTGTGCTGGTACTGAAGAGGGAAGTGTTTCTGAAACTGAAGAAGTATCTGAAATTAAAGAAAAATACAAAGAAGAGGGCAGACAGAAGATGGTGGATGTTAATTATGCAATTGAAGTTGAGCCTGAAGACGATGAAAAATACAAAACTGCGGAAATATCCGAAATCAAGGCTGTAGGACACGAAAAAGACATCGCATCTGAAGTCGAAGAAATGCCTGGGGTTGATGAAAGACTTCAAACTGAGGATAAATCAGATATAAAGGAGTCTGATGAAACCGATCTGGGTGATGGAAAGGGGAAACTGGATGACAGTGCAGTATCACATGGAGTTATCCAAGGGCAAGATGAAAAAGAAGAGTCTGATGAAATTGTGGGTCCATCAGAAAGGACGGACATAAATTCCGAAATTGACGAAATAAGTGAAAGTGCGAAATCATCTGAAATTAAAGAAATAAGTCTTGTGATGGAGATCTCCTTTAAAACAGAGGAAATGTCTGATATAAAAGACATCAGTCTTGATATGGATGATCTTCCAGACAACGAAGAGGCATCTAACATACAAGAACCGGGTTATCAGGTAGATTATACAGAATCTCAGCAAACCAATGATAGGGAAGATTTGATCAGTGATTTAGAGGTGTCTCCTGCAATTGAAAATAACTTGAGAATGCTGGTTATGGATTCTAAACAGGATGGATTAATTGAATATGGTGTGGCAGGAGAGAAAACAGAAGTCCCTGATCTTCATGAAACAACGGTGAGTGATCAGAAATCAAAGTGAAGTCGATTTAAAAGTTGATTATTCAGATGAGATGGAGAAAGCTCCACGTGAAATTAGAGAAGTCGATGATAAAAAGGCATTACCTGAGACTGAAGATGCTGAAACGTTTGAAGCAGAGAACCCAGATGCTGATATAGATGAATTAAGTCAGACTGAAGAAGTACCAGAACTGAAGAAGAAAATTCAGAAATGTGTAAGGTTTGATGAGGCTTTTGAAATTTATGAAGTCAGTCAGAAGTATGGGTCAGATGGCAGTGATGAAATATCTGAGATCAGTCAAGACACTGGAGAGCTAGACATCTCAGAGGATGTGTCGAAGGGAGAAGATATAAGCTTTGAATCAGAAAAATCAGATAAAACTGACGAAGCACTTCAAGCATTGAAGAGTCATGAAGTGAGTGAATTTGGCAAACTAGGACATGAAAGAACGTGGGATAAAGAACAGAAAAGGCACACAAAGGTTGACCTAAGTGAAAAAGAGGAAACATTGGAAAGAAGTGAACAAACTCCAGAAAAATTGGCATCACTCGAGGGTAGAGACACAATAGATCATGGGAGAAGCGTTAAGATCGATGACCTTTTCAAGACTGAAGAAGCAGATAACAGAAGTAAGAGACAGATGAAAGAAAAAGAACAGGAACTGTCTGAAGACACATCTTTCTCAGAAGAAAGTAGTATAAGTGAGGGAATTAGGAGGAGGTTTAGAATTCGCAGATTACGTCGCATAGCAAAGAAGCGGGCAGAAAATTCTGAAGAACCATCTATTTCAGAAGAAAGTGCAAATGAGGGCGGCTGGAGGAGATTTAGAGGTCTTAGGATAAGTGAAGACAAAACGAAAATTAAACCAAGACCAACTGATGAGACATCTTTATCAGAAGATGAAAGCAAGAGTGAAAGAATTGGAAAAAGATTTAAAGGTCATAGGTTAAGTCAGGGTAGTAGGGCGAGGGAACGAGATCAACATGAACTTGAAGAGATAGCTTTTAGGAATGCGTACATAGGAAGGAGTAAGGAACCAAGGGACCTCTCTGAGACATATTCAGTTGCAAGTGAGGGTGAACAGTCGAAGGTAAATATCGAGGAGGAAAGTAAGGAGGGATCCAAAGAGAGGATAATTAAAACTGGAGTGCATGAATTAGTTGGCAAAGAATCTTTGGATCAGAAAGATGATGAGAGCAGTGGATGGGAAACAGTTTGGGAAACTGAAGAAGAAGCGTCAGAAATAGTTGATGAACCAAAAATAATGAGTGAAGCAAGTGGCACAGGGAATACAGAAGAATTAAAATGCAAACAGAAACATCTTCCAGGTTCTCCCTCCGATTTAGTACCATGGCAGTTAGAGGTTCTTAGGCTGAGACATGCAAGACGAGGAAGGGGTAAAAACAGGAAGCGAGGGTTATGGGATATCATAATAAATCACAATCTGTCAGTAAAAGAGCAAAAGGGGAAAGAGAATATCACTAACAGTACGGATAGTGTTGCTTCTGCATATATTGGTAGAGGTCAGAAAGAAAATTATGTGAGGGATAAAGCATGCGTTTTTGAGAAGAGAGGAGTATTTGAAAATTTGGGTGAGTACAGTAAGTGGCACAAGAAAGATGAAATGAAATACAGTGAGCAGTATGATGGTGTGCAAAAGGAACTGGTAGATGAAGAAGTTCTGAAAGGTGCGTCTGGAAGTGAATGTGGGCTGCCTGTTAAAATCCAAGTTGAGAATTTGGATGGAGTAGAAACACAACCAATAATGGTGTCAAGCTCCTCTGAACAAAAGGTTAATGATGAACTGGAAGCCTCCTTAGTAGGTAAACGACAGAAAGTAGTCATACCTTTAATCTGCAGTAGATTCCCTTCATCCAGTACAGAAGTTGTAACAAACAGCATATTATCAAATAAATCTCTTCTTGCTTCTGAGATGAGTATTCAAAAACCAGTTCAAGATGAATGTGCTTATGTGAAGGCAGTTGGTGGTCTTGCCGTTCCTTCAAATGATTATCATCATGAAGAAAGCTATCAGGGAGATTCAACTTTAGATTTTGACAGTATTTTAAAGATGGAATTTGGGGAAAAAGAACTTGTAGATCATGTAGTAGCACATGTTAACCATCGTACTGAAAGTAAGCTTTCAGGAGAGAAGGAAAAGGTGGAACATGATTCAGCAGAAACAGAAGATGAAGAGGAGGAGGATATATGTGACTTCCTAGAGGAAAAGAATGACCTTATGTTTGTAAATGATGATGTTGACTGGGATTTTACAAGTGACAGAGATGGAGAAGATAGTGGAAGCGACTCTTTTGGAAGAGAAAGATCTGAGAAGTTGGAGACAAATGATGATATTGTTTACATGGATGCTTGGAGTGATAAGGAAATGTATGAAGAAGGTCTTGTAATGAATGATCCATTAAACGTCGAGGCTTCTGCAGACTATGAGTATTGTTCAGACGGTAGAACTGATGAATGTGATATTGATGAAATTCTCAATGAGATAAGTAATCTAATTGCTGAAGAATCAATGAATGAAAGCTTGAGAATGAGTGCTTCTTCAACATGGAACCCTTCTAATGACGACTCTGTCAGGAGAAGAAAGGACAGCAGTGATGCTGAGGAACTACTAAACGAAATAAGTTCCCTGATTGCAAATGATTCTGAGAGGGATGATGTAATGACAAAGACAATTTGTAAACAACAGGTACCAACAATAGTAATTACAAATACTCAGCCAATGTTCGAAGAAGACTTTAACACCACCAAAACGTATTTATATAGAAGCAAAAATTATGACATGTCAAGGGAGCTGAAACACTCAGCAAGTGGTTATGACCTGGAGTGGAAATCAGACACAGAAGGGAAGAGTGAATTTGATAAGACAGAAGACCTAGAGGAAATGCTCAATCAAATTAGCAATTTAAGTGAAAATAAATTTAAAACTGAAGAGCTTCAAGATCTGAGCATTAGCATTGATGGCTTACCTACTGGAGATATGCACAGCGAAGTTGACGGCATGGAAAGTGTAGGAAGTGAGAAAAAAACTGTTGGCAGCGATCTTGAAGATATTCTGAACTCTAAAGATTACCAAAATGTAACTACACCTCGCAGTGAGTTTCAGATAATGATAGTAAATACTGTCATTAACATTGAACAGCAAGATGGCCTTAACGAAGATAGTGAAAAGAGAACTATTGACAGTGATCTTGAAGATATGCTCAATCCATTTAGTCCAAAAAGTGCGGATGGATCAAAACACAAAGAAATTACTTGGAGTGAAAGTGTAAAATCTTGCAGCACAGCCAGTTCGGATGGTGATGAACACTATGGAAAGTTTGCAAAAGAAAGAGACAGTGGTGATGAAACTGACATGAAAAGTGACTGGTATGCAGAAGAACTGGAAAATGAGAGCAAATCATGGAAAATATTTGACAATTCATCAAGTACAGATGATACGGATAGAAATGCAGACAGTCCAAACAGCAGTCAGGGTGATTTAGAAGAAAATGAAAAACTAAAAGACAGTTGGCAGCATCGCAGTCATAGAAGTGCAGCCGACATTGACAAGGGAGACATATACTGCACAGTAACTGAAGCCGAAGACTCAGCCATGCAAGTGAGAAGTGGTTCCAGAAGAGCTATAGGCCCAATAATTGGTGGGAATTATCTGGCTAATGCTGAAGTAGCCAAAACTTGTGGGGCAGCACCTTTTGACAATACTGCCGGAGAATTAAAGAGGGATGTTGACGATGATGTCTTTAGTGACTTCGATGACGTCATGTGCTCTGAGGGACGTTCATTGACGGACTTCGCTGGTGCCCGAAGCAAGGGGTATTACACCTTGTGTGCCCCTTCCTCGCCCTATGCATCAACGAATCCGTCCCTGACCTCTCATACGACGACGCTGGAAGGTATGGCATTGGGTAAAGTTCGCTCATGACACCAAGCAAGCAGTGTTTTCTTTTTAGTTCTCTCTCACCACATTTGGACAGAACTACCAACACCCTCCCTTTCCCCCAAAAGCCCCAAGGGCCAAAAGAACCCTGGTGGCCTATATGTTTTGCAGGCTACCCTTTACTTCCTTTTGTTTTGCTTTTTGAACTTCTACTTGATTAATTACATAGAGTAGTCCAGAGCAGTATGTCTGGGACATCCTGTTCTCCTGGAGTATCAAAACCATTATCTGGCTGTAAGTTTATTATTTTGTTACCAGGGTGTGTTTGTCCTCTAAAATCCCGCTTTTCCCAAATTCTAAACTCCATGATATACCTGGAAAGGAAAACCTGGATTTGCAAAAAATAAGAGCAAAGAAAAATACAGGCCTCAGCTAAATCCACAGGAGGCCTGGTTTGATCGAGCGTGTTCTTACCCCCCCTCAAAAAATGAAGTGTGTGCGTTCATACTTTTATTTGTTGTCCCTTCCCCAGTTCCCCGGCCCCTGCATGAGGTGAGATTTATAGCTAGGCCTCAGGATTAGACATAGCATAGTGCTTCATGCTGCTTACGGAAAACATGGTGGTGACTTACACTCTGTTACTTAGTGGCAAATAGAGCAGTGATATTTTCTGTTTCCTAACCAATATGTGCATTTTATAGCTCATTAGTCGTTGCTTTCGTTGTTTACGGCTTTTGCAGTTTTTCTTACTAGTTTTGATGTGTTTATCAATAGATCGATGTTTTTATTTAATGATGAATATGTTTGTTTCCTTTTTAAAGTAAGTCTCTAGGTGAAATCATTTATGATTTATTGTTATTAAACTTGAGAACTTACTTGAAAAGAGTTGATCTTAGCATTATTATTATTATTATTATTATTGTTATAATGGGAGAAAACCTGAAGTAAGACATGGCACATTATGCAGAATATCCATCAGAGGTATCGAGATTATGTCGGCGTACTGAAACCACTCCATAAAACTCACTTCCTCTTCATCTCGTGTGATTGAATGACACTACTTTAAGCTGTGCATGAATATTTTTTGCATGCATACCATATCAGAAGAAACAAATACCGTGTTTTTTTATGGTTTTTAATTGTACTTGCTTTCAGGAGTTTATGTAAAGTGTCATTCCTGTATGAAGGGCTGAAGGCAGTTGAAAATACTTTAAGATTGTCTTTTCTCGCATTTTTGTCTACATTCTGATACTGGATTAATGTAATGGTTATTTGATATCATCACTTTCTCGTCATCTTAAATGGAAAAATAAAGTCCACAGTAGTTTGTATGTAGTATACTGCTGTATACAGGAAGCTTTTGCCAACTTGATCAGCTGGCCTCTTCAGCCTGAATCAGGCTGAAGAGGCCAACTGATCAAGTTGGCGAAAGCATCCTGTATATAGCAATATACATGCATACTACTGTGGACTTTGTGTTCCAATATAATGGTTATTGAATCTGGTGAATGTCTGGCGTCTTGACAATTACTGAATCATGAAGACCCCTTTGCAAAAGCGTAGTAGCGAATTGCAATGAATAAAATTATAATTGAAAGGTTTAGAAAGTAACAAACTCTAATCTTCGAACCTGCGGTTACTAAGAGTTGTTGAACAAGGATTTTGATGTTCACTGTTTGTAGCCAAGAAAAACTTAAGATAACCAGGGTACTTGTTACCAAATGTTATTGGATGAAGCTTAGATGGTTGAGCACCTCTAACCAGATGCTGTTGGATAAAACTTAGTTATTCCACTGGAATAAACTCAAACGGCCTATGTTCAAGCACCTCTAACCAGATGCTGTTGGATAAAGCTTAGTTATTCCACTGGAATAAACTCAAACGGCCTAGATACCTGTTGTCAGGTACTATTGGACATAGCGTAGATAACTGAGAGACTTGTTATAAGATGGTCTAAGTATGTATTACCATATTACCACGTACTGTTGGACAAAACCTATTAGACCAAGGGAACTAACTATAAGAGGATACTATTGGACAAATGTTTGACCAAGGAACTATAGATAAGATGCTTTTGGACAAAACCTATTAGACCAAGGGAACTGTAATAAGGTACTTTTGGACAAAACCTGTTAGACCAATGGAACTATAACAAGGTACTTTTGGACAAAACCTACTAGACCAAGGGAACTGTAATAAGGTAATTTTGGACAAAACCTATCAGGCCAAGGGAACTATAATAAGGTACTTTTGGACAAAACCTATTAGACTAAGAGAACTATAATAAGGTACTTTTGGACAAAACCTGTGAGACCAAGGGAACTATAATAAGGTACTTTTGGACAAAACCTATTAGACTAAGAGAACTATAATAAGGTACTTTTGGACAAAACCTATTAGACCAAGGTAACTATAATAAGGTACTTTTGGACAAAACCTACTAGACCAAGGGAACTGTAATAAGGTAATTTTGGACAAAACCTATCAGGCCAAGGGAACTATAATAAGGTACTTTTGGACAAAACCTATTAGACTAAGAGAACTATAATAAGGTACTTTTGGACAAAACCTGTGAGACCAAACCAAAACCTATTAGACCAAGGGAACTATAATAAGGTACTTTTGGACAAAACCTATTAGACCAAGGTAACTATAATAAGGTACTTTTGGACAAAACCTGTTAGACCAAGGTAACTATAATAAGGTACTTTTGGACAAAACCTGTTAGACCAAGGTATAATAAGGTACTTTTGGAATTAGACCAAGGGAGCTATAATAAGGTACTTTTGGACAAAACCTATTAGACCAAGGTAACTATAATAAGGTACTTTTGGACAAAACCTGTTAAGACCAAAGGAAACTATAATAAGGTACTTTTGGACAAAACCTGTGAGACCAAGGAAACTATAATAAGGTACTTTTGGACAAAACCTGTGAGACCAAGGAAACTATAATAAGGTACTTTTGGACAAAACTCATGTGCCCAAAGGATATACGAGGATAACCAGGTGCTTTGGACAAAATTTAAACGACCAAGGGACTTGTAACCAGTTGCAGTTGGATAAAGTTTAGATATTCAAACCCCTCCGTGCCATTTGGCAAATATTAATTGTTTTAGCTTGTATGGAAGAGACAACAGCAGACGATGACAATGTGATTGTTCCTTTTTCCACATTGCTAAAGGATCCATAACATAAGGCTGATATGTGTAAAATCATTTCACACTGGCAAAGGACTAAGGGGCATGTGAACATTGAAATATGAATAAAAATACACCTCTTGTAACCTGATTTACGCTGATAATCTCCATAAAAAGATGTCTCTATTTCATTAAGATACTAAACGTTCAGATACAAGTCAGCTGAAGCTTTTATCATAAATACTATGACTTTTTTTTTTACATTAGTAATCA
>NC_089756.1:34036261-34073761 GCF_040412425.1 Macrobrachium rosenbergii | reverse complement strand
TCTGTATATATCAGTGTTTGATTTGACTTCTCTCTCTTTCTCTTAGTAATGTCCTTCTTATATTTTGATTTGACTTCTCTCTGTTTCTCCTAGTAATGTCCTTCTTAAACTTTGATCTGACTTCTCTCTTTCTCCTAGTAATGTCCTTCTTATACTTTGATTTGACTTCTCTCTTTTTCTCCCAGTAATGTCCTTCTTAATCTTTGATTTGACTTCTCTCTTTCTCCTAGTAATGTCCTTCTTATACTTTGATTTGTCTTTTGATTTGACTTGACTCTCTTTTCTCCTAGTAATGTCCTTCTTATACTTTTTCTCCCAGAATTTGAAACTTTGATTTGACTTCTCTCTCTTTCTCCTAGTAATGTCCTTCTTATACTTTGATTTGACTTCTCTCTTTTTCTCCTAGTAATGCCCTTCTTATACTTTTACACTCTTAGTAATGTCCTTGTATTTTTTTTGCTCTTGGTAATGTCCTTATATTTTTACACTCTTAGTAATGTCTTTTTTTTTACACTCTTAGTAATGTCTTTCTTAGATTTTTACTCTCTTAGCAATGTCCTTCTTATACTTTTAGTCGTACTGTACTTATACTTTTACTCTTTCAGTAGTGTCCTTATATTTTTACTTTCAGTAATGTCCTTCTTATACTTTTACTCTCTTAGCAATGTCCGTATACTTTTACTCTCTTAGTAATGTCCTTCTCATGTTTTTACGCTTTGTAATATTCTTCTTATATTTATGCAATCCTAATAATGTCCTTTTTGTAATTATACTCATATCGATGTTATGATTTGTGGGAAGCTTTCTATGTAATTGGGTGTTCTTTTAATTTATTCCAAAGTATGTGCATGAAAGCACTAAAAAAAAAAAAACACCCACCAGGATTTAATACATGTTATTTTAGGAATATCAGAATTCATACCAGGAATTTTAGGAATGTCAGAATTCGTACTAGGAATTTTAGGAATATCAGAATTCGTACTAGGAATTTTAGGAATACCAGAATTCATACCAGGAATTTTATGAATACCAGAATTCACACTAGGGATTTTAGTAATATCAGAATTCATAATAGGAATTTTAGGAATATCAGAATTCATACCAGGTATTTTACGAATATCAGAATTCGTAATAGTGATTTTAGGACTATCAGAATTCACACTAGGACATTTAGGAATATCAGAATTCATACTAGGAATTTTAGTAATATCAGAATTCATGCTGGGGATTCATACTAGGAATGTAGGATTAATGATCGACATCTAATCCTATTTCACGCAGATTCTAAGAGCAAGTATTCACAGTGTTCAAAATCACATGCGAAACGAGTAATGATGATTGCACTTGCATACAAGCACACAACAGTTCCAGGTTTTTCAACCCATTTCTACTTTTGCAAGCAATGAAACGACGTCATTTGAGTCCTGCCTCATTTGACATGCGATACCCGAATCTGTCACTTCGACGGGGATTTATCTCGATGTTCTGAGTGAACTGAATGTTTCTTATTTCATTTTTGTTGGGGAGGGGAGTAAAGCCCCATGTTTACGTCCTCCTGACATGGCACATTTCCAGGGCCTTTGAGTGTATTTTTTTTTTATTTGGATTCAGCCAAAGGAAGATTAAAAATGTAATGTTTTTCGCTTTGGAGAAACATCAGGCTTAGTAGTATAAGATAAGGTAAGTGGGAAGATTCATATAATTCTCTGTGATTCGTTCGTTATTATATTGAATCAAAAAGAAATTGCGAAGCTGTTCTCTATTTTTATTGAAATAATATTGAAAAGTGTCTGTAGAGTTCTTGGAGGTCCAACTTCCCTCCCACTTAAAGAATATTCTAGTTGTAAATTCTGACGGAGGGAGGGAAGTTCCTGAAACTCAGTAACCCTTCTGAGGGGCTCAGCATATGAACATTGAATACTGAGAGTTTAAGAATTAGAGGATTTTTCCTGTTATTCATTTTGTTTTTTTATCAGTTTCAGCATAAATAGCAGCAAAAGAAGCCCTATTCCTAATATGAAATAAAAAGAATCACAAAATCGACAGATTACCTTTCCTGTAGTGCCAGAGAAATGAAACTGCATTTTAGATAAATGACGTACAAAATGTTTTACTTCATCCACGTCGAGTCAGTCCTCATGGTCTTTTTTCTCTCTTTCTCTGGTATAATATGCTTATACAACTCGTAATACGGTGCCTCAAACGTCACTAATTATTGGAAAGATGCGCAGTGATTAACTGTTATATTTATGTCTTAGTCTCATACTTCCTGAATAGTTCATTGCTTCGAACATTTCTTGGCTGTCCCTTCGCTGCTAAGATGTGAATATTGTGTTGTATATATTCTTTGATGTAACCGGTTTTCATAATTTCATCTTTTCATTTGTAACTTCCTGCAAACTATATTTTTTGTATCTGAAGACTTTGTTAGTTAATTGCTTCGAAGATCTCATGGTTGTCCCTTCACTGTTAAGATGTGAATATTGTGTTGTATATATCCTTTGATGTAACTGGTTTTCATAATTTCATCTTTCCATTTGTAACTTCCTGCAAAATTTATTTTTTTGTATCTAATGACTTTGTTATGGGCTGCTGCGGCAACAAGAGCCCGTGCTGGCGTAAAGCCAGGTTAATCTACAACAACAACATCTAATATGGATTTTCTTTCATGTCTTTTTCAGGCGTTGGGATGAGTGAGGTGGAGGAGAGCAGAGGGGAGGGCGTAAGTAATGTTTTAGTCGAGGCTGATTCTCTCGAGTTTGATGTCAACACTAACCTGCCCTTCACTCCTGCCAAGACCTCCCCCCGGGGCACCGCCCCTTCCCTTCAGGAATTAATTGAGGCTGAATTGAGCGCCCGTTTGTGCCAACCTGATTCCCTGGAGGCACCGCCGTGTCCTCCTTCCTTCAATTCCCTGTTGAGTTGCGATTCCATTGAGCCTGTTCTGACCCGGCCTGCTCCCACTGCGTTCAGTCTTGACTCCCTCACAGGCCTTACCCACAGCCCTCTCGATGATCCGGTAGGACGAGCTGCAGATGAGGAGAGTGGCATAGATATCCTCTCTCCTATGAAGGTAGACGATTTCAGCAATCCTGATTCATTAGAGTCTTCATCTGACCTTCCTGGCTCTATTGAACAGTCATCCCCAGAGCCCTCAATGCCAGAGGCTCTGTTTGGGGCTGAATTAACAGCTGATGAAGACAATAAGACAAATGCTAATTCCCAACAAACAGTAAATCTGATTGAGTATGATAATGATATTTTAGAGAATACTAATAACTCTGAGTCAATGCAGAAGTATGAGGATTCAGAAGTAGATTTGTTATGCATCCAAGAGACTAAGCAAAGTAGTAGCGAAATATTCCAAGAGATTACAACCTCCCGTATAGTTACAGAGACTAATACTGTTAGTTTCTCTAATAATGTTGAAGTTATTGAAACCGAATATATATCAGAGACTAGTGCCACAAGTGCTGGAGAAAGGCACTCATCATCCTCCTCTCTAAGCATAACAGAAAGTGATTCAAAGGAACGTCTCTACTCAGACGCAGATACAGATGCTTACGACAAGATTTCAAGAACTTCATCTGAGGATATACGGAGCCACCATGAGGAAATGCTACAGCCTCGTCTACCTATGCATACCAAAAAGCCCTCTTCGCAGGCATCTGACAGTTCTGAAGATATAAGAGTAGCAGAAACAGCTTCCCTGTCAAGCGGCGAGGCTATGTGTGAATTTGTCACCCATTCAACGTGCACTGATCCAGAACTAGGTAATACTCATGCACAGGCTGACTACTTGCCTGACATGGAGTCCTCATCCTCCAATACCTCACTGCAAAAGCATCTAAATGAAGGAACTCAGAATACTCAGATGTCACTGACAGACCTTGTAGATGTCTCATCTTGTGATGCCTCCTCTATTGATTTAAGTTCTCCAAAGGACCAAAGTCCTTGCCCCGATTCTAGCTCTGTCAAAGTTCTGACTGTCCTAGAGGATTCTCAGAATTCCACAGTAGACTTTAGCTCTCAACCTATCATCAAATCATCAGAACAGAGCTCTTCAAGTCACAATTTAGTAGACTTAGACACCATCTCCTCCAAAACAGATACTGTAGATCTTTCTGGAACTCAAAAATCTGCTGATGTACAGGTCCTAGACTTTGCTGAAATTTGCAAATCTCACTCAGAGCCTTTGGAGCAAGAACTAAAAGCAGATCCTGACTCTCTGGTTGCTTCTATGGCGTCACTTCAGTTGAATTCCCCAAGTGGTCAAAAGACTCTAGACATTTCCCAGTCTTCTGCAGATTCAAACTCACCAACAGGACCCAACTCTCCTTTGGAAATATCTCTAGGCTCCATGTCTCCCACAGAACATAGTTTCCCACCAGATGTCACCTCCCCACTTGAGTTAACTTCCTCCCAGGACCCTAGCCAAAACCAGACAGATTCTCCCAAGGAAAGCCAGTTCCCAGAAACAGTGGCATGCACCCCTCAGGTGGAGGTCCCCGGCAGCACCCATCTCCCCTTGAATAATACTAACAGCGTGAGTGTCTCCTCAGCCCTCTCTGATGACGGTAATGAGGAGGAGGAGGAGGAGGAGAAGGGACATGGTGATGACGATGCTGTGTCATCGACAGCGGGCACGATTAGTGGTGTTAGTGGTGTTGGTGATATGGGTGATGGGCACACCATGCACGACACGGTCCCCTGTCCTAGTGTACAACAGCAGTCTAACAATGTAAGTGTAGCTTACTCCCTCACTAACTTAAGTGCATTTGGCGGGTGTAGTAGGGTCTTTAGGGGTTATCTTCACTTTCGTAAGCAGACTTTGCTTCAGGCAGAAACCAAACAGAGCATTTTGATTAGGTTTGTTTTTTTTTCTGAGGGATGTTTTCCATGTTAGCTAGCTGTATTTCAGAATATTAGAATTTTGATACACAAACAGGAAAAACAGGAAATAATTCTATCTCACAAGACCTACTTCATTGTTCATTTTTTCTTTCTAAACATTTGTTGCTAATAGAGTAGTTGCCATTGAATTACATTTTAAATTAAGCAAGAGAAAACCTCGATATCTTGAGGATTTTCAGTGTGCCTTTCTTTCATTCATTTTCTGCCTGTGGCAACGTTTTGCATGAGATATAGTTTCAGAGATGAGGTTAGACTCGGGGAAAAGTTTCACATTTACGGTTAAGGGATTAAATTTTCCTCTTAGGAATGAGAATGGGGGAATGTACATGATATACATCTTGAAATGGTCAGCCATTGTGGAGGTCCTCCCCGAGGAAGTTGGTAGTACAGTGGGCAGATGTTCATGTCATTGTGACGAAGGTTAGGTGAACACTTGTAGCATCTAGCAGAAATGAATTTCTGTAATGAACACTTGTAATCTTTTAATCATCTGGAATCGAGAGTCGTTGATTCAAAACAGTACATATGATGTAATGATTTCTTCAGGTTTTTATAACTGTCATTCGTTATTTCAACAAAAATTTTAAAATGGGGGAAGTGAATGAAGTTAACTTTTAACGGTAATGGGAGCATGAAACACTTCCTAATGCTGTGTAAATTACAGTGCTCGAGAGAAACAGATCTTTTACAGTGAAAATTGTAGACCAAAATTTTTTTAACAATTTTTATTGCAACGAAAAACTTACTTTTACTTTGCCGAGTTTTTCTGTTTTATATATTAAATATACGGAAGCAGTTTTCTGAAACATAACACATGAAAAATATTGATTATAAACTCTACAATGGCTAGCCAATATTGCATATCATCTGTACATTCAGTAGTTAGTCTCATTGTCATATACGTTGATGGCTTAACTGGAATGAAAAATATTGTACTATAATTATTATACGGCTTCTTTTTTAAAAATTCTTTGAAATTACCGTAACCAGTTTGTTGTTATAATTGTTTTTGTTATTTTTTAACTGTGATATTTCTGCCGTAATTATTTTTGCTTAGAACACAGGTATTGTGATTGATAATGCACTTTTATAGTCATAGATGTTCGATCTAAATATATTTCGCAAAATGCAAAGACGAACAAAAATTTGATTCTTGCTTAATTTCAGACTTAATTGAAATCCGTCGTTTAGCTCAATTTATTAGTTACTTCGTTTATTATTATTATTCTTGTGTGAGTCCAGAATTCAATTCTGAGATTAGTGAATTAATACTGACTTTTAAACATCGTACATTTTTCAGTCTTGCCTCCTAATTTATGATCAGTAAACATATGTGTAGTCATTATTTTAAAAACTGTTGATATCTTCTTTTTTTGGGTCCAATGACTGTCGACTTTGGAAAAAGCATAAATGATTATCATCATTCTTAATGTTGATTTTATTCGCAATTTAATTTTTTCCCTTCGCGATAACATTGAAATTAAATATTATTATTATTATTATTATTATTATTATTATTATTATTATTATTATTATTATTATTATTATCAGGAAGAAGTAAGAGGAAGTCGAGGGAAATTCAGAAATCAGGTTTTCTAATTCTTGCAGCTTTTGATTTTGAAAATTCCATCTGTTCCTTCAAATTCCGTAAACATTCCAGTTGAACATCGATGTACATTACAGAACATCCAATCACATTCATGGCGGTTCATGGGTGCATAATTGAACTCGGCATTTACTGTGGTTTAGGATTCATTGTATAAAATCCTCCTTGGCTGTGTTTTCCTAAATAGATAAATTATTGTTTAGCCCCTCCTAGTAATAAATGTTTGAGTGTTTAAACGTTTTAATACATTAAAATTTGTTGTAATTGTCTATAAGTGTATAAATCAGTTAGTAGGTGTTTTAAATTTAGTCATTTTGTCTTTAGGATTTAGAGTGGTTTATTCTAAAGTAGACTTACAAGTGTAAACTCAAAAATGACATTTACTATTATTTAATTCTAAAGAAATGAATACTGAGTAAGTATAAAGCATAAAATTCCAAAGGTTATTTAAATCATTTTAGGTTGTTATTCAGAACTGTTTTTTTTTTTTTCATATATTTTTGCTCTATTTTATTTTGTGTCATAAATTCAGCTTACCATTAATGGCTGTTGTTATGTGTTAATTTTGTTGAATTTCATTTGCAGCTTATTTTATTTCATTATGTTTACATAGAGCTTATTTTAATCTATTTCAAGTTAGCTAACATCTGCGGCACAGCCTAAGCACTGTAACTTGAGGAACGGTACAGCGCTGTAACTGTGCAGTTGAGTCTTACTGTATTGTGTCACACATGTACACACATACACACACACACACACACACACACACATATATATATATATATATATATATATATATATATATATATATATATATATATATATATATATATATATATATATATATATATATAATGATATAGTGATGTGAAAGTATGGTATTTTCAACATTTCTTCATACATGAAAAATGAAAACAAGTTTATATGTGTTATTTTGAAAATATTTTTTTTTCAGTTCGGTAATCTGATCTAGAACCGTGATAAGCGGAATGAAAAAGCAGTAACGTTAAATAAAAACGACAATGGTTTTTGATTTACCATTTAGTAATGATGGCACAATTTCATGCAAATCTTAAAAGTGACACAATACAAGTAAACTAAAGCGTATTGATTTTATTTGCTCTATTTACTCACTAATTTTATTTTCGTTTCTTTCTCTTCTACCTTCCTCTACATCCCCAACCCTCCCCTACCTTAAAAAAAAACCACAGGTGGGGAGGACCAGGTCAAGGTCAAACAAGTACCTGGAGGAGCTTGAGGACTCAGCAAGTGACTATATTGAGGAGGAGGAGGAGGAGGAGGAAAAGGTGGAAGTGGTTGAGGAAAAGAATGAGGAGGAGGCTGATAAACCCGGACAAGATGATGGGGAACAAGTAGACTTCTGGGGAACAATGCAGGTATGACCTGGTGTCTGGCAGGTGTGACCTGGTACATTGTAGAATGACCTGGTGTTTGGCAGGTGTAATCTGATGCATATCAGGATGACCTGATGCACTGCAGGTGTGCCCTTGTGCATTTCAGGTTGACCTGGTGCATTGCAGGTGTGACCTGGTGCATTATAGGTTGACCTGATACAGTGCAAGTGTGACCTTGTGCATTTCAGGCTGACCTGGTGCATTGCAGGTGTGACCTGGTGCATTGCAGGTTGACCTGATGCACTGCATCTTAGTTGCGTCTGGATGCATTAGACAGGTGCATCTAATGCATTATTGATGTGACCAAATGCAATGCAGGTGTGACCCTATTCATTATAAATATGTCCGAGTGCATTACTCTGGAGACCTGATACAACGTAGTTTGACCTGACGCATTAAATGTATGTAGGCAGTGCAGTATAGTTATGACCTGGTATAGTTACATATCTGACCTGATATATTAGAGGACTGGCTGACTGGTTTAGATGGCATTCCATGTGCCAGGTTCATTGGGTTAGAGACAGGATTTCAGTATTTTAGAAAGAGAGAGAGAGAGAGAGAGAGAGAGAGAGAGAGAGAGAGAGAGAGAGAGATTCTTTTAACATCTGAAAGATGGATAAAGAGAGAATGAGACGCGGGTTATCAGTAAAGTAATTGGATGTCATGTCAAGTTTTGAGAGAGAGAGAGAGAGAGAGAGAGAGAGAGAGAGAGAGAGAGAGAGAGAGAGAGAGAGAGAGAGAGATTCTTTTAACATCTGAAAGATAGATAAAGAGAGAATGAGACGTGGATAATCAGTAAAGTAATTGCATGGCATATTAAATTTTGAAGACAAAGAGAGAGAGAGAGAGAGAGAGTACGTATTTGGTATTGTTCATGATGTAAAAAAAGTAAAGCAACAATTGAGCAACAATTGAAAACGACAGAGGAAAGTGTTAATATACGATATTAGGAAGAATACTGGTAAGACTTTGTATTTAGTTATTTATACTTTATTCCCAGACGACTGCGGCTGTAAGTAAACCTTCCACTTTGCTATCTACTTCTACAATGAGTATTAATTTTCTTTTATGCAATATTTAGCAACTAAATACGATAAAATGTTAATTAACGCCGCATACATTTTTTATTTTTATTTTACTAACTTATTATAGTGACTTAAATTTCTAGGCTTTTTTTTCTTTTCATGAAATTCTTCGCAACTTTTTCATTATGCTTTTTTATGTGTATGTTACGTTAACAATAATTATGCCTTTGTTTTCCTCAAATGTGAACGTTTTAAACACTTCGCCGAATGCCAATTTGTGTTTAAAGTATATTAGAAAATATGAATATTTTTGTATTTTAAAAAGAGTAATGCGTATTTAATTTTCTGAAAGGTATTGTATTATTTTCAAAGATTAGTCGGGAGTTACAATAACGAATAATAATCACGTTAAATCATTTATTTCTATAAATTCATCGGGTTATATTTAATGCTAAAGATCTGGAAAACTACCATTTTTAGATACTCTTATCCGATTCTCCGATTAACAGATTAGAGAATGTCTAGTTTCGCTAAGTTTTCAGTTTTTTTTTAATATGTTGCCAAGCACTTGAAGGAACTTAATATTAAGATAAGTAATGTCGGTATCTAGTAATGTCAAGTAATAATTTCAAAAGTGATCCACAAATCAGTTGATGTGAAAGTATTAGGAAGAAATGACGATTGACGTCGTCTCTTATCATTTTGTAGAAAGGAACGTCAGCTCTTCAGTTATAGAATTATTACTCACTTAAATATCTCATTTACTCACTTAAATACCTCATACGTGCGATCTTCTCACTTTTATTTGGAATATGCATCATACACGCAGCTTCATTTCGCTCCTTTATTTTTAGAGTATAAATTACATTTAGTATATATATATGTATATATATATATATATATATATATATATATATATATATATATATATATATATATATATATATATATATATATAATGTAATGAACATCCATGTTTCCTAGTTAAACATCTGCGCTTATAATGTCAGGAAGCGAATACTTACCACATTTTATATTTTTATTAAACTTTTTTTATAAGACGAGACATAAATATTTATCATTTATCGTACTGAAATTGGAATCGGATACTCAGCACATTATTTCAGCCTTTTATATAACGAGACTCGGATATTTATCGTAATGAAACTGAAATCGGATACGTAGCATTCTTTTGTTTTTTCTCTTAAACCTTCTTACATAACGAGATAGGAATATCTGTTGCAATTAATTTTTTTTTTTAAATAATATATATTTATTATAATTAAATTTTTTCGTTCTTTCGGTTTTTGAAATGTTAGATATTTATTTTGATTAGTTGTTTTCCTTTTTCTGAAGTAATAGGTATATGTTATTATCTTTTCTTTTTCTGAAACATTAGAAAATAGGTATTTATTATAATTAATTTTCTTCTTTCTGTTATTTGAAATATTATTTAATTAATTTTCTTATATACAATTCTCTTTTTTCTCTTTCTGAAGTAATAGATTTTGCTATAATTCTCTTTTTTTATTTTTCTGAAATAATAGATTTTGATTAAATTCTCTTTATTTTTATTTTTCTGAAGTAATAGATTTTGTTATAACTCTCTTTTTTTTTCTTTTTCTGAAATAAGAGATATACGTTATAATTAAATTCTCCTTCTTCCTTTTCTGAATAAATATATTTTGTTACAATTCTCTTTTTTCCCTTTTTCCGTTTTCTGAATAAATAGGTTTTGTTATAATTCTCTTTTTTTCCTTTTTCCTTTTCTGAAATAAGAGATATACGTCATAATTAAATCCTCCTTTTTCCTTTTCTGAATAAATAGATTTTGTTATAATTCTCTTTTTTTCCTTTTTCCGTTTTCTGAAACATTAGAAAGGCGAGGAGGAGAAGGAGGGGAAACCAGCCGAAAATGGCAACGCCCACGACGATGGCACGACAGAGAAGAAAAAGAAGAAGAAGAAGAAGAAGGAGAAGGAGGACGGAGAAGGCAAGCGATCCAAGAAGAAGAAGAAAGATAGGGTAAGGGAAGAAATGAATGATTGACAGCTTTTCCTTTTTTGGGGCGCAGAGTCGGGGAGTTTTCAAACGTTAGGGGTTCCAGTAAGATGTAAGAGTGTCCCCCCCCCTTTTTTTTCTCTCTCTCATTAATAATAGTGGAAAAGTCTTTCATTGTTGTTTCAAAAGGTATCTAAAGATGTCTCTCACTTTGGTTTTCTTCTCATATTTGTGGCATTTTTTTTCTGGTAAAATTAAACAAAGGCATTTTCAGTGGCCTTTGCCTTAAAATTGAAGCACCCACCCGCTGCCACTTGCTTTACAACATAATATTAAATCGCTTTCAAGTGTATTACACAAGGTGTATTATTGTATTAAATCGATTTCCAGTGTATTATTACACAAGGTGTATTTTGATGATGACGTATATATATTCACTCGGATGAAAAATGGAATTCCATTTTTTGTAACTCGGGGACCCTCTTACATCAACTGTCATTGAATTTGGAGGTTCTGTGGAGTTCGGATAAATGTTGTTTACTTCTTTTCAGCCGGAGTATGTATATGTATACATACATTTGTGTATGTATGTATGCATATATTTTCGACGACGAATAGCTAACAAGGAAGAGGAAGATATCTTCCTTTCTCACCCATGCCATCTGTGTATTTAATTCTCATTTTTCGACGACGAATAACCAACAACAGAGAGGAAGATCATTTCCTTCCTCTCCCATGCATTCTCTGTATTTAATCAAATTCTTTACAGCTTTCGTTTGAGGAACCAGAATTGTTGTCCATCAGGTTTATTTTCCTAATTGTCACCGATATGAAACCACACCTCGCTCGCTCCCATTATTCCTCCCTTAACGCAGTTCGTCGCACTTGACTGCTTTCCAACTCTTGCTCGAAGACGCACCGAGGACCCTACTGGAGCGCAGGCAATAGCTACTAGCTATTCCGGACGGTCCTCCAGTAGGTGAGAACGGTTCGGAACGGGCATGCGCCTCGGGGGCACCGCCAGCAAGATGAATTCAGGTGGGAGGAGTCACGAGGATGAAGACGACGAAGAGAAGGAGGAACAGCTCATAAGAAGAAGAAGAAGAAGCAAACTTCGTGAACCCAAGATTTTCGTGACTTCCCTCAGTAACCTTGTGACCGTTGTCCGGATCACATGAAGACGCGGGTTCTCGTTCTCCCGTTCTCTCTTTCCGTCTCCCGTTCGTTCCGTCGGAGACTTCTGCCACCCTCCCGTCCAAAAACCCCCACACCCACCCTCCCCCCCTCACCCACGAACACACGCAGACAAACACATACACTCATACACATACAGACGCACACCTACACAACAAATGACCTGGTCGATCAGACCTGGTCACGCCACTCCGAACCAAAACAAGGACAGCATAAACACGGGACGTACGTACATGCACCGATGCATAGAGATGCTCCTTTAACGATTACGTAAAACAAGAACACGAATGCATTCTGATTCACTTCCACATCACAATGGCAATCAAATAACAAGCAATTGAGAATTACCGGGCAGATTCCCCTGTCACGCAACGTCGCATCTTTGCAGTCTCCCCTTCCCTTACTCCCCCTCTTCCCCTTATTCTAAGCATAAGAGAGACGAATTTGGTGCGAGAATAGGATAGAGAGAAACAGAGACTTTGGGTGAAACGTCTCTCTCTCTCAAGTCTCACCCCGTCTTCTCTGAAAGAGAGAAAGAGAGGATTTATTCGGAAACTCGCCATTCCAACGACCCCTGACCCACACATGACGTGAGTCTCGGGGTCCCATGGATTTCCAGATGAGGTCAGGTCACCAGGAATGGTCAGGGCAGCTCAGACTGTAATGGAGGAGCGTGAGGTCTACGCATGGCTCACGACACGCCCACCTGACCTCAAGGACGCCCAAAGCCGCCCACGCCACCCCTTCCATCATCATCAGCTGCAGCAGCAGCAGCAGCCAACGTCGCCGAAACGCCCGCAAGCCGACGCACGGAGGTAGGGGCGGAATGGACGACGGAGGAGTGAAAGGAGGAGGAGGAGGATTGGTAGGAAAGAGGGGAGAGAAGTGAGGGGAATATGGGGAGAAACCTCTCGGGGGGGAGGGGGAAAATAACCATGGCTATCTCTTGTCAAAGTTTGTTTTTAATCTGCGAACCATGAGTCAGTTTTTTAGATGTTACAGTTCGCCCATTTCTTTATGTATTTAATATGCATGTTTTGAATTTTTCAAAATTTTTCAAAACTCGTCTAATCATGACCCTAAATATAAATGCTTGTTATACTAATAACCTAAAGTACTCTTACGATCTTATGATTCTGATAGAATAAAATCGCAGGAATATCAAATCACCTTAAGGTTTTTTTTTTATTTAATGCGATTAAAGTATAATTTCCGCATAAGAGCCTTCTGATAGGGCCGGAATCTTAATCAAAGTGTACCCATAAAACTCACATTAGCACACACGCACTTGCAAACACTCATCATCCACAATATCATCAAGCTCCGTAAGAGCGCTCACGACAAGAACATCTCATGCACGTACATTATCCACATTTTCGTCACATTCTGTTTAAGACACCATAAATTGTACATCGTACACGCGTGTACACTTCCGCATACAACCACCAATTCACGTCAAAGACCTTGCAAACCAGGAACATCTCACGCCTATTTATTTATTTATTTTTTTTCTTATTTTCTTTTTCTTCCTCTTTTCTTTTTTAGTAAGTGATATCTTCTTTCTGTATTTCCCATTACCTTGTGTTAGTTCTTCCTAATGAACACCATAATATTCTTTGGAAGCTTGAATTTCAAGTCAGTGGCCCCTGTGGTGGGCTCGTTCCATATGAATAGGGTTCATCTTCTGAATAATAATAATAATAATAATAATAATAATAATAATAATAATAATAATAATAATAATAATAATAATAATAATAATACAACTATCCATACAACAATCAACTCATGTCAAAGACCACAAACCGCACAGTACGTCTCACACACGCTCATACCAAAAGACCCCACAAAAGTATACGTCTGCTACGCACAAATGAAAGACCCCAGCAAGCGGTACATCTACATCTCTCACTAATAATTGCTTCTGTGACACACTTACCTGTGGTCAGCGGCACCTGGGCTTTATTGATTGCATCAGCGGGAGGAAGGAAGGAAGGAAGGAAGGAAGGTCAGGGCTGTAGAGGGATTAGGTCCGATTAAGAAGCTTCAGCCTTGTGTATGCACTCTACGCTAATTCCACCCGCCCGGTCAGGTGACTCAACTGAGGTGGAGTTATAGCTCAAGGTCTTCGAAGGACGACCTGTTAGAAGTGAATTTACGTTAATGGAGTTACATTGAATTGAATGAATATAGAATTTAGGCCAAAGCGCTGGGACCTATGAGGTCATTCAGCGCTGAAACGGAAATTGACAGTGGAAAGTTTGAAAGGTGTAACAGGAGGAAAACCTCAAAGCAGTTACACTATGGATCAATTGTTGAGAGAGGGTGGAAAGCAAGATGGAAGAAAGATAATATGAAAGGAGGTACAGTGAAAGGAACGAAGGGGGTTGCAGCTAGGGGTCCAAAGGCACGATGCAAAGAACCTTAAGTGATGCCTACAGTGTACCGCATGAGGTGCAGTGACGGCACTAGCCTCCTACGGGATACTGGAGCTACAGTTGTGAGGAATATTAGCGTAGAATCATATGTGAGACAAAAACGTTCTAGAAACAGGATTGTATAATTGTTATGACTAAAATTGTTAGAGGTGTCTCAGCCAATTGCAGCCGTGTAGAATATTAGTAAACAATCGTATATGAGACCAAAAGGTTCTAGGAACAGACTGTATATAATTGTCATGATTAAAACTGTTGGAGGTTTCGATAAGATTAGGGATCAAGGGAAACTGGAGTGGGATCCATTGACCTGGCAAGTAAGATTAAATTTATATAAATATTTTAGTTAAAGTTATATCTGTAATTGCATATAGAAAACGGAAGTCGTTCAAAATTAATAATCTTGTTTTTTATGATGTAAATCTTTGGTACGATTAATTAGAAGAAACTGATGAGGTACAGAGTAGGATAAAGAAATTAATTTTTTTTTTTGAAAGGCGAAAGGACATTATAGGAGAAACTTCGAAGTGAATTGACAGTTTGGTAAATAAATACAGGATCAAAGGGAAGATTTGAAAACTAATATAATGCAGTTAGACGTAATTACATTTGAAATATAGGTAAAGATAATAAAAACCACGCATGCATAACGAAGAAGACGCAGTAGAGATGATGAATATAAGAAATAATAAACACGGGAGATGAAGCAAGGTGACTAAGGCATGCGAATGATAAAGATTAGACAAAAAGATAACTGATAGAAATAATAGTAACTAATCGATGTTAGGCTAGAAACTAGCGTGGGAGAAAGAGTTGGACGAAGAAATTGAAAGATATGAATAAAAAATAAAATATTGGTGATATATCAAATATCAGGCATAAGCGTAATAAAAATAAATAAGGCATATATATAATATATGTACTGTATATACTAATATATATATATATATATATATATATTATATGAGAGCAAGAAGCAATTACAGATCAAATAATTAACCGAAAGACACTTATAATAATATATAAAACAGACAAACTCAAACCTTACCAAAGTGAAAAAGAAATCCCAGACGAAAAAATAACTCCGGAACAAACGCGAAGAAAGACGTAAAGAAGGATGATGGGGAGGACGGGGAAGCAGATAATAATAAAGAAGGAAGGGGAGGGAGAGGACGGAAGTGACACAAATTACACATTGATCCCAGGGAATAAAAGGGCTATGGTCAGGGGGACTAAGAAATAGAGGAATCAGCCGACGACGAGGTTGGTGGGGGGAGCCATTTGCCCTCCTCTAAAGCTTCGTATCTTCCGGGGTTTAAAAAACCACTTGCAGGCGCGGTGGGGGGAGGGGGAGGATGGAATCCTTTGTTTTACGTTTTATTGTTTTATATATTCATTTGGGAGTCGTTATAGGTTTGTTTGAACTTATGGTGGTTTTTCTAGATCGGGGTGATATGTCATAACCGTTCAGGTAAGAATTGATATGGAATTATGGTTGGCGAAGCGTTTAAATTTTTATATAAATAGATAATTAATATATATATATATATATATATATATATATATATATATATATATATATATATATTTATATAATTTACGGTTTATATACTCAAATTACAATGTCTGTTAGAAAAATCTCTAGAATGTGACATTGTTTAGTTAGTTTAACTTACAAACACAGAGTTTAATATAACACCTAATGCATCGACTATTATCTGTGATGAAGAGATTTTGAGATACTCGCACAGTCTCCCTTCAGAGGATGTCGTGCAATTGGAACTTCAGAAGTTCAAGCGAAAATGCAGTGCATTACTACCCTAATACTATTCTTCGTGTATTTTGATACATTTTTATCTATTAATAATTTATTAATTTTTAAAGAGACCTCTTTATTCTATTTTCCCCTCTACGTCCTCGTATTTCTTCCTAATGAACACCATATTCTTTGGAAGCTTGAATCTGAAGTCAGTGACCCCAGTGGTGGGCTTGTTCCATATGAATAGGGTTCATCTCCTGAATAAAAATCAATTAGCGTCCGATTTTGCGTTGTTTTTGACGTGATAAAATCTTATTAGAGTACTGAGAAATGCGCAGTAGAAAGAAATGAATAAGTAGAAGGCATAGAGGTTAGGTTAGGTAAGGGGTGTTTGGTGCGTAGGGTAACCACAAATATTTGTGTCGAACTTATTTTATCTATCGCAGTTTCACAGCAACAAGTCTGTCTGTCTGTCCTTTCATGTATTTATAGCAACAACACTGTTTGCCTGTGTCATGTCTGCCTGTGTCTGTCTATGCATTTACACATATATATACTCTGTCTGTCCTGTCATGTAATTATATCAACAACACTGTCTGCCTGTGTCTGTTCATGCATTTACATATATATACCCTGTCTGTGTGTCTGTGCTTTCATGCATTTATAGCAGCACTGTTTGCCTGTTTCTGTTCATCCACTTACATACTTTATACACTTCATCTACATAAACACAGTATCTCCACAGAAAATTGTAAACAGCAACTATTTTTTAAACAATTATCTGATCTTGAAAAGCAATACATCATTCTTCCCCTTTCATTTGTGAAATTCGGGTAAAGATAATTCTCTCTCCTACGACTGAAACCTTAGCCATGGTTATTTTCGACTCCTTATCATGCTCCGCCGCTGCCAGTGAGTGAGTGACGCATGTGGGGCTGACGGCTAAAGCAGCAGACGCAATTGCAAAAGCAGAAGAAAAAAATATTAGTGCTTTTTAAAACATTCTTAAGTTTCATCATTCTTCATCATTTGTCAGTGGAAAATAAGTTTTTTGCTTCAGATCAACTGCTGATGTTTGTGATAAAGAATTCATGTAGAAATTTGAAAGTAGTTTTTTTTATGACTGAAGTTGTCGACTATAGAAAAATTGGTAATTCAGAATAGTATATATTATCCGAACCTATCATTTTTATGGAAATTTAAGAATTTTTAGCTTATCAAGGTCCGAATTATTCATACAGTATGTCTCAAAGGCAAAATTATCCAAGAGTTCATGTAGAAATTTGAAAGTAGTTTTTTATTATGACTGAAGTTGTCGATTATAGAAAAATGAGTAATTCCGAATAATATATATTATCAGAACTTATCATTTTTGTGGAAGTTTTAGAATTTTTAGCTCATCAAGATCCGAGTCATTCATAGAGTATGTCTCAAAGGCAAAATTATCGAAGTAATTTCGAAAGGAACAAAATTATCTCGTAACGACAAATTATTTCTTTGTTAAAGAACCAAAGACTGAAACCACTTTGGCTGAATAACTCCGAGTTGCATTCTGTGCTTTCCTAATGATGTCGTAGCTGAGTTTAAACCAACAAGAAAATAATGGAAGGAGCAACTAGAAATAGCTTTGAATTATCTCATTATTTTTTTCAATTATTTAAGCATTAACGATTTAATTAGCGCGTTCGATAACGTTATCAAGTCTTAAAATGTCAATCTTAAACATTTAGGATTTTGTTAGCGGTAACATTTTTCAGCGGATCTGCGAAGGAAAAAACTTATTTTAGGATTTAGATTTTAATTTGGGGACTGAAAATAAATTATAATGAAAATAAAAAGAAAACAAAATACTAAATGAAAAAAAAGGCTCAGGATTTGATCCTGAATTTCTGAAACGGGACGAAACACAAAAGAAAAAAAAAATAATTGAAAATTTATTCGTGGGGAAAGAAATTTATATATAAAAAACAGAGAGGTTTCCCCTCAATTTCCCCCCACCGTCCTCCTACCACAACCCATTTCCCCCTCACCTCCCCCCTCAAAAACACCTCCTCCTCCTTAGCATCGAATCCTTTGAACGCCACGTGCGAGGGAAATACCGCAAGAAGAAGGAGGAAGAAGCCCGGAGGAGAAGAGAAGAGGAGGAAGAAAGAGAGAGAAGGCGGAGGGAATTCGAGGAAGAGTTAGGCTGCTCCAGCCTCACGTCGGAGACATCGTCGCAGCAGAAGGCCCTGTGCGAGTGGACGGACGAGGGGCGCCTCACCATTACCTTCCTGACGCCGCCGAAGGTCAGTGGGCGTGATGATGATGAATCGGGTCGAAGCAACTGCTGCACGTCGATGGCGGAGTGTGTCGAGTTTTTTTTTTTTAGTTTATAATCTTTTTAATGTTTTTTATTTTTAATTTTTTTGGTGTGGATTTTATTTTCTTTTTTTTGTGTGTGTTTTTAGTTTGGTTAACTTTATGCGTTTGGAAATAGGTTATAACCTATAATTTATATATATACAGTATATGTTTATAGAAAGTGTAAAATAACATGTTTATAATGCGTGTAGTTTGGTTAACGTTTTGCGTTGTGAAATAGGTTGTAACCTATTTTATGTACGTTTTGGTTAAAGGTTATTAACCTAGTTTATATATTGTGTTTCGAAATAGGTTATAACCTATTTTATGTACCTTTTGGTTAAAGGTTATTAACCTAGTTTATATATTTAGTTTCGAAATAGGTTATGACCTAGTTTATATATACAGTATGTTTATATGAAGGTTATGACTCGGTTTGTGTATTTTTTTAATTGATTTTATAACGTAAGTGACTAAAGCATGGATTTATGTTATGTATGTAGCGTGTGTAGTGTCTATTAATAGTATTAATTATAATTTCTTTACACTGACAAAGTATCATTTAATTATTTTTTTAACAAGAATATTCTTACGTGTTCATGTGCATATATATATATATATATATATATATATATATATATATATATATATATATATATATATATATATATATTTTTCTGACTCACACCAGGATCGAACCCAGGTCTTTCAGTTGAAAGGCAAGGACGCTGTCCACTAGGCCATCAGAAATTTATTTCTGTTCCGCACGTGATTGTGTGTTGATTATTTCTAATGTATATATATATATATATATATATATATATATATATATATATATATATATATATATATATATATATATATATATATATATATATATATACATATATATATATATATATATATATATATATATATATATATATATATATACATATATACATACATATATACATATATATATATATATATATATATATATATATATATATATATATATATATATATATATATATATATATATATACATATATATATATATGCTGTTCAAGCTCACTTGTCAATTCATCACGAAGCGAGTGCTGTGATTCCGTCTCCTCTGATGCGCTTAACTCTTGATACCAAGGTTATTATTTTGCCAAAATGGCAGAGGGGAGGGACCTGTTATTTTGTCAATTATCAACGCTGTGTTCCCTATTCCTTGAAGCTAATTATGTTCTTCTTTTTTTTTTAAGGGAATGCTTGGCAAATTCGAGGAAAAGCGTATAATGTGCTTTTAATGTGTTTGGAAAAATTTTTTTTAATGGCCTGTCTTTTTTTTTGTCTAGTTATGAGCCTTTTTTTTTTTTTACAGGATTTTCTCTTTTTATCGCTCTTCTTTCTCTTTCTTATAGGATTCTCTCCTTTTATTGCTCGTCGCTGACAACACGCAAATAGCGCTGTTGTCAAGCGAGGGATAATTCTAGCATTTTCCGCAGGAATTGGACTGAAAATTTTGGAGGAATTTACGTTTGAAGTCTTATCTATTTTACTCTCAGATTTTAGGGCTTTCTAAAGTAATTAGCTTGAATATGCTGCCAAAGTCTTATTTTACTTTTTAGTGGAGACCATTCTCTCAAATGAGGTAGAACAAAGTATTGATATTTTTATTCTTTCAAATTATTTTTCATAGACGTCAAACCCTGAGTTTTGTTGCTTGGTATAATTATTGAAACTGCTCTTCAAAATGAGTCAGAACAAATTACTGAAAGGTTGTTTTATTTTATTATTATTTTTTTTTACTTCCAAGTGTCACTAAAACCTACAACAAAGCTTTGACGCAAAAATTTGCTTTAGTTTTTTTTTTCTTTTCAAGTTAATGACGTATTGATATGCTTGTTTGCTTTTGAGTTTCAAGACAGCGCGGTTGTTTGGACTGCACAAAGCATGTCTTGTGTTTCCATTAATGTTGCATGCAACTGAGGGATTATTATTCCTTTGTGCGTGCTTTTTTTTTTTTGAGTTTCGTTAATATAATAGTCGAAGGTTCAATTACTGAAGAACTTTTTCCATGGCAAAAGATAGTTGATGAGGTCGAAAGAAGTGGGAAGATAATAAACGGGATTACAGGCAGTGTGCCGAAATTATATGCGAATTTAGAAAAAGTAGAACTTGTAATACGAGAAAAGAGAGAGAGAGAGAGAGAGAGAGAGAGAGAGAGAATAGTAAGCTTTTCATGCAGAGACAAAAGTGTAAATGACGGAATAAGAGTAAATAAAAAGAGAGAGAGAGAGAGAGAGAGAGAGAGAGAGAGAGAGAGAGAGAGAGAGAGAGAGAGAGAGAGAGAGAGAGAGAGAGAGAATAGTAAGCTTTTCATGCAAAGACAAAAGTGTAAATGAGGGAATAAGAGTAAATAAAAACGAGAGAGAGAGAGAGAGAGAGAGAGAGAGAGAGAGAGAGAGAGAGAGAGAGAGAGAGAGAGAAATAGTAAGCTTTTCATGCAGAGACAAAAGTGTAAATGACGGAATAAGAGTAAATAAAAACGAAAAAGAGAGAGAATAATACTGAGAGAATAGTAAGCTTTTCATGCAAAGACAAAAGTGTAAATGAGGGAATAAGAGTAAATAAAAAAACGAGAGAGAGAGAGAGAGAGAGAGAGAGAGAGAGAGAGAGAGAGAGAGAGAGAGAGAGAGAAAGTAATGTAGAGGAAAAGTACTGAGAGAATATTAAGCTTTTCATGCAAAGATAAAAGTGTAAATGAGGGAACAAGAGTTAATGTAAAAAGGAGAGAGAGAGAGAGAAGTAATTCCGAGGGAGAATACTGAAAGTAGAGAATAGTGACCTCAAGTAATGACAAAAGTGTAAACGAAGGACCAAAACTAAAAACGAAAACGGCTAAAGATATAAAACACACGTTTTGCGTAATTCCGAGCATAAGGATTTTCCATAAATCCGTGACCTAGAAAACGTGAACCAACAATTGGGTCAAAGATATGGATGAGAAACGTTTCTTAGACATGGTATGTGTGGCCTCGAGACCGTGCACCAATGGTCTGGTCAATGAGCCGGATATAAAAGTATTTTTTGTTTAAAAAAAAAATTCTCGTAAAAGGCGGGGGGTGGGTGGGGGTTAGTAAAGTTTTTGACATAAATCTATGACCTTGGAAGGCGGCGAGCAACGGTCAGATCAGAAACAAATGAGGAGCGTTTTTTCTTTTTAGCGTAAATCTTTCTCATTGAAAACGATTTCAAAACTGCATCAGACCAGTGAGACGAATGAAAAATGTTTTTAGACATTGTCTGTGACTTACAGAAAATGAGTCAGCAATTTCGCGATTGAGGCAAATTAAAAACTTTTTTCGAACAATTTTTAATTTATTAATATATGCTCCGATTTCTTCAACTTTCTCTTTCAGAGGGGCAAGACTAATAATGTACAATATACTAAATTCTGATACCGTTTACTGAACAACGATCTTATTACGAAGGAAGATCTGTAAATACAAATAAAGTTGCAACACGAAGATATAAATAAATGACGTGAAGGGAAATTGTAGAATTATTTTGTCTTAAATTCTGGCAGTTGAAAATAAGATGAATCTAAAATTCTCAGAAAGTGTTCAGGAACACTTCCTGGATTACGAGAGATCAAAGGAAAGGAAAGATTTATTTCTCTGTTCGTCGTATTTCTTGGCATGGCGCTTTCATTTAAGACTGAATTTAAAATTAAACGAAAATTCTCCTTTCAAATTTATTCGTGTTTTCATCGACATACAATGTGAATCGTTATTTAGCTATGAAAATAATAATGTGAGATTCGTTCCATGTCACTACAGAATTGCCAGGTGGATTCAGAAGATTGATCTGAGCATAAACACACATCTATCTCTCTCTCTCTCTCTCTCTCTCTCTCTCTCTCTCTCTCTCTCTCTCTCTCTCTCTCTCTCTCTCTCTCTGTGTTTATGCTCAGATCCATGTTTTGAATCCATCTGGCAATTCTGTGGTGAAATAGAACGAATCTCACATTATTATTGTCAAAGCTAAATAGCGAATCACATTTTATGACGATGAAAACACAAGTAAATTTTAAAGGAGAATTTTCTTTTACCCTTAAATTCAGTCATAAATGAAAGCGCTAAGAAATATATATATATATATATATATATATATATATATATATATATATATATATATATATATATATATATATATATATATATACATACATACATACATACATACACCTTCACATACAAACCCCATCTTTGTAACTGCTCAGACATCACCCTTCTAATCGTCGTTCCTCAAGAGACCCAAACATTGCAGAGCCACGCGTTCGACGTGGCTGCAGTCCAGAGAACTTAATGTGCTTCGCGTGCTGATGGACCTTACGGTTCCTTATGCCTCGCTCTGTGGTCGAAACAATTAACCCCAAGTAAATATCCTCAGATTTCCTTGTTAGATGTAGGGGCTATTTCCGTTGGGCTCTTTTAATTAATATAGAAAGTCTACTGTGTAAACGCGGTTTCATCTTTAACGGATAATAGGAATAATATAATACCTGGCAATGCCTTATGGGGTTTTGGCGGGGGGCGGATGTTTAATGCCGTTTTTACTGGTTGTTTTACTTGATGTAGTTTTAGACTGAGCTGGCGTTATGCTAGCACGGGCTCTTGCTCTTAGAGCAAGTGTCATTTTTCTGAGGGCGGACAGAAAAAGTGCGGACGGACAGACAAAGCCGGTACAATAGTTTTCTTTTCAGAAAACTAATAGAATGCTAATCAAATTTGTCAGCATTTAATTTTTGTTTGAAGTCCAAAATCGAAAGGCAGCCCTTCCGTGTTCACAAAGCAGTAGTTAGTCTGGATAAATCTTTAATCTTTGAATATTAATATGGTTGTTATGTTATACTTTCGTTTGGCGCCACACGACACCAACAAACGTACAAACATCTCCTGTCTCGCTGCTGCTGCCTGAAAATAGGAGATTTAATGTCCGCATTACCTTGAAAGACACCCGCCCCACCCCCCTCCCTCTCTCTTTCTCTCTCTCTCTCTCTCTCTCTCTCTCTCTCTCTCTCTCTCTCTCTCTCTCTCTCTCTGTGGGCGGAAGAACGTAATTTTGGGCCGTTTTTTTTTTTGTCAAGTTCACTGTTGTTTTCTTTCTTCTAAGCTGGTTGATTCTGTAACTTGGCGTCGCAAAGATAACGGTCATCATCGCCGGTTTGACGGTTTTAAGTAGTGGATTATGTAGCTAGTAGTTAGTTGATTTTGGTGGGTTGCAACAGGGTTGTAATCTTGTCCCAGATCGCTTGAGCACCGAAAGGGAAGTGTATATATATATATATATATATATATATATATATATATATATATATATATATATATATATATATATATATATATATGTGTGTGTGTGTGTGTGTGTGTGTGTGTGTGTGTGTGTGTGTAAGAGAGAGAGAGAGAGAAACACACGTTAATGAACACCAACCTGTAGTTATACAAAGAGCACCTGAAGTTTCATAGACAGAACTCCATTGTTAGCACAACTGCGTGAGAGGCGTTGGCCCCTCTCTCTCTCTCTCTCTCTCTCTCTCTCTCTCTCTCTCTCTCTCTGGCAGCCTTTTTGTCGCCACTTGGCATCGGATTCTGGGGGTATTTGGGTGCCAGGTCGTTAGCATTGTTTACATTGCAACATCATTGTGACCAACGCTGATGAATCTTTTCCTTTCCAAAGTGAAAATATTCGGTTTGAGTCGCGATTCGTGATTCGCCGACTAAGGGAGGGACGAGGAAGTCGTTCTTTTTAGATATGAATATTCGCTTGATGTTGAGTCATGAATCTGTACAGATTCGTATTTGTCTCTTGTCTCCAGAACAGATAATTGCTTTGGTTCATGATTCAGAATTCTTTGATTCATGATTTCTTTGGTATTCAGAATTCTTTTATTCATGACTTCTTAGGTTCATGGTTCAGAATTCTTTGATTCATGACTTCTTTTCATGGTTCATGATTTCTTTGTTTCAGAATTCTTTGATTCATGACTTCTTTGGCTTCATGATTCAGAATTCTTCATGATTCAGAATTCTTTGATTCATGATTTCTTTAGTTCATGATTCAGAATTCTTTGATTCATGACTTCTTTGGTTCATGATTCAGAATTCTTTGATTCATGATTTCTTTGGTTCATGATTCAGAATTCTATGATTCATGATTTCTTTGGTTCATGATTCAGAATTCTTTGATTCATGATTTCTTTGGTTCATGATTCAGAATTCCTTCCGAATTGCAATAAAATTTCCAATACAAGTATATATTAGTTTTGTTTCCCAATGACCAGAAAAATTATTCATTTTCATAATTCATATTGAATTTGATTCTTGCGGGATAATTCCGTGATTAGTGGCTAGGACGTTATATATTTCCAATATAAATATTCGATTTGATTTTGCGAATCATGACTCTTAATGGTACCGCGAGGAATTATGAGATATAAATAAAAGCTTTTACAGTCCATTGTTAATTCGATTAATAGTAATGCTAGCACTGAGAACCAAAGTCGTTGCGACGCCAGACTGCACAAGCAAATCAATTCATGTTCATGTTGTGTTATAATGCAGTAAGTTGTGTTTCTTTTACCCTTATATACATTATATATATACATATATATATATATATATACATATATATATATATATATATATATATATATATATATATATATATATATATATATATATATATATATATATATATATATATATGCTTGTGGTGTGTGTTTGTGTATGGCTGAAAAATATTCAGTTTTAGATTCCATTAGTAACTAAAAATAAAGTTCAAACCATGGCTAACCTTTTGAGGATATAATTACCTCAGAGAGAGAGAGAGAGAGAGAGAGAGAGAGAGAGAGAGAGAGAGAGAGAGAGAGAGAGAATTATCTGTTCTTTGATCATGTTACAGGAAGTAGAGAAAAAAAAGAGACATGCCGAATGAGTGGCTGGAGACGCAGGCCTGTTCTCTCTAATTTTAGAGACACCTGATAGGCTTAGTCGGATTGGGAAGCACTATCGGTTTTAGTTTCCTTTAAAAGAAAACTATTGAGATGGCTATTTGTCTGTCTGTCCGTACTTTTTCTGCCCACCCTCAGATCTTAAAAACTGCTGAGGCTAGAGGACTGCAAATTGGGATGCTGATCATCCACCCCCAATCATCAAACATACCAAATTGCATTCTAGCCTTAGTAGTTTGTACTTTGTTTAAGGTTAAGGTTAGCCATAATCTTACTTCTGGCAGCGCTATAGGTACCAACAACACAGGCCACCACCTGGCTGTGGCTGAGTTTTATGGGCTGCGGCTTAGAGTTTTATAGGCAGCACCACCACCAGTGCAGAAAAACTCGATTGCGCCGAAGAAATTTTTACGCGCATTTTTACTTATTTATTTCCGTTTCAATAGGGGCTTCTAGAGGGTTGATCAGTAGCTGTAAAATTTGGTTACGAAGCTCTTTAGGTAGTTAGTACCATTTTTTTTAAGAGCAGAGGCTGGTGGGATGGGCAATCTGATGGAGAATTTTTATTATTAGTTGATTTAACCATATCTCATTCATCATTTTGTTCACACCTGTTCTTGACTGGACCCCGCTAATTCACAAGTGTCTAAGCATTGTCTGCTGTCTTTTAATGCATAAAAAAATATATCAAATTTGGAGGGTAAGCTGTACCTTGTCTTAAAGACATCTTTCTGAAGGTTCACTAGTGAGAAATCTTTCTGAAGGTTCACCAGTGAGAATCTTTCTGAAGGTTCACCAGTGAGGAATCTTTCTGAAGGTTCACTAGTGAGAAATCTTTCTGAAGGTTCACTAGTGAGAAATCTTTCTGAAGGTTCACTAGTGAGAAATCTTTCTGAAGGTTCACTGGTGAGAAATCTTTCTGAAGGTTCACTAGTGAGAAATCTTTCTGAAGGTTCACTGGTGAGAAATCTTTCTGAAGGTTCACTAGTGAGAGATCTTTCTGAAGGTTCCCTAGTAAGAAATCTTTCTGAAGGTTCACTAGTGAGAGATCTTTCTGAAGGTTCCCCTAGTAAGAAATCTTCCTGAAGGTTCACTAGTGAGAAATCTTTCTGAAGGTTCACTAGTGAGAAATCTTTCTGAAGGTTCACTAGTGAGAAATATTATCTTTCTGAAGGTTCACTAGTAAGAAATCTTTCTGAAGGTTCACTAGTGAGAAATCTTCCTGAAGGTTCACTAGTGAGAAATCTTTCTGAATGTACACTAGTGAGGAATCTTTCTGAAGGTTCACTGGTGAGAAGTGTTTCTGAAGGTTCACTAGTGAAAAATGTTTCTGAAGGTTTCCTAGTGAGAAACCTTTCTGAAGGTTCACTAGTAAGAAATCTTTCTAAGGGTTCACTAGTAAGAAAGGAAACTTCTCAAACAGGTAACTGATTGTTTGGAACTTTCCAGGGATTAGAACGTTTATGAATTATGAAATGGCTTCCTGGTCGTTAATCAGAGGAGGCCTTAGACCAAATGATGTTAGTCACGGATGAGAATGGGAATGCGTTGTCGCCATAAAGGGCATTGCCCTAATTATTTATGTATGATGTTTTAGAACACCAGAGGCCTGGTTTTTTATTTATGAAGTTTTAGAACAGCATAGGCCTAATTATTTATTTATGAAGTATTTAGAACATCATATGCCTAATTTTATATGAAGTTTTTAGAACGGCATTTGCCTAATTTTTATGAAGTTTCAGAACACCATAGGCCTGGTTATTTTTATTTATGAAGTTTTAGAACATCATTGGCCTAGTTATTTGTTTGTGAAGTTTTAGAACAGCATAGGCCTATTTATTTGTTTGTGAAATTTTAGAACAGCATAGGCCTGGTTATTTATATATGAAGTTTTAGAACAGCATTGAAGTTTTAAAACAGCGCAGGCCTAATTATTTATGTATGAAGTTTTAAAACAGCTTAGGCCTAATTATTTATGTATGAAGTTTTAGAACAGCATAGGCCTAATTATTTAATTATTAAGTTTGAAAACATCATGGATCTAGTTACCTGTGTATGAAGTTTTAGAACATCATAGGCCTGGTTATTTATTTATGAGGTTTTTAGAACAGCATAGGCGTAGTTATGTGTTTATGAAGTTGTAGAACACCATAGGCTTGGGTATTTATCTACGAAGTTTTAACGAAACGATTATCGTGCCACATAATTAATTAGCACATTTCCAAATCCTGATTTTATTCTGTGGCCTTGACCCACCGTCCGTCAGCATTTAATTAAATTCTCCTCCGAGAAAACGCATTGCATGCTTTCAGGGAAATGCAACTGAATTAGATAATACATCACAATAATAAAACTTTGAAATCGTCGAATGGAATATTCAGCCTCGAAGCGGTCATAAAATATTCACAGTATAAAATAAAAAAACCCGATATAATACACAACTGAGATTTGACGATCATAAACAGATTTTCAATATATATATATATATATATATATATATATATATATATATATATATATATATATATATATATATATAAACATATATATATACATATACATATGTATATATAAATTATACAGTATATTGAATACAATTAAGATTTAATGTAAACATAAATAAAATATATATATATATATATATATATATATATATATATATATATATATATATATATATATATATATATATAATATAAATATTAGATATTGAATACAACTAAGATTTAATATAAACAGGAAACAAGAAAACTCGATAAATAATGAGACGAACGAAATATGAAAGTCAAACAAGAGAAGTGAAAATAGACAATTGTCAAATATTCACCTGTCGCGAAATATAATAAAAAAACGCGTGAAATCTTATTTTCTAACGCGTGAAATTTTCGCTAAGTGCCAGAAGTACATGAACAATATGTCTTAGCGTAAATCTTCCTCTGGGGTTGACTGAGGGTAATGGACGGTCGGCCGAACAGTTGTTCGAGTGTTTGCGAAGAAAACATTGCCTCTTGGTCGTCTCCCTTGCACCAGCTTGTTTTTATAATTAGCTCACACACTCGTGAGAGAGAGAGAGAGAGAGAGAGAGAGAGAGAGAGAGAGAGAGAGAGAGAGAGAGAGAAAACAATAAGATTGGAGAGGTTTTATTTGAGTTGAAATTCTGTCCGTTGATTTATTGCCCAAAGTAATCAGCGAGAATCTTTGCACAGAGAGAGAGAGAGAGAGAGAGAGAGAGAGAACTTGAGAAAACGAGAGAGGACGTAACGTCTGATATTTGGTATTAGAGAAAGAGAGAGAGTTAGACTGGAGACGTTCCTGCAAGTCTGTATTGTGTCTGATGCTCCATTGTTAATGGAAAGTTTCCATTAAAAGAAAGAAAAAATATTCAGATCACAGGCGTTTCATATGGACCATAGAGTAAGGTAGAAACGTCCTTTAAGAGAGAGAGAGAGTTGTTTGATTTAGGCCAGTAGTTTGTCAGCCGACGCGTGATGCTTCAAACAGCCAACAAGAATAGAAAGTATTCGCCCTCCATCACATTCTTACTGTGTAAGAATGTGAGAGCTTACTTTATAAGAATAAAAGGAAATCTTGATAATGTCTTCATTTTTTGCCCTGGCCTCCGTGGGGAGGTAGTGCCTACTGTGCACCTCACGCGGTACACTGTAGGCATTACTTAAGGTTCTTTGCAGCGTCCCTTCGGCCCCTAGCTGCAACCCCTTTCGTTCTTTTACTGTCCCTCCGTTCATAATCTCTTCGTCCATCTTACTTTCCACCCACACTCTCCTAAAACTTCTGTCAATTTTTCTTTCATCGCTGAATGACCTCATCGGTCCCAGCGCTTGGCCTTTGGCCTAAATTCTGTATTTTATTCTTTTCTATTATTTGCTCTGGAATTCTGTACCTCCCTTACTCTTTCTGGAAAATGGCTGTAGTCTAGCCAGCTGACGTAGGTATAAGTTTCAAATTTTTTTATATGAAGTTTCTCTATTTTTAGTTTTCTGAAAAGAAAACTATTGTGCCGGCATTGCCTGTCCGTCCGCACTTTTTCTGTCCGCACTTTTTTTATCCGCACTTTTTTTGTCCGCCGTCAGATCTTAAACATACCAAATTGCAGCCCTCTAGCCTCAGTATTTATTTATTTTATTTACGGTTAAAGTTAGCCATAATCGTGCGTCTGTCAACGACATAGGCCAGGCCAACACCGGGCCGTGGGTAAAGTTTCATGTACCGTGGCTCATACAACATTGTACCGAGACCACCGAAAGATAGATCTATTTTCGGTGGCCTTGATTATATGATGTACAGAAAACTCGATTGCATTTTTTACTTGTTCTTTATTAGTTTGTTTCCATTACCCTCTTAATTGAATCAGTGACAGTTTCTGTCAATACCAGAAAGGGCGGAAGATGGTATCTCGTGACGTAAATGAAGATAAGGGATAGATACGAGAAAGATAAGAGAAAGAAGATAGCGGAGGTGATGATAAAGACGCGCATACTTTCCACAGGAAGATAACGGTCTCACGAAAATTTTACACGTTTTTTTCCCCGTTTTTTTTTTTATTTTTATTTTCGAGACCGGACGAAGGTTTTAACGGCAAAAACGTAACGGAAGTCGCAAAAATAGCTGTAGATTCGTAAATGCTTTAAAAAAAATATTATATATATATGTTTGTGTGTGTGTATATATATAGATATATATATATATATATATATATATATATATATATATATATATATATATATATATATATATATATATATATATATATATATATATATATGTGTATACATACATACATATACATATATATACATGAATTTATATCATATCACCGAGACGTTTTGTGTACACAAACATTAAGCCACAAATGTCGTTCAGTATCAAATTGGCTTTACTTCGGAAATAATAACGAAGGGGAATTGTAATTGATAAGCGGTTCGTCACCTGGTATTATCTCAGAGGTAGAGCGAATTGGATGTTAAACGACATTTGTAGTCTAATGTTTGCATGTGTGTGTGTGTGTGTGTGTATATATATATATATAAAAATATATATATATATATATATATATATATATATATATATATATATATATATATATATCTGAACGAAAATCAAGTGACTTAATCAGAAAAATTTTTATGTACTTTAATGTGTAACATTAATTAAGGTGAGGGGAGGGTTTAGGAGTCATGCAAATATTTTGATTTTAAAGTGTGATATTAATATTAAAAATACGAAACCAAAATATTACCCGCAAAATGGCGAGCGAGAGAACCAGTTGCAGTCTTGGGTATAAATATTCAGAAATTATATTCCTTGTAATGCAGGAAGTTTTCAAGAGTTTGACAATTTTTTTTTCCAAGTAGTAACTCGGACGAATTCGAATGTAAGAAATGTTTGTGTATTCTAAGAGATTGCTGGTAATAATCCATCAAATTTAGATGATGATTATAATCATATATGTATATGTGTGTGTGTGTATATACATACATATTGTAATTTTTCATTCACAACAATTCCCTTTTAACTTCTCGATTCCTTCGCATTTTGGAAACGCTGGTCACTACTAAGCCTAGATCCAAATTAAGAAAGAAATTAAATTATTCCGATGCCCGGCCGGGAATCGATCCCGGGTACGGGATTTATGTATGTGTGTATGTATGTACGGTCCTTTCCCAACAGGATGTATACTAGCGTTGAACAATATACAAATAAAGGCGTATATACTGTACTCCTTAAAACGAGGTCTTTAGCAACTGTTGATCCCAGATAATTAAGTAACGACAGCACCATAAAACTTATAATGAAAATAATTACCACGGGGTGATTATAAACGTCATATCCTCTTGTGCTGTGAATGGATTCTACGCTTAAGTAACACAGTAATAACGTCTCATTACTGCTGTGCGTTCAAGTAAAAGATTTCTCTTCCACAAGAGAGAGAGAGAGAGAGAGAGAGAGAGAGAGAGAGAGAGAGAGAGAGAGAGAGAGAGAGAGAGAGAGACTGGCATTTTAATGCCCCTCAAATTATTTTTTGCCGTTCAACAACGTTTTTCTATTTTGCTTTGAAATTTGAACTTTATTGTGTGTGTGTGTGTGTGTGTGTGCATTCAACGTTTCCTCTTTCATGTAAATTTTTTAAATCATTATCTTTGGGATGGGTGACAAACGCCCTTATCCCCGTAGGGGAGTAGTGCCGTCAGTGCACCTCATGCGGTGCACTGTAGGCATTACTCAAGGTTCTTTGCAGCGTCTCTTCGGACCCTAGCTGCAACCCCTTTCGGTCCTTTTACTGTACCTCCGTTCATATTCTCTTTCTTCCATCTTACTTTCCACCCTCTCCTAGCAATTGATTCATAGTGTAACTGCTTTGAGGTTTTCTTCCCGTTACACCTTTCAGACCTTTTACTCTCAATTTCCGTTTCAGCGCTGAATGACCTCATAGGTCTCAGTGCTTGGCATTTAGCCCAAATTCCATATTCAATTCAATCCTTTCAGCGCTGAATGACCTCATAGGTCCCAGTGCTTGGCCCTTGGCCTAAATTCTGCATTCAGCTCAATTCAACGCCACTATGAAAAAAAAAAAAAAAGAAGAATAAGAGAAATTTGGAGAAGGCAGAGTGAATATTAACAGCGCAGGAATTGTTCAGATTTGACTTTTAAAAGGTAGAAGTTTTTAAGAGTCGACGCAAAAGTTAACTTTGAGTGAATGAAGGGTATTTGTACTGTCAACGAACTACAGTACTATTTTATTTTGCTTTCTTATTGTAGTCCATCCGAAATCGTTATTCCCCTACTTTACTTACCGTATGAATAATACCCTACTCTTCACTACTCCACACTTAATCATGTTCAGGTATCGATAATCATTGCAATTTTGACGCCAGAGTACAGGATACAATCAATCGCTGGCCCAGAGCTATAGTGATAGAATCAGCCGTATTGTATGATTGTCTCCCTGACAACTTAATATTATGGGCGTTATATATATGTGTGTGTGTATGTATGTATGTATATATGTTTATTTATTTATATATATTTTTATATATTTATATGTGAACATATATATATATATATATATATATATATATATATATATATATATATATATATATATACTGTATATGTGTGTGTGTACGTATGTGTAAGTGTGTGAAAGGAAATCTTGCCTTCACCCCCTCCAAATACACAAACATACGCACACACACAGAACCCAAGAACCATTCGTTTTATAGCATTACAACGGTCTTGCGTTTATGAGCCATCAATGAAATGGCCCCCCATTGTACATATCACGAAGGATTAAAAAAAAGCAAAAAGTAGCCCCAGGATCCCCCCGTTTTTTTATGTAGTTGTTTTTTCTTTATAGATTGTCTGACAGTTTTTTTTTCTTGTGTTGTGAGTAAGAGGTTGTTAAGTTATGGGTAACTGAGCTCTCTGCTCATAGAAATACTACAACAGCAACAACCATAATAATAATAATAATAATAATAATAATAATGATAATAATAATAATAAAATTGATGTTAAATCCTTGTGTAAAAATTATTACCCATTATTTCACGTAGCTCCTTTCAGTCAGTAATTTTGATATATATATATATATATATATATATATATATATATATATATATATATATATATATATATATATATATATATATATATAAATGAACAACATGGGAACGTGGTTCACAGAAATAAAACTCTGACTCACGACAGGATCAACCCCGGTCTTTCGAATGAGAGTCCAGGGCATTAGCAATTCCTGAGGCAATTGCTAATGCCCAGGGTTACTGTTACCTGAAAGACCGTGGTCAGAAATTTATATATATATACTGTATATATAGATAAAGATATCACGTCCCACATTTTCGTGAGTCAGAAATACTTATATAATATTATATATATGTATAATATATATATATATATATATATATATATATATATATATATATATATATATATATATATTTATATATATTTATATATATTACTTCTATATATTACTGAAACTTTAATTAATCAAATCCCCACAATAAATTCTCGAAAGACAAGCTAGGCAGAAAGGTGACAAGATTTTTGGGAGGGGTGCCGGATTGAAGTAAGCCCCGGGGATAGGGGGGGATGGGGTGGAAGTATATATCGCGTTACACCTGTATTTCCCCTCCCCTTTACTCATAACACCCCTCCTCCTCCTCCCCCTCCCCACTCACGGAGCCGGTATATCCATCTCGTCATCCGTACCTGTAACGAGCTAGTGTTAGTTGCACTCGTCTATTCCTCCGCCGCCGCTCGCATTCACACACATTCATCCGTTATTCATACGCGTTATTCATCGTGTGTGGCGATGGTGATGAGTGACACAAAGCAGCAGTGAATGACGTGTATTGTGTATGGCGCGATCCGGAATTATTCCGGAATTTAATGAGGGAAATAATGCGAAGATTTATAATTACCGGACGATCAGTGATGCAGAAACCGAGTGAACGAGCTAACTTGGTCTTTATAGCCGTGTTTGTGTTGCGATTGAAAACCCCAGAATTGCTTAAGAAAATTGGGGCAGGTGTCCCAATTTCCCACGGAGAAATTGGGACAGGTGTTTTCCCTTGCCGGGGGGTAGGGAGGGAAACTGGGACAAGCATCCCCCCCTTCCCTTTGTGAGGGAGGGGATAGGTATTTGGGATAACAGTGAAGATGGCCTTGAGTTATTATGTACAAATATTTTCAGTGCGAATTTTTGCGGTGATTTTAAGCCATTATCTGCCACTTGGGACAGGTTAAAAATGTGTTGATTGATCTGTTTGGAATTCGGATGTGGTGCTTTGCACATTGCTTTTGGATGGGTTCAAATCGGTTTCCTCATGTTTTGTTACATGCAGAGTGCAAATTAGTCATGAAATGTTGAAAAGGTTTTGCTCTATATTAAATAATTTATCATATATACTATGCATCACATAACTTGTAATCTAAATTTAATGTCAAATATTTAAAAATTAAACATGAATATACATACATATATATATATATATATATATATATATATATATATATATATATATATATATATATATATATATATATATATATATATATATATGACATAAAATCTAGCTAATGTCTTACAAATTAAGTGATACGTATATATATGACAAGTAATTGGATTGAGTGCAAATCTGTTTTGAATATTTCATTACCAATTTGCACCTTACACGTAACAAAGTCTAATTTTCGGACATTTGTAGCCTCTCGAGTCACTCCCATCCTTCTAAAATCATCCGAGATATCTACGTAACCTAAATGTGAAAGAGACGTGTGTCCTTGTGTTAAATTGTGAGGGGGGGGGCGGTTAGGAAGGATGGGGGAAGGGGGGAAGCCATCGGCCAGTGCCTGTGCACTACTACAGTGAGTCATACGAACGCTTTTGAACACTCGTCCGCTGTGAAATTGTCGAGCGAATTCCGCTTGTTTTAATGAAGTTTTCCGAATTTTAAACCCATTGCTAAGAAACATTTTGTATATTCCATCCAGTTTTTATCCGTTACAGCAAGATTCTCGGCATCTCGATCTCGCAACCCTCAAGTTGATACGGGAACTACTTCCCAATTACGTTCTCTGTTAATGATTTAAAAGAAAGAAATTTTCAACCTCGTTCCGATTTAATTGTGACGGCCGGCGACACTTGGCATCTTCATTCCGGTGCGGGATGAATCTGCATGTCAACAGTAACATCCGGGAATTCGCCAGTCAGCTGTGGTTCGGGGAGGAAGCCCCACAGTGGGTGGGTGAAAGAGGTCGGGACAACCAGAACAATTAACGACGTCACGTGATAGGTGGTGCCGTTGGGTGAGGGCGTGGGTGAGGGGCATAAGAGGAGTAGAGGAGGAGGAGGAGGGGTGTTATGAGGTGAATGTTCCACGGATTCACTAAGTGATATTTAAAAGGAATTCAGAGCTGTGGTGCCATTTTTTGCGAAATTTAAATTTCTGCTGAAAAACTTATTTTTTTTTCCACACTGAGAAATTCTGTTCTAATTAAAGGTGATGCGAAGTGGGCGTTCCGCCTTCAGGTATTTTAGTCGTGAAGTTTCAACAAAGTGACGTGTCAGGTGAATTTAGTAGTGCTGTTTTAATTTTAGATTCGTGATTAATGCTTGCGATTTCAATAAAAAAAAATTGTTTGAATGTTGAATGTGAGGTAAAGTGTGTGTTTAGTCTCCTTTAACATTCAAGTCGCGTCGCAGGAAGTTCAGGTGCTTATTATCATTAAAATCATGCGTGAAGGTTTAGCAAACGAGCCACAGAGTCATCTAGAATTGCTCTTCGTAGCAGATCCATAAAACCCGATTTCAATTTACAGGAAAATACACGGAAACAATTCAATATGACGGAGAAAATTTAATGATACAGAAACGGAAAGTGGACATGGTGAAATGCTGTCGACCCTCATTCGTCAACAGGACAAGTAAATTCAAAATTTTATATTAAAAAGAGGAGTCTTTCAAACCTCCAAGATGTCTGGGAAACGCCGGCGATCGAAAATCTGGTCCGCGAAGGATTAAACAAAAGAAAAACTTTTGCAGACGATGGTAGAAACAGATAGTAGTAGATCTGTGAGTAGATTAGATGTTCCCTACTGTGATCTGAAATCGCCGGGCCTCGTAGCCGAAATCATGAAGATGCAACGACGCAATCGTGCCACCCAGACTCGAATCACCATTTTCATGTGGGCATGCGAGGTAAGTGGGCACCAAACGGAGAGAGAGAGAGAGAGAGAGAGAGAGAGAGAGAGAGAGAGAGAGAGAGAGAGAGAGAGAGAGAGAGAGAAACCAAAATTTCATTATTTCATATGTGTTTATTAAAGAGGGAGTGAGAGAAAAAACTGATATGTGGTTATTAGAGAGAGAGAGATAGAGAAACCAAAATGTCATTATTTCATATGTGATTATTAAAGAGGGAGTGAGAGAAAAATTAGTATGTGGTTATTAGAGAGAGAGAGAGAGCAAAGCAAAATTGTATATGTGGTTATTAAAGAGGAATAAATAGATAAAAACTGATGTGCGGTTACTAGGGAGAGAGAGAGAGAGAGGTAAAATTGGCGTGTGGTTATTAGAGAGAGAGAGAGAGAGAGAGAGAGAGAGAGAGAATAACAAAATTTAGGGAAAACAAGAGGAAAAAATATTCAATAATTTGTATGAGAGAGAGAGAGAGAGAGAGAGAGAGAGAGAGTAAAATAGTAAAACTCAATACTTCGGTATAAGCGAGCGAAAAAAGAGACTGCTTTCAACGCACAGCATTCGGTATGACAGAGCACGAGAGAAGATGTTTTCATATACGCATGTGCGTGCTCCCACGCTCGCCGACACACTCGCGCAAGCACGGGGCGAAAGTTAATGGTCTGAATAAGAAAGAAGCCGCCCACACGCCCAAAGCAACGAGGAAAATTCTCAGGGAAAAGAGAAACTTTAACCACGGGCGTATAAATACATTAATGTGGCGGACCCCCTTTTGCATTGCCCCGAGATGACGGTGGACTGGAAATCTGACGACCGAACGTGACAGATTTCAGGGAACGGATGGAAAAGAAATGTTAAGGGAGAAACGGAATCTGGAAGGAAACACGAACTTTCACAATTAGATTTGGTCAGTGCTTTGGGGTCACTCACAGTCGTGCTTGTATATTTAGCCATTTTGATTTAGCGGGACCGAGGTTGGAACGCAACGTCTGTTTCCTGCTTTTCAATTTAGCACGCACACACATACGTACATATATATATATTATATAAATATACATATACACACACATATATATTAT
>NC_089756.1:33993761-34033761 GCF_040412425.1 Macrobrachium rosenbergii | reverse complement strand
AGATTCTACCTTGTCAAGTGGAAGAATAATGATCTTTGAAATGTTCCGGTAGGCAAATCTCTGAGATGTATGTTATAACAGTATTGCACCAGCCCCGGTTTTTTTGCCTGCCCTAAGGTTAGGTTAGGTTGGGTTGAGTTAAGTCAAGAATAAACAATAATTTGGGTGTGGGAAACATAATGAGATTGTTTTTAAGAAAATTTTATGGTTAGTTTTTAAGATATGGCGTCCCGCTTTTTTCAGGGAAACGTCCCGGCACTCGGTTACATCTCGGGAAAATGCTTCCGGTAGTTCGTGTGAATTCACATTCTGATGAACTGTACCAGCAAAGTCATTGATAAATCTAGCGTACTAGATTACTTGGGTACATTTCAAGTAGATAATCACTGACTACGCCGAGAGAGGGTCACTGTTATTTAGGGTATAAAGGCATAGAATAAGAGATCATGTTTTGAAAGACAGTATTAGTTAACATACAGTTATAAGTTGAGTATACGAGATTGAGAGAGGGTCGTCAGTATAAACAAGTAAAAATTGCGCCGATTTCTTCGGCGCAATCGAGTTTTCTTTACAGGGTATAATCAAGGCTACCGAAAATGGATCTATCTTTCGGTGGTCTCGGTATAATGCTGTATGAAACTTTAACAACGGCCGGTGGTGGCCTATCCTATATCGTTGCCAGAAGCATGATGATGGCCAACTTTAACCTTAAATAAAATAAAAACTACTGAGGCTAGAGGGCTGCAATTTGATATGTTTGACGATTGGAGGGTGGATGATCAGCATTCCAATTTGCAGCCCTCTAGCCTTAGTAGTTTTTAAGATCTGAGGGCGGACAGAATAAATGCGGATGGACGGACAAAGCCGGCACAATAGTTTTCTTTTTCAGAAAACTAAAAATGTTTAAAACTGGGATGGGAACGACATGAGTATGACTTAAAAACACGAATGAAAACAACAAATGAATAAAACAACAAACGAATGAAAACAAAAAATGATAAAACAACAAACGGATGATAATAATTTTCAACATACCTTAGGGCTTCTGCCTCCTGCAGGTGCAACCCGGTATCTACCATATCTGTCCAAGGCTATTTGATATCCATGTTCGTCCAAGCCCCTACAAAAAAAAAAAAAAAAAATAATAATAATAATAATAATAATAATGAAAAGTGAATGATGCCTAGCCACGAACAAAATGGCACTAGATACCACTGAACAGAGGGAATTTTATTAAAAATCAGGGAGACCAGAAGTGGATGGAGAATTCCAAAGCTTGGACGTAGAGGAAGGGCCACTAGTACAATATTTTCTGCTTTTATGCAGTAAGCAGTATTCTAGGAGACTTCTCCATAAGATGTGTTTTTATAAAATCTTTTTTTAAATACTTGGAAAAAAATGATTGAGTAATTATAATAACTTGAACTGACTCGCTAGAAAATTATTTGAAAACAATATTCTAGAGCAATACTGTGTGCTAACTCATTAGAAAATAATTGCTTCACAATTCCTAGAAACTGGGTGTTGAGCAAACGAAAGAATCCGCACTGAAGTGAGTGAGTAAGATTTATGTTTGCCTTATTTCAAGTTTTCGATGGTATCTAACTAATATGAGTTCAGTTGTTCACACAGACGAGTGTATTAAACCAAGGTTTGGAAATTTCATGTATGTTAGAAAATACAGCAGTAAGGCATTGCAGTTTACTTTTTGAAATCGTTACTGTCATCTTGGCAAATGTATTTTTTACTTGAAGTACAGCAGTTTACTTTTTGAAATCGTTACTGTCATCTTGGTAAAGGTATTTTTTACTTGAAGTACAGCAATTTACTTTTTGAAATCGTTACTGTCATCTTGGTAAAAGTATTTTTTACTTGAAGTACAGCAGTTTACTTTTTGAAATCGTTACTGTCATCTTGGTAAAGGTATTTTTTACATGAAGTACAGCAGTTTACTTTTTGAAATCGTTACTGTCATCTTGGTAAAGGTATTTTTTACTTGAAGTACAGCAGTTTACTTTTTGAAATCGTTACTGTCATCTTGGCAAAGGTGTGTTTTAAATGAGGTACTTTTGTATTTCTTATCTGTACTGTCAATCATTTCATGTATTGCTGAATCACTTACAGTACCTTTCAACTTTCCCTTTACCATATTGTGATAAACAATGGATAGAACAATGCCTCCTTATGGGATACTTTCATTATTATCAAAGAGGAAATGGATTTCCAGGCCTTTGAAGTAGATTATTTTACTGATATGAAATGTGTGTGATATTTTTTTCTTATTTTTGTACACATATGCATGTGTTTTTAATAACCACGTTTGGTGTATCATTTAGAGTGGTGTTCCTAACTATGTCTACAAATATTAAGTATGTGTTATTTTTTTTAATTCTTTCTTATTACTGTACTTAATTTTATCCGTAGACTTATTATTATTACTGGTTTGTGTTCTTATAGTGTCACATATATTTTAAGAATACTGTAGGACTTTAGATCCAAATTTGCAGCAATCCAATCTCATTACCTAAATTCTTAAGTACAATGAGAGACCACAGCATGTGTAAATTAATACACAAATGAGGAAACGAATCTTTTGGTAAAATGCAATTTGTGACTTGAAAGTATTTTATTGGTCATTTCTTCAGAGTAAAGTGTATGTGCGGTACATCTCTGTTAAACTGAAATACTCCAGCATCTATAAGTTTTTTATATGTTCACTTTATCATCTTTAGTACTCCTTAATTCTTTAGCAGAGAGGGAATAGTTGTTATGGTTTTCGAATCAAGAATTTGTTAGTTTGGAACTGCATTTTTCTTTCAGTACTAAAGTCACCAAGAAATTTGGGCTCACTGTATTAAGATCTTTCATGTTCCTCTAGGGTGGAAGCTCCACCGACGGAGATAGTGAAGAAGAGGACCCAGCCCCGACACCTCCCCTTTTCAATGGACACGCCCTTACGAATGGGGTCCTCGCAAACCGCCAACACACTGAGAAAAAGCAGGAGAGGGCCATCCGCAGCAAGCAACACGCTAGCGAAGTAGAATCCCACAGCGAGAGTGAATTTATAACTCGGGAAGAATTCCACAGCCTGAGGGATGTCTACAACAACAGCAGTCGCAAGGAACACCTGGGTGTCAAGAAGGACCCTCGTTCTCAGACGCCTCTGACTGACGAGGAAGAACTGGCTGGAGTCAGTGTCAAACAATTGGTAAGTTTTGGGATTTTGGTCTGATTTGTTTTAATTATCAAAGTGAACTAACAGTGTGACAAGTTGTCATTTTGAACAGGAATTCTCAAGCACTCAGAAACCCCTTAACTTGTACAGAAGAGATTTTTCCAATCTGCCAGTTTTTTGCAGGGTTTCAAATGGGAGTTTTATATCTTTGAAGATTTTTGACTACTATTACTATGTATGGGCTACTTGATGAAAAAAATCTTGATTAGAGTAACGACGTCTGCTCCAGAATGTCCTTGAGAATATATCAATAAACTTGCTTGCTCCCAAGACCTTTAAAAGTATGAGAAAATACTAAATCAGTAGATATCAATAGTGAAATATATTTATGTCAAGCCTGCATTCAGATGACAATTTGGAATTTTATGGACATTAGGTAATTTTATCTCACTTTTGAGTACATATTATTATTAGATATAATAGGATTTATTGAACCAAACTAACAGTTATATTTATACAGAGTTATTCTTGTATACTGAAATTAGTTCTTTTCTTTCAATATGGATGTAACCATGTACTGTACATACCTGTGGTGGGAAACTTATTTGATATGTGAATGTAGTTTACCAAGAATTTAATGTGTAAGCCATGATTATTTGGGACTTTATTTTTGTTTTTATATATAGTAATTAATATTAGTGGTATATCAAAGTTCATGAAGCTACAGTTTTGGACAAAACCAGATTTTACTGATACTTTAATGGGTTGTTTTTAGGACTGCATATTAAACATGTATTGACATTAGTTATGCTCAAATCAGTTACCAGACATAACAGCTTGAACTTAATGTCCAAAGGAATTTGAAATCAGTAATATGGGAGCATCAAAATGACTGCTATCAGTTTTCAAGCAAAAATTGTCAGTAAATGATACCAACAAATTATATGTTGTAAAGTACTCCATATCTTCTCAATTATCTTAAGTAGTGAACAGTGTGAAAAGAATGTTCATTTCAGCTGTTTCTCACTTTGTACTTTTTCCTGATGTATCTTCAAACTTCTTCCTTTCACACATGCTCATTTACTGCTTTGATCCATCTCATTCCTAGTTTGCAGATTAACACTTTCACTGTCAATTAAGTATGGGAATTAGTATATCAGTGTTTGACGAGATGGTGAACCAACTTTGTACAGACGACTAATTTTTTGTTCTGAATCGCAGAGATCCTCATACTTGAACCAAGCTCAGGAGAATAAGGCTCATCACCAGCACCAGGCTGGAGATAACCACAAAGCTGAGGTCAACAAAACTATCAATATCACAAGTCTGGTGAGTTATGTGTTGAGGTTAGGTGATCCTAACCACAGATGTGGTCATTCCAAGGTGGATTTAAATATAAAAATAGAAAAATAAAATGATGATTTCTTTTCATGTAGTATGTATCTTTGTGTTGATAATTAATGTTATTTAGAGCTTAACACAGTATTGTTGAATTTTGTAAAGAGCTCCATTCATATCCAGTTAATTATTAAGTGTTTTGTAGTCTATGACATATTTTAAAAATGCCCCCAAAATGAAAGCAACCAGGTCTTTTTTTGGGCAAATCTTTTGAGGAAATTCACTATGTATACCTGGAGACAGTAATATTTACTTGTTCTATTCCACATACAGTACTTGTTGTAATTTATGGTTTTGATGATGTAATGAATAACCTTCTTTGCTAAGAAAACTTTTAAAGAAGAGAATCATCATTCAGTATTTTTTTTAATTCTCTGCAATTACTCTGATGGTAAATAAAAAAACATAAAGATTCAGCATCTTCCTGTACTGTAGACAAACAAGTACTTGTATTTGCAGTTCTGTCAGGTAGTTGATTGAAACCACCATTACTTTGTGGTACAGTACTATATTTTACTTCGTGAAGACACTCAGAATTTGTAGAGCTAACAGTTTAGTTATGATGATACTTAACTTACTGTTGAGCTGACCAAGTGATGCTACTTTATGCTAACACCTTTGGCAGCTATTTTTTCATTGGATATTGTGAATTATAGCTGTGCATTTCATATTGTAGAATAAAATCTAGTACTGTACAGGTATGTGTAAATTTTCAACAAACTTGAGATTCTTTATAGCTTGCCTTAAGTAATTCAGATTAATATCCATATGGATACTGTTATCAGTTACAAATCTTTATTGATTATTCATCTTTTAGCGATGGAATTTCCCCCTATATCATTATCGTCCTGTTTACCGATGTATGAGTATCAGTCTCATGTCAGTACGATCTGGTGTACACAACTGTTGAAATTACATCTATAAATACCTTTGCAGGTCGACACTTATTCCTCCCCACCACCTCGAACGCCCACTCCCAGTAGGCCTGACGACCTTACACCTGTATCGTTGAGATCACTGGTAAACTTCTGCAGAGTATTTATTTGTATTCTCTCTCTCTCTCTCTCTCTCTCTCTCTCTCTCTCTCTCTCTCTCTCTCTCTCTCTATGTTTGTGAATGTATTAACATAGATTAAAGTAATATAAAATCCTGATTGGAATACAAAATCCTGATTGGAAGGATGGTAAATTCCTCGATACCTTTAATAGTTTATCTTGAAAATGTCAGCATGAACATCAGACCCAAATAATATTATGTCAACTCTGCATGGCCAAAATTCTCTTCCTAGAAGTGTTGTAGATCCCTAGATAAAAAGACATTCAATTCAGCTTTTTTCATATTTTCCAAGTGGTGATTTGTTTGAATCTAACCCATTAAGTTACTCTGTTCCCTAGTTTAGAATATTCTGTGACTTGGTGAAAACCCAGTACTGCATTGTATGTTTTTATTTCTAATCAAGAAACTTTATACTGGACATAGGAATGGTTTTACAAATTGCCGTACAGTACTTACAGTAGCACTTCAACTTATCAGATGCTTCATGTTTTGAACTCCTGTTAGATAACATAATCTGATAAGTAGGAAAAACCCTATAACGTTGTTTGCATTTGAAGAAGATATTTTACAACTACCAGTAATCTCACTCAGTTTTTAGCCTAACATAAACTGTAACTTACAGTTAACTTTCATCTGAGAGATTTATCTAATAATACATCACATCTGAATGGGGGTCTTGAAAAAAAATCATCACAATAATGTAGCTGAGAAACACTCTAGTCTTATCAGTCAAAATCTGTTAAGCTGAGGTGTTACTTATGATGTTTAAGTGTACTTGAATACTCTTCTCAATTTCACAAAACTGATAATTTTGGCTTAGGATGAAAGAGGGCAAAAAGCAGTTAGTTAGAAAAGTAGCAGCAGGACAAAACCAGTAGGAAGGCTCAGAAAATCAAAGAGAAAGGACACATATGAACTACACTAGACAGGAATCCAAGTAGGAAGTATACCAGACGAAAGAGAGGGGTGTAACATTATTTTACCAGTGACCCTTTAAAAATGAAAATCTGATGTTTTTATTATTTTATATTATTTTATAAAAGTGGCAAGTCACAACTCAAGACTCTTGTAGGACTCAGCTGCAGAGTTTGTTCTTAAATAAGAGGTGGAAATTAGAGGAAATTAAAGTTAAAGGAGTTGGTCAGCTAAGTAGGAAAAACCAAAAGGGCAGAAAGTTGTGCAGTTGGAGCTAAAAGGATGCTGCAAAAATTTATCCCAGGTCCACTGTAATTGTCTCTCCCCTCTACCACCACTGGGCAAAATCTGAAAAGAAAATATTGATGATGAAGTGATGGTGTCTAGATACTGCACTATCCATAACAAACATTTCAGATGCTTATCCATCAGTATACAGTGTTATTGTAGCTGAATAATTATATCATCACTTTCTAATACAAAAAGAAAAAGCAACAGATGGCCTTGCACTCTTATCTGACCCAGACCTGGAAGGAAAGACCTTGAGGGAGAAGTCAGAATAGTGTGGCTGGACCCTACATTTGGAAAATGAAGAGTTTCAAAGCTCTTTGGGTTATACTTGTTCAATAAATTCAATAAAAACTTGAAAAGTATGATACTTTTAATTTTAACTGGTATGTGGTTGGGCTAATATATGTAATTTGCAATGTTCTTTTAAAATTAAAGTGATGCAGTAGTTTTTAATTTCAGGCTGGTTCTGTTTGCAGTCCATATGATTAAGGAGCCACATCATTACAGAATGTGGCTCCAACTATTAGTAATAGTGAATATGATTATCATAGGGAGAAGCACCATTATTTGGTGGAAGGGTAGACTGTAGAAGAGGTAGAATGTTCTTGTTACTGTGGGGGGATGCTGACTATGTTGCAAGTATTTAGATGGCAGTTTGAGAAAAAATATTAGCAGTTGCCTGTATGAAGTGAAAAGAAATGATCAGACAGCTGATAAACAAAAGTATCTCATTAGTAAACGTAGCAAAAATATATGAAGCATGTACAGTATAAAGCCCTGTATTATTCTGTTCCAAAAAAAGAAAATGGAGATTTTGAAAAGGTGTGGCCACAGAATGCTAAGAACCATGGCTGGAGAAGTGTAATGGGAAGAGCATATTACAAATGAGAATCAACTGAGACCTCATTGATGATAATGATCGGGATGGTTTGGAATATGAAACAGTAGCCTAGCTAGTAGATATGAAAGTGGTAGGAAAACACACCTGAAGGCCTACATCTAAAACAATCATGAGGAAAGGCACAGGTAAAGATGAAAACTAGATGGGAATTCAGAGGAAAAGTGCTCCTTTCCTCTTTAACCCTGTCAAGGGCAAAATCTGACATTTAAAACAATGATAATGATTAGCAGTAAATGACTACAAAAAAGAATCACACTACTCATACTAAGTATGGTGGACTTATGCAAGTTTATCATGATTATTTATAAAAATGAAGTTAAAGTGCTGTCATCAAATACATTAAGCTTATGTTTGTTGCTCTGCTAAAAATTAGGCACTACATATTAAAATATTTTCACACATGCCTACTACATTAATGACTGTGCACTCATAATGTTTCCTGAATTTTTATGTAAATTTCACTTCACAAACTTGAGAAAATGGGACCTTGCTTGACCATAGATATTAAATAACCATGAACTTGCTTTAGCAATAAGAACTGAAAAGTTTTAAAATGTTCCAGCACTTTATTATTATGTATACTTTTGGAGATTGCACTGAGATACAGTCATCTCTAAAAGTCAGCTTTAAACTCATAATGCAAAACATGCAGTGATAGATTTCCAGATGATATTATGTGGAGAACACATCAAGAGCTGTATGCTAAGCTATTTTTTTCCTCATTCCCATATATGATCCATCCACATGACCATCCTTGTTTTGGAATTAATATATGTTTTACCTAACTTTTTAAATAATTATAAACTCTTAAGATATATGCCCTTCATTTTATAAAGCATTTGTGATTAAATTTCAATTTTACCTAACTTGTTCAATATTTACTTACTCTAAAAATATATGCCACTCATCTTACAAAGAACTCTTGTAAATCTTCACAATGTTGAGCTCAGACTTGAGTAATGTCTGTTATGCTAAAACTAATGAAATATCAATTAAGCCTTGTGAATGATTGTTATCAGTGTTATCAGGTGTGTCTCGTGCCACTACCATATGATTAAATCTGTGAGTTATGCCAAACAAACTGATGGGCATTGTTGAGGTTGCTAGATAACAGACCACCTATCACGTGGGCCTTTATATAAAGAGAGCTGGTCAGTCTTTGAAGGTCGTTACTTACATAGAGTTGTGTTGTGTGAGCCAAAGGGAAGTGGAATACAGCAATGACTTTATAGTGTGTATAGTATGTAGTTTCTATAATGATCAACATTTTTTTTTTGTTAAAGGAGAGGAAGTGAAATAAGGAACAGGGCTAAAATCTATTGACGTAAAGACTTCGATATTGTCTTGTGAAATTGTGTTTAAGTCAGATTACTAACAGAGCAGGATTTTTCAGCGTAGAAGCATTTACTCCATACACTGTTGTGAAGTGTTTGACTCACAATAATTACAGTAACAAGTTACTAGTAAATAGTGGGAAGGTGCTCATAAAATTAACAAAACCTTAAACTACAAGAACAGGTGACTCATATTCTTTTAAGGTGTTTTTCTAACCTGTTTCCGCCTAATTGTACTAATACCTGAATAAACAACATTACATAGAATTAACTAAGATTACCAGAGTAAGTGCTCTAAGTGAAGGTACTGAACGGGTAAACCCTTTCTGGGTTCAGTATACTATAGTTCTTTACAAATGAAGAAGGTTGTCAGGGGTTTAGGTGATATTGTTGGTATACAACCAGTTGCCAGTGAAGTTCTGAGTACTGGAAGAAAATCATTCATACAGGAAGAGTTAGTGGCAAAGAACACTTAGAACTGTATAAATAACTCTTAATGCCAAACTCATACTACTTTGAGCTGTATAAATAACTCTTTATGCCAAATTCATACTGCTTTGGAAAAGTGCTGTATATCTGTCTGAAATTAAAAAAAAATTAGTCCTTAATGCTAAGAATGACAACACAGTAAAGTTTATTCTTCAAAATATATCAAATGCTGTGGCCAGTGTTTATCTCTGAACTGTTTATTTCACAGATGTCATCTTGCCGTAATTGGTGGAAAAGACGGTTTGTCTATAAACTGTGGTTACTCATTTCAACTTTCACACTTATTTGTATGACACTGTGGTAGGCACATGGCTTAATTTAGGCACTTCAGTCTTGCATCAAACTTCCTCTCAGTGGATGACTGTGAAGGATTAGCATTTAAAATTAGTATCTTCACATCATTTTTATCTTGCACAGATTACATACGTCAATGGATTGACAAGTGACACTGTTTGCCCTTTTGTGGCATACTGTATGCAATCTATTTGTTTATCCAACTGCAGAAGCATGTAACTTATTTTTAGTTTTATGGATAGTTTGTCAATTTTCAGATATTTTTTTAGTGTTTGGATGGATGTCACTTTATTTTATGTAACCATGTGGTTTTTTTGAGTGCTCTTTAAATATAAACTCTATCAGGAATGCAAAGTTATGAGTTTTTTGTTGTTTTTTGTTTATGTATTGCAGCAACAAGATTAGTTAGACCCTTGTATCACATTTAAATTCACAGAAACATAGGCTGCAAGTGACATTGAAAATTAAAATAGTTAGGTCTATATCTAACATGGCGCATCCCTGTAATATACTGAAGTTATTTGTAGAGTAAGCAATTAACAAATTCAAAATATTTGTTACGTACAGAAATCAGCGTATGAAGCGTCGGCGACAGGAAGCAATAGTGCCATCAGCAGGCATAGCAGCAGTAGCGGCGGTAGTCCAGGTGGTTGCAGCCCTGCACCAAAGGAGGAATTGAACATTTCTCTACATCAGCTGGTAAGAGCATCGGAACTGCTGCGTTACTAAGTAATCCCTACACTTAACAAACCCTAACTCATCAGACTTCTCAGATACACTTCCGTAGGGGGGCTATTGCCATCAGCGAGCCTCTCGCTGTGCACTGTAGGCATTACTTAAGGTTCTTTGCAGCATTTCTCTGGCTCCTGGCTGCAAACCCTTTCATTCCTTTTACTATATCTCTGTTCATATTCTCTTCCTTCCATCTTATTTTCGACCCTCTCCTAACAATGATTTTATCTTTACTTTCAGTGCTGAATGACCATATAGGTCTCAGCACTTAGCCTTTGGCCTAAGTGTTATATTCCATTTAATATCCATTCTCAGGTACATTACTTTGATGATGTTTTGCTAGACTGCCTTTTTAGACATGTGTTAACTGAATGGTGTGTACATTAAAATTTACTTGAGGCTAGAAGTTATGAAGTACTGCTGTTAGCTGTGGGGTATCTTGAATGTTCAAGTGTAGGTCACTCTTTGTTACTTAAAAGATTTTGTTACTTATCAAAAGGCCAGGCCCACTAAAGCACCTGATAAGTTGGGGGCTAATGTTTTATGGTCATATGGATTATGATTTCCTGCATCAAAAAGCTTTAGTACTGCTGAAAATCAAAGGGCTTCCTCCTCAACTGTGCGATGTTCACTATTAGTTTCCATTATGTTGTATGATGCTGGTATCTTACTGTAGTATTTTGGATTTGTTAACCATGCATTTACATGAAATGATGTACAGTATACCTTTTGAAGATCATCACTGGTATTATCTTTTCCCAGCATATGATCAGTTATCTATAACTCATTTTTGTGTAGTGTTTGCTGGAAAAATTTTTCACATGCAGTGTAATGGCTACACAATTTCCTGCAGCACATTGTTTTTGGGTTATCTTGTTACGCCTCATTCATATGTGCCATCCTGCCTGTCTTAAATACTGTCCATTTTTAGCAGCCATCTGTTTGATTAAATTTTCTTTGGGCAATACTTCATAAGAATTCGATGAGTTTGGACGATGTTCCAAAGAGCCCTAAAGAGAGTTTGGTGGGGTAATTAACTGGGTTCTTTTGCGTTGTTTATTAAAGTTTCTGCTCCTTGGAATGCCAGAATGGGAAATAGCTTGATTATGTTGTTAATGGGGTTAGAAAGGTAAACCATTTCAATTTCAGTGGAATGGAACTTTTGAGGCTATAAGTATTTGAAGTGTTTACTGTGATGTTTAGACAGGTGAAATACAATACTGTACATTCTCTACTGAATAAGTGAAGTGCACTGAGATTCTTACCACTTATAATCAAGACTTAATTAGATATTGTTGTATTCTAGTTCTTCTGTCAGAATTTTACATTTATCTATTTTTTCTGATTATTTTTTATTGAATTGGTTTGTCAGAATAAGTCTTTTAAGAAAGGGATTTTTAATAGCAAACTTTCAAGTTTAGCAAAGCTTTTTCTTGATGTCTAGAATGGTAGATATGTGACATGCAAATTCTTTCATCTCAGTATGTTTTGTGTTGGAATTCTTAATGCATGTTTCCTCCTATTATCAGAAAATGTGATCAGTTTTACTACTCATTATCTTACTTTGTAGCTATCACCACTTTAAGAACACCCTGAACTTCATTTTTATTATCAACACCCACCCTTTGAAACTTTTACTTGAACCACTGTTTCATGTTGACAGCTTGATAAACCATTTATTTAGCTTTATTTCCTGGGAACTGATGTATATTAATTGTGTGTCTTTATTACATACTGCAATAATGAGTTTTTAATGTAACATCCTTGATACTGTGTTATTTTAGATGCCTGAAATATACTATAGCAGAATTTAATTTTAAGATATTGATGTAAAAACAAATCCTTGTATGTGGCTATCTTTCCTCCTGTGACATTTCTGAATGCTGATAATTTCAAACTTCATATTTCTTACCACAGAGAGAAGAATATTGTCGATCAGTTCAAGAAGGACATATCCGTGCTCACACACCCAGCAGAGCTTCTCCTGAAACGGGAGTTTCCATAAGGCAGCTTGTAAGTATCAAGTCTGTTTTGTAGGTCCTGTCAGCAGCGCTGAATAGCTACTGCAATAGCCATCATTTCAGTATAGTCACAGTTGGTGCAGGGTTTGTACAATCTGATTATTAGATTGCACTCTGCAGATATTTTACTGAGTTACTGAAGGACTGAAATTACTAGAAAGGTCATAAGAAGATTGAGTATACTGTATTCTCACTTCTAGTTGAGAACTGTTTTTCGTCTCTGATATCACAAAATATTTTTATATTGTACGTTTCTGAATATAGAAATATATATGAGAAAACTGGAGACTGCCAGAGAATATTTGCAAGTTGTTTCTAATTCATTGTAGCATGTACATATAGTACTAGTTTGTAGTGGCTGACACGAGGACTACATTTGTGCATCATGTTTAGTAAAGATTTATTGTGTAATATGTTGCAAAAGTGCTGGTCAGGATTTAAATTTAACATGGACAGTCTTGAGATAATTGAAAGCCACTTTTGGTAAGAGGGAAACTATTTTGTATTCGAATTGAAGACTATTGCAGTTTTGATACTGCAGAATAAATACTGAATATATTATGAATATTACTTAATATGATAACAGTCCATAGGGACTTCAGTTGTTGCTGGTTTTGTTTGAATAATTCTCATTATTATTTATGGTACTTTTGATACAGATTTTATTAATCTCCTTATTGCGATTCCTTTCTGTCCTTTTGATACAGTTAGTTTGAGTATATTTATTTTCTGACTTATACTTATTTTTAGGGTTCAGAAATACTTTACATTTGGTCATGTAAAATAGTCAAACTTTTATAATCCCCAGCTGTTCATGTTTACCTGATCATAAAGCCTTGTATCAAATCTCTAGCTTTTCAGTGCACTGTGAGAAAAGGTGCTGTTCATTGTTTTAGTGTACAGTCATGCTAAATGCACTTTAGTGTAGAGAGCTGGCAAAATATCCTGTACATTTTTGCTCAAACTGTGTGCTGTGCATCTTAATAAAAAATATTTAATTATGTTTTCTACATCTGCAATTACATATCTGTGGTTTCTTAGATCATCAGTTATGGTAATTCAGTGTAGTTGCATATGCATAATGCAGAATTTAGTGTACTGTATTTGAAAGTTAGCTTAAGGCACATTTAATTTGGTGATGCTTATAGAACTTGTTTTTTCCTGTGAATACATATACTCTAGTTTTAGAAGCTGTTGGAAACTTTACAATGTACCTGATGGATGTAAAGTTAGTGTGTTGTACAATGAATTTCTTTGAGTGCAATACAAGGAGGGTGTGTATAAAAACAGCACTTTATTGTTATCAGTATGCCTTCAGAATTCTTCGCAAGTGTCACCCAATGGTGGTGTCTCATCATAATAGAACTTGTTCTTATTCTTATGGCTTTCTTTCAATGTGTCGAAGTGATGGTGCTACATTTTCGGTATTTCATCATTATTGGCATCTCACTCATTGGGGATGGGTTTTGAAAACTGAATATTTCTGGGAGGTTATGGTGTATTTGATGTTTGACTTTTTCTTACAGACTGTGTTAGATTCATGTGCAATGCATTTAGCTTTCCTTTATACATTTTTACCAAGGTGGGCACTCTAAGCTTTCCACTTGGGTACAGCAAGTTGCGCAATCTGTATTGTGGAACAAGCCCCTCTTTTAAGTACAAGTTAACATTAAAAGCAATAAACTTATCTTTGAGGACTTGAACTGCTGACATTTGAAACACCAGGCCAACTCTATCCACTTAACCACAATGAAGTGAATAAAGCATTGGACTGGAGTTCCATTGGTCTGCAGCTCAGATCCCTTAAGAGTAAGTTATTGCTAATATGCTTCTTGTTTTATGTGCACTTCTCAATTGGGCCATCTGTTCTAATATAGTCATATTAGCAAGGGAATATGCAAAGGTAAAATGAGCCTGAATAGCTGCCTATCATAGCTATTCAGAAGGGTGGGTAGTGAATACCCACAATTGTTTGACCTAGGGAGTGATGCCTATCTGCTGTGTGCATCTGGGAGAATAATAGTTATGTTTGATATTCTTATTTTTTGGTTTATTATGCTTTCACGGAACATATCCAATTCTGTTTGTGATGCAACAAGGGTATTTTCCTTGGAGCTTGGTGGTGTGTCAGAATTTCAGTCTATATCTTGGAAAACTTAATGGACTGGTAAGTGTTCCTCTAAAACAGGCTATTTTTCTTGGAAACTTTATCGGTCAATTCAGGTAACTGTCTTGTTAGTGATATGCAGGTTGGTGTTTAAACTTTGTTTCTTTGAATTTGAAAAAATGCATGTTTGGAGGCAATCAAGGAAGTAATGTTATGTAACGGTTGAGAATGTTAGCTACATGGGTGCATGTACTGAATGTATGATAAATTTTTTAATGGTGTTTTATTTTTCTGTTCTATAATGTAGTTGAGTAGGCTAGTTGGAAGCTCGCTGTTTGCTTACATGGGGCATGCTATTTGCTAATGGGTATGTTTTTAATTTGTATTAAGTTTACAGCTGATGCAATTCAATCATTTTTTCTTCATATACAAGAATTACAGTCACTATGTAGAAGTAGAATCTACCTCTAACTGGCAAGAGATGAATGTGGCATATTCCCCAGAATGAGAACTTGTGTATACTTGTAGTTTTAACTCACAGTTGAGTGAAATGTGAGAAAGGGATTGAGTAAAACTTTCTTTCAGAGGAAAATATGAAGAAGGATATTTTTGTGCTTTTGCTTAGATCAAGTGGATCAAAGCCTACACTTGGAAACTCATTGTCAGTTAGATCAAGATTTTACAATAAAGTTTCAATTATTTTTTTGTTTAATTGGAAAAGTACAGTTATTTTTCACTCTTTTGATGTGTTATGAAAATAAGCATGATAAAAAAGAAGAAATTGTGGTAGGTAGGGTGAGTAAGACATTATATTGTCGTGGGTGTATTTTGCTTATCACTAACAGTACACTAATCTGTTGGTTTATGATTCAAGTTATTTGTAATGAGGGCACTAACTACATTATAATCAAGGGAATGGGACAAACTTGATATGTCTGGCTTCATTTACATTTTCATTTGATTTATGCTACTTTGGCTTTTTGTTTTTGGGAGCAAAACAAAGAATTTACTAATGACGACCCTATAACTAACCACACATCAGACCCGGAGTATGACAGACTTGCGAGACGTTGGTCAAGAAAGCAGCAACCAATCCGCAATAGACTGTGACCGATCAGCCCTTGCATCTGTCAACGTAAAAGCACTGGTAAGTCTGCTTAGCTGTCGTGCTGCGTATCTGAAGTTATGAAGATTTTTTTATGATTCTGTATCAGCCATTCTTGAAGTAGAAATAAATAGTCCTGGGTGATAATAGATATAGTTGATTAGCAAAGCTTACTGCTAAATAAGATTGCATAAAGCAGCATCATGTGGAATGGCTGTTGATTAGATCCATAATTTTCATTAATAAAAAGAGCATCATTTGAATGCAAGAGAACATGGGCTGCAGATGTTCTGTAGAGTAAATGATCAGAATGGTTTCCTTACTTTCATCTGTATTTTTTTCATGCTAGTGCAATTCAGATCTATATAATTACACCTCGTTGTATTCATATTCTTTTTATATGAATAAAAAACAGACTTTCAACATATACACCAGAGATTGTTTATTTATAGCATTAACTGTTTTGTTTTATTACTTACTCTGAGCAGACTGAATACTCTTTCTAATACAGAAACAGATTTTTTAAAGTTACTGTAAACAACTCACAGATGTTTGCATTAATGCCATTAATACTTACATTTAAGAATGTTACAAAGATGCTCTTAATGAAGCCTTTCAGTACCTACTTACAATGACCAGCATGATTTTATGCTAATGTGATTCATGTTAGGAAATGTCTTGTGTTTGTGTCTTATGAGTTCAGTAATATGGGACAAGACCAGACTCACTGAATTTTCCAGACATGTAAGAAAACTGAGAATTCATAAGTATTTTTTCAGTATTTGGAATTGATGTTGTCATTTTTGCTGGAAACAAATTGAAAATTAGTGACCAAACTCAAAGCAGTATAGTAAAATTCAGTGTTTTTATTCTCATTTTGAAAAAAATGAAATTATGTTCATTTAGAAACAGATTTGTAGTATGATACATCAGTAATGCTAACTTGATAATAAAGAAAAAATTTAATGCATTTATAGTAAAGATATTGTTTCTAGACAAAGCCAAGATTTTTAGATTTTAAATACCCAAATATAATTTTGGTATCTCAGTAACTTCAAAAATTCATCAGATTATTACAGGTATCTCTTTAAATATTAGCTTGTTGAAATGATATAGAATTTCATTAGCAAATATTATAGAAACGTGTCACATTCTTGGGTACCTTCAGTATGATAAGCCATGCTAACAAATCTGTTGAGTGTGATAATGAGGAGCATGTGAAATCTATAACCTGCATGTGTGTGTGCATTGCATTGCCAAACAGACGAGAAGCTTTTCTGACCTGACTCGTCTCGGTGACTCCACTGGGTCATCAACAACAAGTCCCAGGCTGCCCAAGGAAGATATTGGACAAATTTCTGTGTCTGTCAAGGCTCTGGTAAGTCTTCGCCAAACTTTTTTTTTTTTTTGCTGCTTCGATTAATCTCTTTTTTTCTTTTGTTGTAGATAGAAACGTTTATGCAATTTTTTTTTTTTATTTTTAATCGTTTTTGCATCTTGTTTTTAGTTAATCTGGTATGCTAATTTTAAAGGAGGTTACCACAGGCCAAGGTTGATCATTTTACCGTTGATCAGAACGTGCATCCAAGAAATATTCAGATGTCTGTGAACTGAGATGAATTCTTGAGCTGAATGCACATATTCTGCATGGTTCATCTTAGAAATATTCCAGATTGCATGCTGTGAAGTTGAACTATTAATGAACTTTAGTGTTATACTTAAATACCTTCCAAATTCAGGAAGGTCTTAACTTATGTAAAACTGCAAAACAAAGATGGTTTTGAATGTGTGCTGAATGTAAAGAAAATGAACAACTCATAATTAAAGAATAATTTTTCACTTGTTTCATTTTAGGAAACTAGTGTATAAATACATACATCAAATTACCAAGATCATATTTCAATAAACATTTTATATAAAATAGTGCATAAATACACACATCAAATTAACAAGATCATATTTCAATAAACATTTTATATAAGATAGTGTATAAATAGATATATCAAATTAACAAGATCATATTTCAATAAAAGTGGCTTTGGAAAATGGTAGGGAGGGAGGAAGAGGCAGTGTGTATAGGGTTCAGAAGAAAGGTTGCATGTCTAGGTTTTATGTCTGGTAATTTCCCCTTCTAAAATTGACTACCATTTCCAACGGCACACTACTAACATATATATTCAGGGCGGAGGATTATTGATTGTGGCTTTGTGGAGCAGGAAGAACATTATAAATATAAACTAAAAATATACTGTATACAGAGTATATATATATATATATATATATATATATATATATATATATATATATATATATATATATATATATATATATATATATATATATATATATATATATATATATATATATCTAAATATTAATATATATATTTATGTATACATAAAGTATACATAGAAGATAGTGAACAAGTAGAGAAAGGGAGAATTACAAAAACATGTTTATAAAATATTTTTTGACTCAAAATTGTTCTGATTATTTAACTTTTAATTTAAAATATTTGGAATTCTTTTTCCTGTACACATATACTTTTGACTGATAATTTGATAAGCATTGCTGTAAAAAAGGTAGATTTTATTGAATGCAGTGAATGATAGATTCTATGTATCAGTGCTTATGTTTAACAGCCTGTGTTAACTGGACTTTAAAATGCTACAGCTAATTTTAACATTGATATCAGTTCATTCTAATAACAACTAAACCCTTCATGTGGCTGGGCAGATGTAATGACCACTAACCGAAATGGATAAGGAAGTGCTGTTGATACTAAAGTGAATGAAATGTAATATACATAATTCAATATTATAGAATAAGATTTTGATATATTGAATAAAGAGCATTACCCCTAATTAGATTTCAATATGCTGAATAAAATGTATTATTCATCAAATGTAACATATCACAATGGAACAATGATAATTTTACCTTGATGGAAGTGATACCTTGGAAGGAATGGGCAATGCTTATAAAAAGGAATGCGGGGGCAGTCTTGTTAAATGACAAATTTTCATCATTGATAATTTGTTCATTAGTGGAAAAATAAGTGAATGTTAATTGGCACATAAATTCACTTTAGCAATCAACTGCACTTTCTGTCATTTTAAGTTGCAGTAGTATATAAGTAACGTGGCTCTGATTTGGAAACGTAGAAATGGCCTTGGGTAGTACAGTACAGCATGATCCATTGCTTTGACCTATAACAGAGGGCGAGCTACGGCGACCTACCTCGAGCTGTCAGCTTATCAACAACTCCTCCTGTACCAAGACCCAGGACTTCCATGGTAAGTCGTGGCATTTACATTTTTTATTCAGGTGCTACTCGAAGATATTTTTCTGGTAATACCTTCTGCAAATAATTTTAGGGAGTGCACTCTTTTACTGTCTATCATTGTCTCCTTTTGACTGGGGCTTATTTTTTGTGGGTGTAGGATTGAAATGAGAAACATTTTGTGTTACCAGGAATGACAGTTTGTCATTTCAGAGCTGTAAAGAAACTCTAGAGAATTTTCTTAAAATTGTTAAGTATTATGTTTCATGTACTGAGACACTTGGATGTTTCACAGTTTGATATTGGTAATGCTCTGAGATCTTACATTTTATCTATAAAGAGCATTGGTTTAATGCCACTACAGTCTTTGCATTTTGAAAAGTACTTTTTACCCTGTAGTGTCCTTTACCTATATGTGTAGATGGAAACTTAAGTATCTTCTGTGTTTTTTATTTTTAAAACAGTCTTTTTCAGTGCACATGGAATTCATGTGTTCAGAGACACCTATAGCTCTGTCCTTGAGGTGTAACGTTTTATGAAGATTTTTGATAAGCTCATCGTGATCTCCAGCTATATATTTTGGAGTTCCTTTCATTATTTTTCTTATAGATAGAAAGCCAGTGGAAGATATAAAATGTCTTGAGAGAAATTCTCTAATTGCCATCAGGGATTGCAAGCTCTGCGCAACCCAGTAAACTTGAGTAAACCCAAATTTTACAAATGGAAATTAGGACAGGAAAGTGCCCTATATATATATCTTCTGAGGAATAGTGAACACAGCTTATGGAATTTTGTATATTAGAGGATTTTATTAGAAGTCTGCTATAGGTTTCTAATTTGTAAAGGAAATGAGTTTCGCGGTTCTGGGTAATATGCCAAAACGTTAGTTTGGTTTCAGATGTTATGTTTGAAACAATGCTTTTGTGATTTTGAACCTCTTTAGGTTCTTTGGGTTTTGAAATCTGTAAGAATAAAAGTAAACGTCTCAGGGATTTGTCCTTAGAGAATCTACGTGAATTTCCTTGGGATATAAGATGTAAGAGAAACGTGGGGATTAGTATGTGGGATCATAGTTTTAAGGGATTTACCTGTAAAATTTGACAGTTTTAGATGCCTGTACGTGTGTAGCTAAATGACATTTGTTTAACGTCGGGAAAAAATAGACAACACACGTATTTTGTTACTGAGACTTTTTTTCTTTTTTTTACTGTGACACTCCTTTAAATGGTCTTGGAACCTGACTGTCCCCTGTAGTTCTCCTTTTCGTAACTGTTGTATTGAACTTTGTCTTTTCTGTGAACTCTAAGGAGGAAAGTTTGAAAATATACTTGTTTTTCTGTTTTATAATGTTCCAGATTTAGAGACACCTAGTGTTAACCCTCCTAGAAGTAGACTAGTTAGAGTGAGAAAAAGTGTATATATATATATATATATATATATATATATATATATATATATATATATATATATATATACAAAGAAAATGTTTAAGGAATTATGTCTTGTTACTCTTATACAAAAAACTATCCCTTCCCTCGTTACTTAAAGTCATTCAGATCTCCCATTACTCAGCATCCTCACTGTTTCTCCTGTGTATATATTTCCTTTTATGCTTCCACTGCGTGACGTACAGCCATCGTCGAAGATCCCCCGTCCTCATCAGCATCCTTCGCCAAAGACAAATGGCGTCGTCACATCTCCTCGGCACTCGGCCGTAAAGAAATCCTATCCGCCTCCATCGCCCTCGTCAGGATACAGGTCTCGGAAGTTGCCGGATCTCCCACCAGCCAAAGCCAGCCAGGTGAATAGCGGGCATGTAAGGTCCCAAACCCTTTCTTCTCAAGTATCTCGGGGCACTCTTGGGAAGACAGTGAGCCCATGCCCACCTCCGAGGTCATCCAGCCCAAAGGGTCAAGCAAAAGTGGGAAGTCAAAAACACCTTTGCAACGGCTTCAAGGGCTCCCCCTCAAAAGTGACCTCGTCTCACTCTCCCCCAAGAAGAAGGACAACTGACGTCCCAAGCAAGGACTCTTGTGACAGTGCTTGCAGTTTTAAAGAATATATTGGAAGGTACAGTGAAGAGAGTGGCAGGCCCAAACCGAGACTCTTGCCATTCGGGAAAGACAGTAATACTTTTGAGGAGGGGCACCGTTTGTGCTCCTCCACTCAGGACCTCTCGAATCTGTCTTATGCTTATATGAATGGTAACTCAGGTGGAAAGACTCATTACTCATCTACTGATAACTTGAGTGACCAGTTGCCTCCGCCAGGCACCCTCCAGGTCAGTATGTGGTGCTAGGAGGAGGATCATATAACACAGTGGGTCCTGTTATGACCTCCCCACGGGCTTTGAGGAATAGAACTAAGGGCTTTGTAATTAATGCTCTAGTTGCAATTACATTCCTGTTGAGACAGTAATGTGTATGTATGTATGTATATATATATATATATATATATATATATATATATATATATATATATATATATATATATATATATATATATATATATATATATATATATATATATATATATCCCATATCTCCGTAGCGTGCTGCATTGTGAAAAGCGTGAAAAGCATTGAAATGTACAATTACCTGCACCCTTTTTATATATTTGACACTGCAAGCTATCATGTAATTCCCTGAATTATGAGACGCGTATTCCCTGTGTAATTTTTTTTTTCGTATGAGGCACGTTCACACTTCCACATTCTTGCTGCACGTAGAACAGTATGAAATGCACCCTTGCAATACTTGTCTGATGCACTGAGGTACCGCTTCGCCTAGTAAGACGTTCGTACTTGAGGGAAACCGTAATATGACCCTGAAAAAACGACCTATATTGTTATTGTCTCCCTTCGTCTAGAGGAAATCCTCTTCAGTTTTTTTCTGGATCCGAGTGCTCCGATGTTTTTTGATACCTGAGTCTTCTACAAATGTTAAAAATTTGTTCTTTCTTTCTAATTCTTCTTTAATTAATGGCTTTCATTCCTCTTAGCCTGTCAAAGAAAGTATGACACCGTGGCTGGCTCATCCACCCTTAGGAAGACTCTCAACACATTTAATGATAGTTACCCAAATGTTAGTATTGTTTCTCGGCTCTCCAGTTGGCCCATACGACTGCCTGATTGTTTAGAGCTTATTTTGGCAGTATGGAAAAAAGAATTATCCCTTTTCTTATTATTCAGTAGCTGATATCCACTTAATTCTTTATTATTTCTCCACAACTGCTTGACTGAAATAATCCTAATTTTAAATCAATTTTCCCCCATTGATCGTGAAACGTCACAGTCTTACAAATTATTAGGGGATCAAATTGTCCCAAAATGCAAGAGCCGCGCCAAAGGCAACTTGATTCTGAAGGTTCAAATTGGTATTTCTTCGGTTTGGCCCACCTAAACAGACTATAATTATAAACAGAATCAGGTTTCTTCATTTAGGGAAACTACACGAACCTCCTCGAACACTAGGAAATAAGGAATCCTCGCAAATCTCTCTTCTAAATCTTCCGGAAGTGTCGTAACATTTTTTAAATAGAAGACAATCTCCCACTCTTCTGAATCTCCCGAAGTATCGTAACATTTTTAAATAGAAGACAATCTCCCATTCTTCTGAATCTTCCCGAAGTATCGTAACATTTTTTAAATAAAAGACAATCCTCCACTCTTCTGAATCTTCCCAAATTATCGTAACATTTTTTAAATAGAAGACAATCTTCCACCCTTCTGAATCTTCCTGAGTATCGTAACATTCTTTAAAACAGAAGACAATCTTCCACTCTTCTGAATCTTCCCGAAGTATCGTAACATTCTTTAAATAGAAGATAGTCTCCAACTATTCTAAATCTTCCCAAAGTATCGTAACATTTTTATAAATAGAAGACAATCTCCCACTCTTCTTAATCTTCCCGAAGTATCGTAACATTTTTTAATAGAAGACAATCTCCAACTCTTCTGAATCTTCCCGAAGTATCGTAACATTCTTTAAATAGAAGACAATCTTCCACTTTTCTGAATCTTCCCGAAGTATCGTAACATTTTTTTAAATAGAAGACAATCTCCCACTCTTCTGAATCTTTCCGAAATTTCGTATCATTCTTTAAATAGAAGACAATCTCCCAATCTCCCGTGCACCTTCCGGCAATCTCTTCTCTCGACCAGAGCTTAATATTAATCAATCATCCTGATCCTTGAAGAATCTCGGGTCTTCTCGATTTCGGCTGAGAGTCTTTCCTCAATTTCCCGAGAGTACCTCCCGTTTTCCTCCCAATTAGTGGGTCAGTTCACGGAAGGAAACCCCCTTTAATCCTGTAATTATCAACTGCTGGAATTTATTGAATAGTCTCTCGCGTATTCACCCCCGCCCCCAGAAGAAGCAGTGCCACAAACTTGGGGGTCGTTAGAACGTGTAGGTAATTATCTATAACAGGTATGTAACTTCCAGGTAGCCGTCCACATCCATTCTCTCTCTCTCTCTCTCTCTCTCTCTCTCTCTCTCTCTCTCTGTCAGACGTGAAATCACTTCGTTATATTTCTTGTATTTACTTGTTTGTATATTCATTGGATTATCTCTCTCTCTCTCTCTCTCTCTCTCTCTCTCTCTCTCTCTCTCTCTCTCTCTCTCTCTCTCTCTCTTCATTGGATCTCTCTCTTCTCTCTCTCTCTCTCTCTCTCTCTCTGATAGACGTGAAATCGTTTCGTTACATTTCTTGCATTTACTTGCTCGTATATTCATTGGCTTATCTCTCTCTCTCTCTCTCTCTCTCTCTCTCTCTCTCTCTCTCTCTTACTTTCTTGCATTTACTTGCTCGTATATTCATTGGATTATCTCTCTCTCTCTCTCTCTCTCTCATTTTGCGAGGAATTATCACTGGAAGAAGACGTGGAAGTGAATGCCATGATTCACCTGTTTCCCAAGTCACGTGACTTTACGTTATTCAAGTGTGTGTGTGTTTTTTTTTTTAATATAATTCCAATTGATTTTCCCTAACCTATCCGAATTCTGCATAATGGAAAGCAGTCACTTTATTCGTACATGCTAGATGCTTTTGCGTAATCTAGGATACACTGTTTGCTAGATGTAATTCACTCCAGCCCGTGTAAATACACCATAATAGAGAATAGCTTTTCGTATATAGCCGTAGAGATACACCTTCAGGGAAAGCCCAATTTATGACAGTTTTTGATGTGATATATTGAAGAAAATATTTTGTGTTATATATTACTGATTTATATGTGAGTGAGCTCTACCTAGTCCAAATCCCCATTCTTGTTGCACCAGTTCTCTCTCTCTCTCTCTCTCTCTCTCTCTCTCTCTCTCTCTCTCTCTCTCTCTCTCTCTCCGTGGCTTCGTGGCTTCGTGTCTCTCGAAGACTCGGTCTCTCTTTCCCCTTCCCGTGATAAAAGAAAAAAGTATAATAATGTAGCCCATTAAACGATCTCAACTAACATGCAGACCTTTTTCTCTTTTTCCCTCCTCGTTCTTCTTCTTCTTCTCCTCCTCCTCCCCCTTCCTCCTCCTCCTTCGTCCTCCTCCCCCTTCCTCCAACTCCGACCCCAACTCCACCTGCTTCGTCGACGTCGCCTTCGCAACACTCGCTTCTGGTTCCTCGGGGTTCGACCGTGCCGTTGCTCCTGCAACTACTTCCTGATGGTTCGACGCCTCGACACTGCAACTCGACCTCGACCGAACTCCTCAACCTTCGAAACTGCGTGATTTTTTCATTTTTATATATTCTTCTTCTTCTTCTCTTTCCATCGCTGGAATCATCTCGATCGCTTATGGACTGGGACAAAAACATTGGCATAAACTTATTAAAAAAAAAAAAAATGATGCTTTGGAAACGCTGTTGGTGATTGATGCCCCTTTGATCGTGATCCTTCGTTTCGATCGTGGTGGCCCGAGTATTGGTGTTCTTTTTTTCTATTTATTTATTGGTGCTAATTACCGTCCGTTGTGATCTCTCGATGGTGTCTGATTGTTGCCGAAAACGGGGTTCCTGACTGCATTTACCGCTGGATGTTTGATAACCAACGCTGTTCGCTATTGAACTCCAATCGACTACTGCTGCTCTGTGCTCCGTCCTGCGTCTGGTGTTGGTGGCGTGTTTGTATGTTTGCTTGTGTGTTTGTGCGTGTTTGGGGTACATTTGCCTTGTTTGTGCGTTTGCTCGTGTGTTTGTGTGCACTGCGCCTGTGTGTCCGTTGGTGGTGGCCGCGTCGGGCGAACCTTCCGTCCGTATGCCATCACGCCACTGTGGCCCTGCCTTGACACTGCCCGGGTGCGGTGGCGGTGGTGGTGGTGGTGGCCTTACTGCTGCTGCTGTTACTACTACTACCTCCTCCTCCTCCTCCTCCCCGTCCGATTCCTCCTCCTCCTCCTTCTCCTTCTCCTCTTCTTCCAATAACTCTACCTCTTCTTACTCATCTTGTGACTGTGAATCATCATCATCTTCCATTGGCTGGTGCCGCTGCGTTTACCCCTCCGCCCCCGCCTCTTGTTGGCACTCCTCCTCCTCCTCCTCCTCCTCCTCCTCCTTCCTCGTCTTCGCCGTTGTCGTCAACTGCTCGTCGCCTTTCTTCGGCGACGGTTGTCTGCCGCTGCGGACTGCCGCTGCCGCTTCTTCTTCTTCTTATTCCTCCTCCTGCTGCCACTGCTGCTCTCCTTCGCCCGACGACGACTACGTCTTCTCCTGCTGCTGCGGCGGCGGCGGCGGCGGTTGCGGGCGGGAATCCTCCTCCTCCTCCACCTCCTCCTCCTCCTGCTGCCCTCTTTGGTGGTGCCGCCACGGACTGGCCGCTACGACGACGGTGCCACCGCTGGTTCTGCTGCCCCTCCTGCTAATCCTCTTGGCCCTGCTCTTGGCGACCGCCTGGTCCTTGGTGCCCGGCCTGCCCCGCTCGCCCGCGTCTGGGTCGTGGTCTCTGCCCTACCGCGGGCGTCGCGGGTGTCCGGGTGCCCGGGTGGGCGTCGGTTGACAACGCGGGCAGCGGGGGGGCGCGGACGACGACGACATGGTGGACCTTGGGGGGCGCCGCGCCAAGGCCCCCGCCCCCAACCACAACAACAACAATACCCATCAAAACGGCTCCTCCAACGGCAGCGTGTCGCCTACGTCGGCGACTACTACTACTACTACAGGAGCTCGGGCGAATGTGTACACCGGGATCTCCGTCAAACATTTGGTAAGGCTGTAGTCGGGAGTTGATGGGGGTTCTTCTCCACGGTCCTGCTCCTCCTCCACCTCCTCCTCCTCTTCCCCTTCCTTCGCGGCCCTCTTCTCCTCTTCCTCCCCCCGCCCCCTCGCTTCTTCCTCTTCTCTATTCCTTGTTACCCTCCTCCGTATCAGAGAGCATTCCTTCACCGCGTTTCCTTGCATTTAACTGCTGTCTTGCTCATTCCGTCCCATCTCTCCACACCCTCTCCCCTCCCAGCCAAGGAGGAGGACCTCCTCAACATCACCCCCCCCCCCCCCAAACCTCCCCACCCCCCTACCCTCGTTGCTCCAAGGAAAAACAAAATTGGAAGAGAAAAATGATCGAGGAAGGATTCACTAGACGCTTCAATTAGTGAAAGGAAGAGAAAAACGGCCGCGGAGGCATTCATTAGTCGATGTAATTAGTGATCGTGGCTGAAGTGGACAGCGGTGTGTTCCGACACCGAGAATCTGATCGAGTGCGTTCCCACATTCCTAATCTTCCCGATTAGAGGGAATTACGGGCTGCGCTTCCGCAAACAGTAATGACGTATCGTCATCTTCGGTTTACGCATAATTATTGTTATTAAACATCGAGCAAAATTGCATTTTGTATGTGGATACGTTCATTAGTTTATTAGCACGCGGTTCGGAAGTATAAGACCGCTGGGTCAAAGATCTGTTTGTGAAGGCAATTCCACAGAAATATAGAAATATATATAGAGAATTAGCATACCCTGACTACTGCTATGTGGGCCAATTTGACTGATGGATTCTTTGTGCCCGAATCCACTTTGATATTGAAAAGTTGTAGGAAAATACGAAGATAGTTCAGATACATATAGTTTGGGAATTCACCCTAATGATGAGATATAGTTTGGGAATTCATTCTAGTGATGAAATATAGTTTGGGAATTCATCCTAGTGATGAAATATATTTTGGGAATTCATCCTAGTGATGAAATATAGTTTGGGAATTCATCCTAGTGATGAAATATAGTTTGGGAATTCATCCTAGTGATGAAATATAGTTTGGGAATTCATCCTAGTGATGAGATATAGTTTGGGAATTCACCCTAGTGATGAAATATAGTTTGGGAATTCACCCTAGTGATGAGATAGTTTGGGAATTCACCCTAGTGATGAGATATAGTTTGGGAATTCACCCTAGTGATGAGATAGTTTGGGAATTCATCCTAGTGATGAGATATAGTTTGGGAATTCATCCTAGTGATGAGATATAGTTTGGGAATTCACCCAAGTGATGATAAAGTTTTTTCAAGTAACTGATGAGTAATTTTGATACATAATGGGGATTATTTTGCTGTTTGCTTTAATTATTACGAGGAATACAATCAAATCACGTAATTATGGTTATTTTCCTCATCAGTTGTGTTTCATACCAGTAGGATACCAATCAGCTGGCTTGAGAATTAAGGGATAAAAACGTTTTTTGTCTCTAAATGCATTTAACTCTACAGTTACATAATTATGTGGAACAGAAAGACGAGATTATTATTATAATTATTATTATTATTATTATTATTATTATTATTATTATTATTATTATTATTATTATTATTATTATTATTATTATTATTATTAGGGAGGAGACCTCCTCTGAGGGTAGTATCGTTGAAAATAATGGCTGTTTCTACGGTATTCAATTTATAAAGAGTCTCTCTCAATTCTTCTGAATATCTTCCTTTCACCATCGTGTAGCTGGTCTATCAGACTTCCAAAGGACATAGAAAGTATTATTATTATTATTATTATTATTAAGATGAACCCTATTCTTATGGAACAAACCCACAGGGGCCATTCAAAAGCTTGGAATTCAAGCCCCCAAAGAAATATGGCGTTCACTAGAACGAAATAACAGAAGGCAGTTCGAGAGGTGGAATTTCAACGAGCTTGACGTAGGGTAATCTTAAGCCTCCTTGCCTTCGTTGTGGCGTAAACTAATCGATAGAGCTGTAGAATGATCACAGTAGCGTATTGTTCATTGTCCATTCTCATCTACAGTTGTTCACCGCTCTGTTCAGTATTGTTCCTTCATTCCTCACACCGTTGGACTGTGGAACAGCCCCCTTCAGAGGATGCAATGCATTACTACCCTAATGCTATTCTTCTTGCATTTTGATACATTTTTATCTATTTATCTATTTATTAATTTATTTATTTTTTTTTTTAATAAGTGGTATATCTTCTTTCTGTATTTCCCTTTACTTCCTCTTACTTCTTCCTAATGAACACCATAATATTCTTTGGAAGCTTGAATTTCAAGTCAGTGGCCCCTTTGGTGGGCTTGTACCACACGAATAGGTTTCATCTAATAATAATAATAATAATAATAATAATGTTCACGTTCATTCATTGTCTTTTATTCCTCATTGCTGCCTCTTTGGCGTGTGTTGAAATAGCATCGACGTGAAGAATGACTTAGTGGTGAACTTTTGATTTAATAGTAATTTCTCATTATCTTTCTCTTCGTTAATTTTGTACTAGCTCTGATTTTTAATCGTAGTTACTACCTAGATCAGTCATATGTTCGTAGTAATATACTCAAGCAACAGTGTTGATTTTATCTTTGTAGTAATACATTAAAGCAACAAAATTGATTGCATAAGTTTGTAATGATATATTAAATCGATAATAACAAGCATAATGATTAGGATCACTGCTGTTATCATCATTATTATTATTTTGAATCGTGACTGACGTGAATACGTACTTCTGTCCAAATAACAATGAATTAATTACCATAATCTCTTATATCACACCAAATGAATATTATTGAACAAAGTAAAATCTATTGTAGTAGAGTAGTTATTGCAGTTCATTCTACACGAGATAAATATGAATTAATAAACGAAATTAAAAACTGTTGTTTTACAGTGGTTCTAAAGCTATTTAATTAATCTTATTGTACACCATATAAATATGAATTAACAAACGAAATTAAAAACTATTGTATTTTAGTAGTTCTAAAGTTAATTGATTAATCTTACGCGTATTACACGCTCGCACACACGCACACACACGCGCTGCCTCTTGGACCAATCAGCGTCGAAGCTATTGCGACGTCACCCGCATGGGGGAGATGAATGGGGTGGGGGGGCCCAACGGCCCCCTGGGTCTTCAGCCTTACATCACGAAAGCTAACGTGGCTCGCCTGGTGAGTCCAGTTCGACGTAGATGTGTGTGTTTGTGTATGTGTATGTATATATATATATATATATATATATATATATATATATATATATATATATATATTTATATATATATATATATATATATATATATATATATATATATATATATATATATATATATATATATATTTGGGGGCTTTTTTGGAATTAAAGGTTTTATTGCACTGGCAATCATTTGGTTTTTTAAATGCACAATTCACTTTTATATATATACATATATAATGTATATTTGTATATATAAAGATTTATGTATACATATGTATATTTATATAGATAATTTCTATGTATTTATGTATATATATATATATATATATATATATATATATATATATATATATATATATATATATATATATATATATATATATATACATGTGTGTGTGTATGTTTGTGCGTGCGTGCACGTGTTGAGTGAGTAAGAGATACAGAAACAGATTTAGGGGCTCTCTGGAATCACTGCGTTTTTCTTGCACTGAAAATGGTTGGTTTTTCTGGAATGCACAATTCTCTTTTTCGTTGGTATTTTTTAATTAAAATTTCTCTGGCTTTGTGTGACTGCTTATTTTATTTCTGCCGTCTTATCTCTCGTCTTTGACATCCTAGATGTCTTAAGCGTTAGAGCAGTTCCGTATGGACATATATATATATATATATATATATATATATATATATATATATATATATATATATATATATATATATATATATATATATATTATATTATATATTATACATATATATATATATATATATATATATATATATATATATATATATATATATATATATATATATATATATATAAATATATATATATGTGAGCGAAGAGTGGTTGAATCAGTTAAATCTTTTCGGAGAGAGAGAGAGAGAGAGAGAGAGAGAGAGAGAGAGAGAGAGAGAGAGAGAGAGAGAGAGAGAGAGAGAAAATGCCTGTATAAACTTTGTAAAAATGTACTTCTTCCTTCATAGTTATGCCCGTGTATGCTTTTTTTAATCGATATCTTAAATCACTAAAAAAAAAAAAAAACAGCACTGGCTTTTACGAGTTTATCCAGCCCGATTTTGTCATTATAAAGCTGCACTGCTGCTCATTATATGCACATTTTATGTAGAAATGAATTAGTACTGGTTTTGTGCCAGATTGTATATATATGTATATATATATATATATATATATATATATATATATATATATATATATATATATATATATATATATATATATATATATGATTATATTCCTCTAATTGTTAAGGTATGTTTTATGAAATGGTATCTTTTTGAAGAAAAATCTACCTTTCATTTTTTTAAAATAATGAATTGCTACCCGGCTAAATACCCAGTATTTACCTGGCATTAGACCCTTGTATAATGATATTGCTAATGACATGACCCCATACACCCTGTGCCAATTATATGTCCGCGATTTTGCCAATGTCTATTGCTGGCATTAACGAGGTACGTGTTGTTGACCAAAGTGTTGTTGTTTGTAGTGCGCATCCTTCGTAGGACCCACGTACCCAGATGCCTCGATGCCCTATCGGCGTAAGACCAGGACAGGGGTATCTGTAGCCGACATGGTGAGTAACTTTGTCGATCCTTAGCAAGTCACGAAAGAGGCTTATGGTAGCTGTCACCATATATCAGTTTATTTCCAATTCCAGCAGACTAACGTTCACATCTACAAAAGCACAGTGTTTACAAGTAGATCAGGGTCAGAATATGTTTTTAGGAGAATGAAGCTTCAAGTGTTTGAAAGCACAAGACATTACTAATTGAGGGCACAAGCACATGCTTTGCAATAATGTCACGCTCGCCAAAGCACGACGCGTGACGTTTACGAGTGAATGGCTTCGCCTGTAGACAGTTGGACCGAGCAATCCTCACGGCAAATGTAAATTAATATATTTTTTTTGGGGGGGGAGGGTCACAATTTCACGTAAGGCGCCAAACCGTGATGTCTCTTGACATTTGATTGAATGACCACTGATAGCAGATCATGCGAGGGAAGTAACGAAGCTCTGGAGAGTTTGTACAAACTTTGTAACAATGTCGCGAAAGTAATTAGTTTTGAGATGACGTAAGGTTAGTCCGCTTCGGCTCCAATTACTGACCTTTGGAATCCCCGGTTTATTGGACGCTTTCGTGTTGACTGTACAAGCAATCAAGCAATTAGATTTATGCCTTCGTTAAGGGCGGTTTATTTTATGGGTTGTTTTCTGTTACGATCCTTAGCGGATAATCGGTTCACTGCGAGTAGATTCGACGGCGCATTTCGACGAGCCTTTAATTAAGTATGCAATGCGCTTTGCGTGACTTGATAATCTGCGATGTTTACATTTTACATTCATTGGAATCATTTATCTGGTTTGCAGCAGAAATTGCCTTTCGTGATGAACAAACTTGAGTCGCTTCAACCGGAAGCATGGCTTAATTTTCAGTCACAAGTACACACACACACACAAATATATATTATACACACACACACACACTTTCATACTTTACACAAGTGTGTTTGCGCACAAACCCATACATATAAACATATAACACCATGCCGCAAAGTTAGAATTCGAGATCACGAAGTCAGTAACTCCCAGATTTTGTTCTCTTACCGGCAAGAGCAATTCTTTATTCACAAAATTTCGGGGTAGTATCGGTACATCACCAACCCAAGAGCTTTTGTGACACCCCTTGGGTAGTATACTCTAGAGAGGCACTGTATTTGCATCAACTTTCCTTCGTAAAACCCATAAATATGAGAAGGAAATTTCTCTCTGCACATTAGCTAGAAGCTCTAACCTATGTATTTTCAGAGCATCAACATCCTTTGATGCCATGACATTCACTGTGGCTTCTTCATTGTCCCTAGGCAAGCTTGGTCAGTGAAGTTGTGTTGTTTTTGATCTAAGCTAGGATGTTGGCCACGCCTCCTGGGTGAAATATTGCCAGATGTTGCAAGACTTAGCACTGCTTATCTTTTTTTATTGGCGTTGTATTCAAGGAGGTTTGGTTTAAATCTAGCCTCATTGGTTGTGTTACAGTGGTGTTGGAGCCACAGATTTTGGGGGAAATTACCATTGCCCCAAATCGCAACTTAGGATAAATTACTGCAAAGTATAATCACCGTAGTTACCTGTGCTTAGTCATACCCTCAGATATATGTACTAAAAGGATATTGAGAAATAATATATGCATTTGTTATATGTATCATATATTTTCAGGATCTACAAGTGGCAGTTCTTGATATTTTCTTTACATATATACTAAGCATTTTATTTGATATTTTGCAATGATATTCTGTGTTATTGCTTCTATTCTCAATATTGTTGTGTGTCATTATCTTTTCTCTCTTTACAGGTATGTTTTTGATATAATTATATTTATATGTTTATGTATGTATTAGTAATTTCTTTTTATAAGGCACCATTTCTTCTTTACCTTTATTCTTTTTTCCAGTGTTGTGAAATAGAATAATCCACATTGCTGAATTTATTTACAGATTTTTACAAGTGTAAAACAGCTTATTCTGTTCACTGTTTTGTTTAATGTTTTATATCAATAGGTTATAGAGGTTCTCATTCAATTCTTTGTTAGTGTTATTACCTAAACAAGTCTCTTGGGTTTATATTTCTGTGCTTTGTGATACTAATTTTCCATTCTCTTTATTTCTTATCTACTATTTCAGCTGGAGGTTTGTAGTAGAATATAAAGAATTTATGCCAAGGTTACGAAGATATTTTCCATCTGACAGTGTTTAAGTTGAGATGTTAAGTTGATGTACGTTTTTGGGTTAAACGTAGGCTATTATATAAATATATATATATATATATATATATATATATATATATATATATATATATATATATATATATATATATATATATATATATATATATATAATTAAGTGAACTGAACTCCACAGAACTATAATAGGTATTAAAAGAATGATAATCTTAAGATTATAACTGTATTTTAAGTTAGTTCAAGTACTTGTTCTTTGCATGATTTATATACACTGTAGGTTAAATGGATAATTTTAGATATATATAAAATATATTAGTTCAAATATTTTAGTTTCTCATAATTGTTACGTGATGAACAGTCATTTTCAAAATTAACAGAGTAATGATTATAAATACGAAGTAAGAAAAATTCATGAACATTGAATATATATGTATATACTGTGTGTATATATATATATATATATATATATATATATATATATATATATATATATATATATATATATATATATATATATATATATATATATATATAAATTTTTATATTACCCTGTTCATCACGTTACCTGCATTGTGGTTTCATCACTATTATTCATTGCATTGTGTGGATATTTCAATATTTTTCCTTCAGTTCATTTCGACCTCAGCTGACACCTATCACCTTTAATTAATTTGTCTTCATATTTATATTCCATTGACTTGTTGGGGGCGGGTAATTAGTTTGGTCGACATATTACACTTCTGAACATGACAGCACAATCTCCCCTTAATGACCCTTTGAAATTCCTTCAATGACCCTTTGGAATTCCTTCAGTGACCCTTTGAAATTCCTTCAATGGCCCTTTGAAATTCTTTTAATAAACCTTTGAAATTCTTTCAGTGACCCTTTGAAATTCCTTCAGTGACCCTTTGAAATTCCTTCAGTGACCCTTTGAAATTCCTTCGATGACCCTTTGGAATTCCTTCAATGACCCTTTGAAATTCCTTCAGTGACCCTTTGAAATTCCTTCAATGACCCTTTGAAATTCCTCCTCAATCCATATTCTGTAGCACAGCCCTCATCACATTAATTTGCAACAGATTCATCACATTCGCACCCCATTCCTCTTGCCATTACTTCTTCACGAAGCCTTTTTACCTCGAGTATTTGCAAGACCTATTCTCAAAACTGTTCTCCGTCTTAATTTTTTTTTTTTTTTTTTTGCAAACTTCCTCAACACTCATCTTTTTCGAAACCCAAATTCCCGTCACATTCATCTGTAGTACATCCCTCGTCATATTTGCATCCCATTCTTCTTGGTAATCACTTTTTCACCAAACCTTTTATCTCAAGGATTGAAGGCCCTATTGTGAATCCTTTTCTCCTTCTCTCTCTTCTTTTTTTTTTTTTTATAAAAACCTCATCCTCCGAACTCATCGTTTCCGAAATTTATAATCTTTTCGCATTAATCTGTAGTACATTTGGATCCCATTCTTCGTGTAATTGCTTTTTCACCAAACCTTTCCACCTCGAATATTCACAAGACCTATTCTCAAAACTGCTTTCTTTATCTTTTTTTAAACCTCGTCAATCCATATTTTTGTCAAATTAATCTGTAGCACATTCCTCTGTCATTACTTCTTCACCAAACCTTTTTACCTCGAGTACATGCAAGACACATTCTCAAAACTGCTCTTTTTCTCTTTCTGTTTTTCTTTTTTTTTTCAAACCTCTTCCTCCGAACTCATCGTTTCCGAAACCCACATTCTCGTTGCATTAATCTGTAGCACAGTTGCATCCCATTCTTCATGTAGTTGCCTCTTCACCAAACCTTTTTACCTCGAGTATATGCAAGACCCATTCTCAAAACTGTTCTCTTTCTCCCCCTTTTTTTTTTTCAAAACCTCCTCCTCCTCCTCCAAACTCATCGTTTCCGAAACGCAAACTAGAAATCTGCCTTGTTTAACCGCGAGGATATTTTGGAGAAGCACGTGGGGCCCCGAGTCCGGTCCTTCGACGCTTCCAAAATGAAGACGAAATTCGAAAAGCCTAAGGTAACGAATTGAGAGAGAAAGATTTCATCCCCTCTGAAGCATAATATTAATAACCCGATGTTGGAAAGTCGAAGCTCACACTTTTAACATTCTGTTTAATATTTTTTTTTTGTTTTTAAATCAGTAACCCCGTTTTGTATTGTTTTGCTGTTTTTTTTAATATGTGTCTTAATATGTTTTTTTTTTATTTTCTTAACAAGATTGCGTGGTTTGTTTTCGTTAACCAACACTAATATATAATCAATTAGTGGTTTATTAGTCTGCTTGATGTGACTAAATTCTTAACCAGGATTTTATTACGTTTCATTTTCTTGACTTTGTTTTTTTTTATTTTAATCGTTCGTTTATGTATTAATTTATTTAACTTCTTTCAAGTGGCACCAGGTATATATATATATGTACATAAGCCTTATTAAGTCTAGTTGCGACAGCGGTTTCCTAACATAGCCTACCCGTAGTAACTTTAATATTTAATATTTTCACTTTTGTTTAGATGAATTAGTTTAGCACACACACGTGATATATATATATATATATATATATATATATATATATATATATATATATATATATATATACACAATATTATGTACATTAAGACATGTGTATATTAAGAATGTGTATATGAGTACGTCATATATGTATATACATATATATGTTTATATATTAGTTATTGTTTCTAATTTCGTTTTAATGGGTTTGCATGATTTTTTTGTACGATATAAGAAGATTGAATCTGACTGTGAGATGGTAATCATAAGTGAGAACTTCTATCGGTTAGTGTGATTTGACCCAATTTATGTAAGTGCTTAAGATAGGGTGATCGAGCATGAGAGAGAGAGAGAGAGAGAGAGAGAGAGAGAGAGAGAGAGAGAGAGAGAGTTGTGAAAGATTATTTAAATTTATCTTGAAAATGAAACCATTTTAATTTTTCTTAATTTTCTTTTATTGTTTATTTCATTAAAAAATATTTTTTTTAATATTCCTCTACTTTCTCATGCTGTTTTTCGTGTCATTTTGCAAGTCACTTGACATTGAACAAAGAAATTCCAGATTTTTTTTCTTAGTTACTTACTAATTAAGATTTTAACAAAGCGCCTTAATCCAGTGGCTTCTGTATGTTATAAAATCTGGAGGATAATCACAAGCGTTTTCAAAGTAAGATAGTTTTACGCAAGAAAGTACGATAATAGAAGAGAACTTTGTTCCTGCCAGATGCATAATAAAGTTAGTTTTCAGTGTCATAGCGTGCCACAGGCCCTTGAAATAACCCGAAGAAAAATTATTCCCCCCTCCCCAAAAAATGAGAGAAATAATCATGTTGCCGTCCTTGTACTCTCTCTCAGAAAGAAAATTGTTAAAGAATTGAGAGAAAAATTCATATTCCACGTTCCTGTACTGTAGTCTCTCTCTCTCTCTCTCTCTCTCTCTCTCTCTCTCTCTCTCTCTCTCTCTCTCTCTCTCCGAAAGAAAATTGTTAAAAAATTGAGAGAAAAATTCATATTCCCCGTTCTCTCTCTCTCTCTCTCTCCCCCTTCGAAAGGAAATTGTTAAAATATTGAGAGAAAAATTCATATTCCCCGTCCATGTACTCTCTCTCTCTCTCTCTCTCTCTCTCTCTCTCTCTCTCTCTCTCTCTCTCTCTCTGCAGAATTTCTTCTCTAATGGGAGAAATAATCATATTAGCCGCTCTCTCTCTCTCTCTCTCTCTCTCTCTCTCTCTCTCTCTCTCTCTTCTCTCTCTCCAGAATTTATTTCACCTCTCCCAGGATGTTTATTCAGCTCGCGTGGCGACCTAATTTTCTTGATATTGAAGTATATCGACCCCCCTCTCCTTTGTTTATGTATTATTCTCTGTGTTGATTTAAGTCCCGGCAATTGCTGATGTTAGCCCTTTCTGCAACTGCGAATTTGCCAAGTCCCGCATTTGCCCAGGTTCGGTGTGTTTGTCTTCTACCGGAATTGGGTCAGTTTTTTCGGGGGTGGGAGGTTGGAAAAAAGGTCCTTGTGATCACAGGAGAACCTTAGGGCAGGGGAGAGAGAGAGAGAGAGAGAGAGAGAGAGAGAGAGAGAGAGAGAGAGAGAGAGAGAGAGAGAGAGAGAGAGAAGGGTGTGTCAAATATATTTCACAAAATGAATGTTTGAATTTACACAATTTAAAGATGACATAAAGTGAACAAAATATATGTGCAAATATTCAGTGAGAGAGAGAGAGAAGGGTGTGTCAAATATATTTCACAAAATGAATGTTTGAATCTACATAAGATAAAGATGACATAAAGAGAGAGATAGATGATATAACCGAGCTTAAAAAATGATGAACTTCTCTGTAGCTGCAATTACAGCGTGACTGTAATTGCAGGAATACTTTTCAAATTGTATTTGCAGAGTACTGGAGAACCTTGCGAGCGAGAGAGAGAGAGAGAGAAATGACATAACCGAGCTTAAAAATTATGAAATTCTCTGTATTCGTGATTAAGCCAAGCAATGTATTCTCCAAGAAAATACCTCGGTATTATCTAGACCTTGAAGCCAAGGTTCGCCGGATGCGTATATAAGCGCGCGCGCGCGCGCGTACGAGGATGATGCGTGTTTGTTTCGCGTTCCGTTCCTTCGCGTGTCAGAAAGGATGACATCTGCTCCATGGTCTCTGTTCCGACCGCCCCCTCCCCCCTGCACTCTTAAACCGGAGCTATTTTCCTTCTGTTGGGGGGATTTTATTTCTACGTGTTTATCTTCTTCTTCTTCTTGTTCTCATAAATTCGTTCTTCGTTTCCGTATTTTTATTTTTTTTTATTTCCCCGCTCGTACCTCTGAATTCATAATATACGTTTCTTCTTCTCGCCTGAATTTCTACGCGTTTATTCTCTTGCGTCGTATTTCCTCTTTTTGGGCTTTGTTTATTATTATGGTTTTACTGTTCTGTCTCGTTCCGTGCCTCGTTTTCTCACCTTGTTTTCCTCTTGCCTTTATTATTAACATCTGCTAATTCTCTTTTCTGTTTTCTATAGTATTCTTTATACAAATGCAAGCTCTCTCTCTCTCTCTCTCTCTCTCTCTCTCTCTCTCTCTCTCTCTCTCTCTTATTTATTCTAGCTTTTAATCTCTCTCTCTCTCTCTCTCTCTAATGTTATTCTAGCTTTTAATCTCTCTCTCTCTCTCTCTCTCTCTCTCTCTCTCTCTCTCTCTCTCTCTCTGCTTCTGTTTTATATTATTCAAGCTTTTAATGCCTTACTCCCTTTACGTCTCTCTCTCTCTCTCTCTCTCTCTCTCTCTCTCTCTCTCTCTCTCTGGGCTTCTCTTTAATCTTATTCGAGCTTTTAATGCCTTACTCCCATAATCCTCTCTTTTCGCTTCCCTCCATTGACGATTCAAAAATGATCGGCCACTCCCAGTCGTATAACTGAGATCCCCTAATTCCTTACGTCTGTGAGAGGATTCACATTTTCCTGTCATTGTTTTGTATTAATTTAATTTCAGAAACAGCTCAGCTTTCATTTTGGAGTCTCACATCTTGCCCCAAATTCATTGATGAGCGAATAGTTTCAGAATTGCCTTTGTAGTTTTCTGTAAAAGAAAACAATTGTGCCGGCTTTATCTGTCCGTCCGCACTTGTTCTGTCCGCCCTCTGACCTTAAAACCTACTGAGGCTAGAGGGCTGCAAATTGATATGTTGATTATCCACCCTCCAACCATCAAACATACCAAATTGCAGCCCTCTAACCTCAGTAGCCTTATTTGATTTAAGGTTAAAGTTTGACATAATCGTGCGTCTGGCAACTATTATAGGCCATGCCACCACCGGGCCGCGGTTAAAGTTTCACGGGCTGCGACTCACATACAGCATTATCTCGAGACCACCGAAAGCTAGATCTATTTTCGGTGGCCTTGATTATACGTTGTACAGAAAACTCGATTGCGCTGAAGAAACTTCGGTGCATTCTCACTTTTTTTTTTTTTTTTTTTCTGAACGACCAACCTATCCATTTCTGGGCTGAAATGATTAACGACGCATATCTTATTAGATCCTTGAAGGGATTATTTATACGTCTTTCGGGTACGCGGTTAAAATTAGGGCTTGGAATGAGGCCACAATGCGTAAAATCAGTTTTTAAATGATTGAAATGACAGATGAAGGAATGTCTTATGCAGAGAAAATAGGACTTGTATATCTGGAAATTATATACAGTATATATATATATATATATATATATATATATATATATATATATATATATATATATATATATATATATATATATATATATATATATATATATATACATATACATAATTTCCAGATTAGGTATTGTGAAAGTGTGAAACAAAATTGAGAAATGTAACCTGATGCAGAGGTTAGAATTAAGAGAGAGAGAGAGAGAGAGAGAACTCAAAACCTTCGTTGAATGTGTTGGTAAGCCATTCCCCCTCCCTCGTTCTAAAGGCAGGTTTTATGGCCATCCACCTCTCTCCCTGTTATGTCTTATTCCCTCATCTCCCCTCCCTTCCCCCCAACACCTTTCCCTCCCCCTCCACTCTTTTCCCCCTCCTTGTTTATGCCTTTCCCTCATGTCAGGTCAAACTGCTACTGCCGCTCTCATTCCGTTTCATTCCACCGTTACGGTGTCCATTGATTTGACCTACTTCTATTTAGGTTTGGATGGACTGAGCTGACCAGTTACAGAGAGAGAGATAGAGGGTGAGTGAGAG
>NC_089756.1:33963761-33988761 GCF_040412425.1 Macrobrachium rosenbergii | reverse complement strand
CTGAAAGAGAGAGTAGAAAGTATTGAAGTATATGTGGTAAGTGTATTTATGCGTGAAGTATTTCCGTGTATGCGTGTGTAAGTGCATGAAAAGTGTGTGTGTGTGTGTGTGTATATATATAAATATTGTATATGTATATATATACACATATATGTAGCCTATACACATATTTAAATATTATATATATATGTGTGTGTGAGAGAGAGAGAGAGAGAGAGAGAGAGAGAGAGAGAGAGAGAGAGAGAGAGAGAGAGAGAGAGAGTAGAGTGCGTATGTTTAATTTTCGAACTATCCCCTACTTAACCCATCTTCCTTTCTACCTTAATTTAATTATCCAGGTATTCCTCAGCCCCCAAGAGAGAGAGAGAGAGAGAGAGAGAGAGAGAGAGAGAGAATGTCATTGACCACTTACAACCTTGCTTTTATCTGCTTTTCCGCGCAAGCACGTCAGCTGCCTGCTTGTGAAGAACGCCCCTGTACAGTCATATATATAGTCGTTGGAAGAAGCCAACCACCCCCTCCCCCTACGCCTGAAAAGGACGATGATGTTTACAGTAATGATAATATCGGTTGTATCTTTCCTTTCCCCCTCTCAAACGCTGCCGCCTAAAAAAAAAAAAAAAAAAAAAAAAAAAACACGAAAGAAAGTCGAGAGTGAGTGCCGTCACCGAGATCTTCATGGATATGCTACGGTCTGTCCAGCTGAAAAGGGTATAATATGCTGTCATGCAGCTTATCATATTCATAGATTGTATTATTCTTTTAAAAATCTTATTAGTTTCTCATCTCAGATTTTATATATATTTCTTTTAAAGGTCTAGTTCACCTTCTCATTTTTATCGTTAATAATTAAACCACTCCAACAGGTAGTTACTGTTACGATTGTTTCTGGACTAAAAACTCTTTTTATACTCTTTTAATCTTCGTCTACTAAGTAGCAGAGAGAGGTTTTGAGGATTCCTCCGAAAGCACTTTCACTACACAGGAGTTTTTTATTTATTTATTTTTTTTTCGTCTCCACGATCACGGGACACTCGAGCGAAGAGAGGTTTGGGTGTCTGTTGTCATGGTACTCGGAACCTCCTAGTGTTTTCCAAATTGAAGAGAGAGAGAGAGAGAGAGAGAGAGAGAGAGAGAGTTCTAAATTGAAGTCAGAGCTCTTTTGCCGGGGAGTTCATATTCGCTATCTAAAACGTCTTAGTTAATTAAAGAAGCCTCAACTTTGATAACTTATTTTCGATTGTCGTTTTTAGAATTCCATTTTAGTTTTATTGGTGATGCCGGCTGTTATTTGCATCACGTGTTATGAGCTGAATTACTAACTTTCGTGCGATGAGAGAGAGAGAGAGAGAGAGAGAGAGAGAGAGAGAGAGAGAGAGAGAGAGAGAGAGAGAGAGAGAATGCGTATGACCTTTTTAAAGTTAGTTTTATCAGCAGCCCTTACGAATACAAGGTTACGTGTATATGTGTTTGTGTGTGTGTGAGAGAGAGAGAGAGAGAGTGAAAGGTAGAGAGAGAGAGAGAGAGGGAGAATGCGTATGGCCTTTGTAATTATCACCAAACCTGACAAAATTTAATGCAAAGCAACGTATTTGAGAGAGAGAATAATTCTAGCCATTGTAGCAGGTAGCACTACCCCTGACGAATGCAAAGCAGCGTATCTGAGAGAGAGAGAGAGAGATTGCTTATAGTCTCTGTAATAGTTAGCACTAGCCCTAACGAATGCAAAGCAGCGTGTCTGAGAGAGAGAGAGAGAGAACGCTTATATCCCCTGTAACAGTTAGCACCAGCCCTGACGAATGCAAGGCCCCAAAACTTGCTCCGAAATCTACCTTATGTGGTCAAAATTCCCATCTTGTCTTTGGAGGTACCATGGCAGCGCTCCCACCTCGGCTCGAGCCAAGTGAAAATTAACGGGACAGTTGCTGCCGTTTCCCGGACTAAAAAGCGCCGTAGGAAGACTGATCAGAGCCAGCCCAACGTAAATAGATACTTTTACGATACTCAGCAACAACAACAACAACGGCACAACAGAACACACGAGAAAGTCTAGACAGTGTCACTGATAAATATTACATATGTATGTGTTGTATATATAAACTTATATATATATTTATATATGACTGGGAAATGTTTTCTGTTAAAACAGAATTCCATCAGATATAAGGGAGCCCATAGACACGCCAAAATGTGAGAAATAAAGGCTATATTTCAGAGACCAAACTGCCTCTCTCCTAAGGCAAATATTTGCCTGAGGAGAAAGACAGTTTGGTCTCTGAAACATAGCCCTTATTTTCCACATGGCTCCCTTTATATTTGATATATACAGTATATATGTATATATATATATATATATATATATATATATATATATATATATATATATATATATATATATATATATATATATATATATATATATATATATATATATATATTTATTGTATATATGTAATATATATATATACACATATATAATAACACGCTATAAAACACATAGTATAGATATGCACAAGCACACGATTATTTTTTTCGCTCGATATCCAACCTTAATTTTTTTTTTTAAATTCTTTGAGGTTCTTGGCAGAAATTCGCGTAATGACAGTTTTTTTTATTATTATGTTGAACTTAATCGTTTGATGCTCCTTGATAAATATAATTAAATCATGACAGAGGATTATTAATATCACGGTTATTATTTGTTTAAATAATTTAAATAAATGCCATGAAATATATAATTTGTCACTACATTGTATCATAATTCCTCTCATTGATTGGCAGTATTATTATTAATTATTATTATTATTATTATTATTATTATTATTATTATTATTTTATTTTATTATTTTTAAGCGAAAATCCAAATCTCTATTACTTGATTATTTATTGAATAAAATTTGTTTTCAGTACATGATTAACTTAAAATTTTTCCTTTGAGCAAAACTGCGAAGCTTAGGCTTACCTAAAACAATAGAATTACGATATACTTTATATACTGTGTATATATATATATATATATATATATATATATATATATATATATATATATATATATACTAAATGTATATTTATATATACATATACATTTATATATATATAGATATATATATGTATAATATATATATATATATGTATATATATATATATATATATATATACAATATATATATATACAATATATATATATATATATATATATATATATATATATATATATATATATATATATATATATATATATATATATATATATATAATAACCTCCATAAGGTCTGCATTCCATAAACATTCAGTTCACATGACAAATACAGTTCATCCCAAATTAAAACAATTAATGTAGAACTTTTAAAGTTGCAAGTTACACCACCACTTATCTAACGTGTTAATCTGTTTAAAAGTGGAAATTACGCACTTCAAAAATAGCGTTTCTTGTTTAATAACGAAAACTGCGCACTTCCTAAATAATTTTTATCTTTCTTGATTAAATAGGAAAAGTATGCACGTGTGAGTAGTTTGTACTTCATTAAATAGTGAAACTAAGCACTTAATAAAAAGCTTCATTCATAAATAAATGATTGTAGCGTAGGTTCTGTTTGTTTTAAAATGAGGTAGATTTTGTTCCTAATTTTAAATAATGATCAGCTGATGATCGAACTTCGTCTTAAACTGTTTACTTCATTTAAATTTTTACGAAATTGCCAACGTACGATGCTTTTAGATTAGCAGGAGGTAGATTTTATTCTTATTATGAGACACTATCAGTCGACCATCAAAAACTTTATTTTATATACCTGATATCTTGTGGAATATTTATTAATTCGAAATTACCATATTAGACACCAATGCTCTTCAGGAAAAAGCAGACGAAATTAGCGTTATTGAAAATGTGTTTTTTACAACCGTTATTCTTTGCTACGTAGTTTTAAAAATAGTTTTAAGGTAATTTCACTTTGTTTTTTATTTTGGTCTAATAGTCTGTCTAAAACCGAGGCATCTTTGGGACTGTTTGGGTTTTAGAGCAATTTTTTTTTGTACAGTTTAGTATTGACAAATACTCTTACAAGTGAAAAATATTTTTTGCTGTATATTTGCTAGTAATCAGATCAGCTGTTCTGCAGCCCATGTAGGAATATATATATATATATATATATATATATATATATATATATATATATATATATATATATATATATATATATATATATATATATATATTTATATATATATATATATGTATACTGTGTATATGTACATATATATATATATATATATATATATATATATATATATATATATATATGTATACTGTATATGTACATATATATATATATATATATATATATATATATATATATATATATATATATATATATATATATATATATATATATATATATATATATATATATATATACACATAATGCTACAGATATCAGTCATTTTTGTAGTTAGATTACCAGAAATCTTTTTGATTTATATTAATCTTAGCAAATAAAAGACTAAATTTATTCTGTTGCTATTGTTGCTTTTATTATTTTTTTTTTACAAAGAAGAATCCAATTGTATGACATCGGGGTTAGTTATTTCAGAACTGGAATAAATTGTAACCAGTAAATTTCATCAATTGTGATCTTTATAAAAATGTCTTCATATTAATTTTAATGTTAATATTATCGAGTTCAGTTATTGAACACGCTGTTTTTAAATACTCTTTCATAAATTATGAATATTTAAAATATTTTGATACATCAGTAATAACATAATTTATTTAATTGCCTTTGAATGTTATATATATATATATATATATATATATATATATATATATATATATATATATATATATATATATATATATGGATTTTGACAGATCAGCTGATTTGATTTTTTATAATTTGAAAGACATTATTGCTTACATGTCCTTGACATGATACGAAAACCGGATTCCAACGAATCTTAAGAACATATTCATGACAGATATCCGCTTCAGTTTTTGCGCAATAATATTTTTTTAAGCTCTTAAGCTCCTACGCTTCACATCATTTTAGAAACAGTAAATATTTTTCCTTCCATTTTCATGACTGATTGTACTTCTTCAGTTCTAAATTGATATCTCATGGCATTTATTATTATTTATTATTTTCATTTAATTTTTTTTTTTTTTTTGCTGTTCACCATATCCAGTGTTCCGTGATTCACACATTGTATTGCTTTTTCTTATTTATCCTGCGTTCTACATCATCGCTTTTTTTACTGTCCATTATTTATTTTGGATTTGCGGTTTGAATATATTCTATATATAAAATTCTGCATTTCGTTTCTGTATACTGAACTGGAATCTACCCCAACCCCCTTCCAAATCCATGCCATTCCAATTGTCTTCAAACCCCTTCTTCAGTTCCTTCTGTGTATAACAACTTCGCCCTCTCTCTCTCTCTCTCTCTCTCTCTCTCTCTCTCTCTCTCTCTCTCTCTCTCTCTCTCTCTCTCTATTCACGTTAATACCCAGGGTACCCGTAGCCTCTAAGCTGTGTATTAGTTTTGTAAGCTCTCTCTCTCTCTCTTCATGTTAATACCTAGGGTTCCCGTAGCCTCTGAGCTATGTATTAGTTTTGTTATCTCTCTCTCTCCCTCTCTCTCTCTCTCTCTCTCTCTCTCTCTCTCTCTCTCTCTCTCTGTCTCTTCATGTTAGGGTTCCGCTAGCCTCAAAGCTATGTATTAGTTTTGTACTTCTCTCTCTCTCTCTCTCTCTCTCTCTCTCTCTCTCTCTCTCTCTCTCTCTCTCTCTCTCTCTTCCCCCATCCCTCGCACCTTTTTTTATAATCTTTCTGTCCCCTAAATCGAGGAGCATCACCGTATTTCCTGCGCCTCCTGATATTTATAACTCTATCTGCTACTTTCTCCGCACCTTTTCATGGCTTTATTTTCTTGGCATTTTCTCTCCCCCATTCTCTCGTATTCATTACTCTCTCTCTCTCTCTCTCTCTCTCTCTCTCTCTCTCTCTCTCTCTCTCTCTCTCTCTCTATAGACCTTTTTATTGCTTTTTTTTCGTGGTATTTTCTCCCCCCTTTCTCTCGTATTCATTATTCTCTCTCTCTCTCTCTCTCTCTCTCTCTCTCTCTCTCTCTCTCTCTCTAGACCTTTTTATTGCTTTTTTTTCGTGGCATTTTCTCTCCCTTTCTCCGTAGTCATTATTCTCTCTCTCTCTCTCTCTCTCTCTCTCTCTCTCTCTCTCTCTCTCTCTCTCTCTCTCTCTCTCTGGATTTAGATTACTTCTGTGCCTTTTCTGTTATCTTTCTATGCCTTCTTTTTTTTCTGTAGATTCTTTTTTATTCCTTTCTTTATTCCCACCGTTCCTTCCAGACTTTCCATCCACCTTTACGTGACACGAGACGCCAAAAACTGACTTTCCAGGAATATTCCAGTGACTTCTTATCCACTGGACATCAAATTCCCAGGACTTTCGTTTTGAAATGTAGTATTCCAAGAGCTATTTTTTAAATTTTTTGTTCTTTTGTGTATTCCAAGGACTTGTTGGTTTTGAGATGAATTCCAGGGACTTTATATTCCTAGACTGAGTATTCCAAGGATCCATTTTCTTTTCCAAGATTGAGTTTTCTTTGGGTCTCTATTAGCTTTCTTTTTTTTTTTATTATTTTGAAATCCTAGATAGAGCCATAGTAGTCCGAAGACGTCTTATTCCAAGATGAAGTATTCCAAGATTACGTATTCCAAGCAATTCCCAATCGAAAGTCTATATCATCATCGTATGATCATTCCTATTATTCTATTTTAGTTCCCACCCTTTTACAGGTGCACGCCATTGACCCAAAGATAATGTGTGTTTGTAGATACACACTTAAGGGTATACTTCCTTATTTCAGAAACTTATTTTATTTTGGGGCATTCTGTCTGGTAATTTATTTGTTGCTATTTTATCTATATGATTTATTCTTACACCTGGTGTTTTATTACTGTTTTAATTGTATTTTTTCTGTCAAACTCCTTTTTTGGTTATTGTGTTACCGACTTAATTCTCTTTTTGTTCCGTGTCAGAATTTCTTCATTTGGTTAATGTATTAACATTTTAATCCTCTTTTGTTTTTTGTTTTTTTTCATTGTCACTCCTTCCTCCTTTACCACCTCCTTGTGACGACCTTGGCACTAACTGCATGCTGGCACCGCACCGTCTGAATTGTTTGCAAATGGCGACTTCGTTTGGACCACGCGCTCTCTAATTGACTGAACGGCGACACGTGCATGCATACGTGTTTGCTTTACGTGCATGTCTGTCTGTCTGTCTGCCTGCCTGCGTGCGCACGCAAACGTCCGTACATATGGCACTTAACGGATAATGGTGGTTCGATGGTGTTTTTTTTTTTTATGTAATGGTGATGGTGCATGTTGTCCATTTTCCACTGGACCACAGGACCCCTTCCCTCTCTACTCTCTGCTAGACCAGCACGATGACGTAAGTACTTTTAAGTTTAAGTCTTTTTTTTTTTAAGGTAGTTTAGTATTTTTTTTTTAATATTCACCTCTGATGAGTGTGTGTTTTTTTTTTTTGCAGGACGGTATTTATTATTTTAATAACGTTAGCATTTATTATTTTAATAACGTTACCACTGATGAGGAACACCGTTCAAGTGTTCGAAAGTCTCTTTTTATTTTAAATAGTAATATATTTTTTACTGTATAATTGTGGATTTTTAGTACAGATTGTTTTTCACGAAATTGTGTATCTCTTAGCATTATTATTATTATTATTATTATTATTATTATTATTATTATTATTATTATTATTATTATTATTATTATTATTATTATTAAGAAGATGAACCCTATTCGTATGGAACAATCCCACCAAAGGAGGTAAGGGGAAATACAGAAAGAAAAAAAAAAAAAATATATTAATAAATTAATACATAGATAAAAATGTATTAAATTTGTCGAATATGTATTCTGGTACGTTACTTTTCAAGGGCCCGCATCTATGAATAAATTAAGCAGTTTGTTGAAATATAAGTGAGAACAGTTTCAACCTAGAGTAGCATTAGGGCAAATGACAGAGCAAAAGGTTCTCGATTGATATCAAGAAAATACACCATCCTATGTAATCTATAATTGATATATCTGTACAAGGTAGTTGCATCTTCCTTTTTTTTTTTTTTGGCAGTGTCAAATATGCATTTTTAAAATTTTTTTGTAAGTTTTCTACATCTACGGTAATTTTATAAGAAGCTTCCGGTTTCAGGTAAGTATTAAATGTGTGTCTCTAACTTTACATCCTGGATGGTGAGAGAGAGAAATTTCACCATACATCCTGGATGGTGAGAAAGAGAGATATCTCACTATACATCCTGGATGGTGAGAGAGAGATATCTCACCATACATCCTGGATGGTGAGAGAGAGATCTCACTATACATCCTGGATGGTGAGAGAGAAATCTCACCATACATCCTGGATGGTTAGAGAGAGACAAACTTGATATTTTGCTGAAACAAGAATTCAATTATAAGATCACCATCGGTGCAGATAACTAACAAAAATTTTAAATGGGTATTCGACAATTTGCCAAAAAAGGGACGGTTATAATGGACCCATAGCCCAGTTTACCATTTTCGAAAAGGTGTGCATTTATGAACACAAATCCATCAGTTTGTCAAAAACAGGAACGAGATGATAATATATTATAGGCTACTATAGTTGGGATTTTAAAGTCCCTTGAGTTTTTACTCACTATAAATATCATGTCACTATCCTCATTATTTTTTAGATGCCCTGTATCTGTCCTCATTCGGACCAGCAAGTGGACCACTTTAATTTGCATAATTTTATAATTTTGCATGATTTTATAGTTTATAATTTTATTGAATAACTAGTAGAAGACTGCTACTGGTTCTTACACTGTTGAAATATTCATGTTGAAGATTGATATTTTTTTTTAAATTGGTCATATCGGTAAAGAAAATTACATCTGGAAATTTTAATTTAAAATTTAAATCTCTCTCTCTCTCTCTCTCTCTCTCTCTCTCTCTCTCTCTCTCTCTCTCTCTCTCTCTCTCTCTCTCTCTCTCTCTCTCTCTCTCTCTGTTCGAATCAGTAATCTTACTCTTGAGTAAGTTTAAGATCAATGCAAAATAAAGCATGGGAATATAATGACAGCGTATACTCGCAATTCGTGTTAAACTGTCTAAAACAACCTGGTATTTCATCCCGAAAATGCAAAATAATATGTAATAGCAGCAATCTTCTTCATGTCGAAAATCTTAGGAAACTAGTTCACGAAATCCGTATTAACACATTTTTTCATAATGATATCTTGAAGTCACTAAATTAGAATTGAGGAGGAATATATTTTAAGCAAATATTTTCTGATGAATATGGCCACTGGAATGAAAATTAAAATTACAGTTTAAAACATAAGTCAGTTGTGCAGTACTACTTCTGGGCGACATTGAGTGAAATTCATAAGATTATTGATTGATTTTGATCATTATTGCTGTGGCACTGCGTTGCTTGAACCTTCCGGAAATATCTCCCTATTTTTGGAATTGTTCTCAAAAGTGAAATTGTAGAGAAAAGTATAATTACAGAAATTCAAGAGAAAAGTAGAATTACAGAAATCCAATGGTCATTTTTGTCTAATAGTACTAAAGTTACCAGAAAGCGTTCTGGAAGTTGTATATTTTTCTTGATAAAATTATTTACTCTCGCTCATATCGGGTAATTGTACCAACACACATTTGCTTGTTTTATAAGTATACTTGTAAATGAGAGAGAGAGAGTTTGCTTGTAATATATGACAGTATCAATTTTATAAGTATACTTGTAAAGGAGAGAGAGAGAGAGAGAGAGAGAGAGAGAGAGAGAGAGAGAGAGAGAGAGAGAAATAATAAGCGACCTCTTTCTAATACCCGTAATGGGCACAAAATTAGGCTCTCACCGCCATCATACATCGAACGCGCAGTTGCCAAGTATGCATTTAAATTATCCATCATAAACTTTCAGAACAAACTCTTGTTACGTCCAAAGCCATTTTTAACTCCCTTTTCATGGGCTCACCAGACTCCCCGCCATCGGCTTTGCAATCAAGCCACTTTTGTATTTTTAGAGATGGCTTTTTCGCGAAGACTGCTTCCACGAAAGGAGGTTGTAGCGGAGTGGGGGGGGGGGGCGGAGAGGAAGGGGTAGGTTGAGAGATATATAGGGGATGGAATTGACGGAGGTCTGAAATCGTTTCAACTATTCTTAGAATATGTATCACGTCACTTATTCTTCAGATCGCCAGTGATTGCTCTGCCCTGAGAGAGAGAGAGAGAGAATTTTAAAATGAAAATGTTATTTTTGGCTGACTTTTTCTTATTCTAGTTATGTAAGAGTAAAAATATATTTCGTTCACCCCTGGTGAGAGAGAGAGAGAGAGAGAATTTTAAACTGAATGTTATTTTTAGCTGACTTTTTTTTATGAAAGAGGGTAAAAAAATATATTTCTTGAATGAATTCACCCTTGGTGAAATAATTAATTATTTATACAATGATTGTACAGTATAACGGAGAGAGAGAGAAAGAAATAGATTTTCTGTTTCATGAAAGTTCTATAAATATTGCAATGAAAAAGAGAGAGAGAGAGAGCGAGAGAGGGGGGAGAGAGAGAGAGAGATGGAATTTATGTTTAACGAAAGTTCCTGAGAGATTACATAGAGAGAGAGAGAGATGTCAAACCCCAGGCGCATAATTACGTTAAAGCAACCCATTCAGAATCACGCGTCATTGTGAAACCAAACTTGACGGATTCAGAACTCAAAAGAGGAATGGAGCGGCCGTTGGCTTTTGGCGTCGCTTCGCTTGTTAATCGTGCCCTTTTGTGCCTCCGGCTAATTGGGTCAGTGAGTCAGGTGCTGTGTCGACTTTGGCACTATCATGGTGTCTTTATGCTGCCCAGGGCCCTCTTCCGTCTATCAACTTTACGCGCCCACGCGCACGCCCACACGGCACTCCAGACTTCAGAAAGGTTTGACGTTTATCTGATTTGTGATGTTTATGAAAAACAGAGAGATTTGTCTAAAGTTTTTATTATTTCTTGGAAAGAGAAATTGTATATCTGGAATATTTACCTCTATTTCATTTCCTATTTGTCTTGGTAGAGAGAGAGAGAGAGAGAGAGAGAGAGAGAGAGAGAGAGAGAGAGAGAGAGAGAGGCGGAATCGGGGTAGTGGGATATTGTTCCTAATTTGATTTTTTATTTTCTATCTTCCCCACTCCTTCATTCCCAATTATCTCATCACCTTGCTTCTTCTGCGTCTTGTAATACCTCCTCCTCCTTCCCTCTTCCTCCTCCTCCCTCCTTTCTTCCTCCTCCTCCTCCTCCTCATCCTCCTACCTCCTCCCCTCCCTGCAATAATACTCCTCCCTTTCCTCCCCCCCTCCTTTAATACCTCCTCCCCTTCCTCCCCCTCTTCTCCCCTCCTCCTCCTCCTCCCTTCCCCCCTCCTCCCTCCTCCTTCCTCCTGCAATACCTCCGCCTTCTTCCTCTTCCTCCTCCTCCTCCTCCTCCTCCTCCCACAGCTCTCGCATAACGCGCATACTACTATTAGCCCTGATTTGACCGTCGTTTAACATTGGCCGTGACGTTGCGGCGCCGTAAATTAGCCGCTTTGCCTTGGGAAAGGTGTAACATTATGTCCTAAGCTTGGAGTAGAGAGCGGGTTCTGTGCCCCCTGCGTGGCGTGACGGGAACGCCCTGAATAGCCCTTCCAGGGGTGTCAAAACAGGACAGAAATGGAGGCTTATGTCACACGAAGACAAAAAAACGATTTACTCTGTAGTTTTTTTATTCTGCAGATCGATTCGTTTTGCAAAGTCGACTCGTTTCTTGCAGTTGCTTGTATATTTGTTATTTTTTTTTTAAATCGATTTGTTTTGGGAAATAAACTCGTTTATTTCTCTTGCTTGTACTGTGTGTTTACAGTATGTCGTTGCATTCTTTGTCTAAGTCAGAAAAACCTACACACAGGAACCTGAATTTCATTTTTGCTTTATCATTTCCTTCACTGGTTAATCAGCTCAGTGGTCTGGTAAAACTAAGGTATACTTATGATAACAACCAATTTATTTCTCATGCTTATTCGGTATGTTTGGACTATGTCTTCTCATTCTTTGTCTCTGCCAAAACACACACACACACACAGCAACAGCAAATCTCATTTTGCCTCGTCATTTCCTTCACTGGTTGTGACAACAATGGCTTAAAATCTTTGACCTTCGTGAGGCGTTACTTTGCAGTCCATATTATTTTGCTTTGCAGTTGTTCTTGATTTTTTCCGTCCTATCTTTCAACGTTTCCAGTCAACGCTGTTTCTCTACTTGTCCCTTGACGAGTATAAGAAATTCTCTCTGTACCCCCAAATTTTTTTTTTTTTTTTTTTTTTTTTTGTTTCTCCGAAGCCTTGGGTATTTTGTTGCAAAATATTTTGGCACGTATTGTACTTCGGTGTGGGTTGATAGTACGAAGCAAATGTTAACTAATTCAAGCCAATGCGTTCCTTGAATTCAACGTTAGCATCACCATTTTAGTTCCAGTGTACAACAGCAAATTGATATCTGGAATCTTAAGTTTCGTTACAGTGCAGAAAGAGATGGTAGAAAGAGAGAGAGAGAGAGAGAGAGAGAGAGAAGAGAAAGAATAAAAGTATTCAAGAAAGATGGATAACAGAAAAAGGGGAACGTTCAAAATGCAGGATGGACGGTAACGATAGGCAACACCAACTGTTGATTTACACCCAATCGAACGTGGCGAGGCGTGACCCGTGCAAATCCATCCCACCCCTCCTCCCCGTCCCCCTCCACCACCCAACCCCACTAAACAAAAGCCCCCACCCCACCCCAACCCCAAACCCTTCAGGACCATGAAAAACGATAGAAAAACATTGTTACCAGATTTGTGATGTGTGTCAGCCTCATTTAAAGGTTGATGCATATAATTAGAGCTTCTTGACCTTCGTCACACGTAGGGCAGCGTGACCTCTCTTTTTTTTTTTATCCGGCTTTTTATGAATTCCTCCTTTGTATCATTTGCTTCCGTAATTTCGGGGGAGGACCTGCCAATTTCGAGCCGGTCACGTGATGTATCGCTGGTGTGTGTTTTTGTGTGATACAAGCGGCTGGCCGGGGTTCTCTCTCATTCTCTCTCTCTCTCTCTTTTCTTATCTTTTTGTCAGTAGCATCTTCGGTATGGGTTAATAGAGATATCAGTGCTTAATGTTCGTATGAACGATAAGGTCCATAAGAGAGAGAGAGAGAGAGAGAGAGAGAGAGAGAGAGAGAGTTATAAAATTCCATTTTCATTTTTTAATCGTACATTCCTTCCGTTAAAGAAAAGCCTACAATCTTTCTCTTCCTCTTCGTATTTTCTCTTGCATTTATTAACTGATTTATTTTTTTTTATTTTGCAATTATTTTTTTATGTATCTATTTATTTATTTATTTAAAATCGTCACAGTAAGTTTGCATGGATGGATATATATATATATATATATATATATATATATATATATATATATATATATATATATATATATATATATATTATATATACATATAATATATATTATATATTATATGTATGTATATAAAAATATATATATATATATGTATAAAATGCATGCATGTATGTGTACGTATATTGGAGCATCTCGCATTTCCAGGAAATCGCTTGAGCAACACTCCCTCTTTCTCTCTCCCCCCCCTCTCTCTCTCCTGTAATCACGAACCGTGTGACAGTGCGACCAAGTCCATGGTAACCCTTACTTCCACGTTATTTCACAATTTACGGCGATCTGTGTAATTGGCGGAGCAATTAAGCCAATTTCTTAATGGGCGAGCGGACATCAACGTCCGTTTTCTGTTGATTCCCGTTTTCTACGTCACCGCTTTCCTTGTTCCATTCAGATCTTTTACGGGTTTCTCTATTTATTCTCCACTTTCCTCTGATCCATTTAGATCTGAGGATTTCTCCTCTATTTATTCGCTCATGTGGCTTCAGCGACTTGTTTACGGACGAGGAAGTATGTTTAAAAAGCCTCGAGATGGAAGAGAAAACATTAAGGCAAAAATCGCTCTTCGAACTGAGCGATTATTATTTCCATATTTAGAATTGGCTTTTCTCCTCGGCGTTCCCTCGCTTGTATTGACTACCTGTCTCGATGTAGCCCAGTCTGTAGGACACCTCTCTCTCTCTCTCTCTCTCTCTCTCTCTCTCTCTCTCTCTCTCTCTCTCTCTCTCTCTCGTAATATTTACATCTATATCTTGGAGTTTCTTACCGAAGATTTCCTCAGTTTTCTCAAATTGTCTTTTTGTTTCGTTTTCTTAAAAGATATTTTGCCTTCGATAAGAAATCTGCCAACACTGGAAGTCGGCATTGATTTCGATGAATAAATTAATACCACCGGAAGTCGATATTGATTATTTTTTCATTTCCGTTCATTAGTAACATTCATTTTTATATTCTGAAACTGAAAGAATATGAATACTTAATTTAATTTCCGTTTAATTTTCAATTCGTTTTTTTAAGTCTTCGTATTCAGTCCATTTCCTAGGTTTATTTTCTTTACTTATTTTCATTATCTCTACCTCCCTCCCCCCTTACCCCTCCTCGTCACTTGTGATCTTGGCCCCCTTTCTTTTCCCTTTTTGTTTTTTTTTCGGATCAAGCTGGCTTTATGCCAGGTGCCAATGGAATAAAGGGGGCTGGTGTGGACCCATACAACCATACCAAACAACCTAGATGATTCGGATTAAGCTGGCCTTATGCCAGGTGCTAAGGGAATAAAGGGGGCTGGTGTGGACCCATACAACCATAGCAACCAACCTAGATGATTCGGATTAAGCTGGCCTTACGCCAGGTGATATGGGAATAAAGGGGCCTGGTGTGGACCCATACAACCATACCAACCAACCTAGATGATTCGGATTAAGCTGGCCTTATGCCAGGTGATATGGGAATAAAGGGGCCTGATGTGAACCCATACAACCATACCAACCAACCTAGATGATTCCTTTCGCTTCTCCCTGTTCCTGAGTAACCACCCTCACCTAATACCCCCAACCCCCCCTTGCCCCTGGGGGGGAAAAAATAAACAACTAATCCTTCCCACATCTTCTCTCATCTTCCGGAGGGAACTGTGAGCAAACACGCATACTTAACCTTGACCCACATGTCATGTTTTTTTTTTTTATATTGTAGCGATTACATCGCTTTGGCTTTTCGTTTATTTTTCGCATAGTTTATCAGATTTGAGAGATTTTTTGGTTTATCAGATATGAGAGATTTTTTGGTTTATCAGATTTGAGAGATTTTTTTAGTTTACCAGATTTGAGAGATTTTTTGTGTTTATATCAGATTTGAGAGATTTTTTTTTGTTTATCATATTTGAGAGTTTTTTTTTGTCTATCAGATTTGAGAGATTTTTTGTTTATCAGATTTGAGGGATTTTTTTTTATTCAAATTTGAGATTTTTTTTTCTTAGGCGATGAATTTCCTTTTGAAGTTTCTTCCCCAGTTTTAAAATGATTTTATGCCGTTGTTCATATCGAAGAATTTGTTTGCTATTAATTTAATTTATTTTTTTTTTGTTTCAGTATCTTAGAGTTGTTACATTACAAAATTTTGCCTGTAATTACTCTCTCTCTCTCTCTCTCTCTCTCTCTCTCTCTCTCTCTCTCTCTCTCTCTCTCTCTCTCTCTCACAGTTTTGCTGTCTCTCTCTCTCTCTCTCTCTCTCTCTCTCTCTCTCTCTATATATATATATATATATATATTATATATATATATATATATATATATATATATATATATATCACAGTTTTGCTGTGAATTATCCCTTTCTCTCTCTCTCTCTCTCTCTCTCTCTCTCTCTCTCTCTCTCTATATATATATATATATATATATATATATATATATATATATATATATATATATATCACAGTTTTGCTGTGAATTACCTTCTCTCTCTCTCTCTCTCTCTCTCTCTCTCTCTCTCTCTCTCTCTCTCTCTCTCTCTCTCTCTCTCTCTCTCTCCACCCTTTTGTTCAGCACAGCGACAAATTCGACATTACAGCGCATAATATTTCGCAACAAAGGCTTACAGCCAGCTCCCCCTCCCCACCCCCGTTCTTCCTCCCCTTTTTTCTGCTCACCTTTGAAATTAGGATCTGTAATTGCGCCCCTTCATTAATTACCCTCATTAGGAACTCGGGGAGAGATAGAGGATAATTAGGGTGAAAGCCGCCCCCCCCCTTGGGATCGGTGTCGTTTAGGAAAGTCGTTTTTGTAACTTTTTTTTTTTTTATTTCTCTGGAGATGCGAAAGGAGGTTATTTTATAGACTGTAATTATGACACATTTAACCTACGCCTGAAACGCACGCACGCACGCGCGTGCAGACGTGTGCATAATCTTACATTTGCACGCAGGCATCTATAAAACTCACACACACATATATGTATGTATATATTCATATATATATATATATATATATATATATATATATATATATATATATATATATATATATATATATATGTATATACATATACATATATATATATATATATATATAATATATAATATATATATATATATATATATATATATATATATATATACATATATATATATATATATATATATATATATATATATATATATATATATATATATATTATATATATAATATATATGTATATTAGAGTTTCTCAGAAATAACACTGTTGACAACACACACACACACACACAGAGTACATCCAGAGATTCCTCAATTACACAGACAGTAGAGAAAAATAATATTTATTTGCATATATCTTACTGAATTACATTTATACAGCTGTGAATGTTATAGGGAGGGCTATGAAAGTTTTCCTAAAAAAAATCGAGGACCGGATTAAAATAGTGAGTGGTAATAATGAGGATTTTATAATCAATAATGAGGACGATGCAAAAATTAAACAAACTGATTCGTTCGGTTCACATTTGCACACCTAACACGAAAATGGAAATAAAAAAATATTACGAAATAAGCACTAAGTACAGATGCATTACAAAATAAAAGAGTACAGAATTTACAGAATTTAAAAATCCCTGTCGTCTTGCAGGGAAAAAATTCTGATTGGTGCAAGCAAAAGAAATAAATAACTAAAAAGAAAAACTATAATAATGTCTAGACTGGGATGGCCGAAGGCAAATAAATCTGACGATTATAGATGGTTGCATGCTTCTCCTTGAGAATGGGTTAAGGCTTCATTTCCACCAATGGGAACAAAGCATGAGGGAAGAGGGCGCTTGTGATTGGTTGAATCTGTACATCTTGTCTACAGAGGATACGACTCGAATTATTATAATGATTTTGGCTTCAGTGTTGTTGCACTGCTAATGTGATTGTGTGTGTGTGTTTGTTTGTTCTCTGCTTATGTTTTCATTTTTTATTTTATTTGGGACTTCTGAATTGGGAACTTTAAAAAAAATGTCTGCCAGATAAAGTATTTTCACTGACTGAATTTGTTTTGAAAAATATTACTTTCTTTTACTGTTTGCTTCTAATTAATATGAATATGCCTTGCCACTAAGATAAGAGCACCTTCTTGATAACTAGGTGTACTTGTAACTGATCTGATATGGTACCACTATCAGGTACTTGCAGTATCGAATTGCGTTGTACGTTTGCCTATATAATGAAATGTGTATACTTTTATAATTCTAGATGTATACTTACATATACATTGATTTTATGATAGTTGATAGGTATTATATATAATGTCATTCGCCTCTGCATATCATGGAAAAATCAATAACTTATAGATTTTCCTCCGTTTTCAAAATATTGTTCCATACTGTACATTGGTCAAATGGACTTCAGAGCCAATATTAAGAAAGATTCTGTGACAAATATTAAAAAGATTCCTATAATAAATGTTTTCGGGTAAAATCTTCAAGGTTTAGCGTCGAAGCAACCTGATATGTTCTCCTGACTGGAAGCAAATTATTTCCCAGCTATCTGGTTTGAATTACAGCCTGCGTAAATCAAGTCCAGCTGTAGTTACCCACATTCCAGCGGAAATAAAACCGGATAATGTATACATAACTTGTAGTTAGCTCCGGAATGAACGTAACTGACACGCGTTCTCTTTTCGCGAAAAATTGTATTTGATGCGCAGTTTATTTACACGCGCAGAAATGACAAAAGCAGCGTTCAAACGACCTCGTAAGAAGATAAGAAAAAAAAATTTCATAAATTAAAAAATGAAAATATATATGGTAGCATTCAGACGACCTCATAAGACAAAAAAAAAATTTTATTAATGAATTTATATTTGGCAGTATTCAGACGACCTAATAAAAAATGAAATTATATATGGCAGCATTCAGACGACCTCAGAAGACAAAAAATGCAAAAAATTAAATTAAATATGGCAGCATTCAAACGACCTCATGAGAAGACAAAAAAAAAAAAAATGAAATTATATACGGTAGCATTCAGACGACCTCAGAAGTAGAAAAAAAAAATAAATAAATAAATGAAATTATATATGGCAGCATTCAGTCGAACTCAAAAGACAAAAAATAAATAAATAAATAAAAAAAAGAAATTATATATGGCAGCATTCAGACGAACTCAAAAGACAAAAAACTAAACAAAATAAAAAATGAAATTATATATGGCAGCATTCAGACGAACTCAGACAAAAAAAAATTAATGAAAAAATGAAATTATATATGGCAGCATTCAGACGAACTCAGACAAAAAAATTAATAAAAAAATGAAATTATATATGGCAGCATTCAGACGCCCTTAAAAGACAAAAAAAAGTAAATAAAAAAAAATGAAATTACATATGGCAGCATTCAGACGCCCTCAAAAAAAAATTAAATAAAAAATAAAATTATATATGGTAGCATTCAGACGACCTCATAAGAAGATAAAAAAAAAATTTAAAAATAAAATTATATATGGCAGCATTCAGACGACCTCAAAAGAAAAAAAAAAAAAAAATGAAATCATATATGGCAGGATTCAAACGACCTCATAAGAAGAAATAAAAAAAAAAAAATGAAATTATACATGGCAGCATTCAGACGACCTCATAACAAGACAAAAAATAAATAAAAATGAAAAACTCTTATCTCGTCCCATTTTCTGACTCCGAACCTATTGCGTTGTTATGAAGGGAAGGCGTAAGCGGTGTTGTTGTTCTTTTCACGTGTCAGTCATCCTGACATACTCTTATTCCTTCCTCCTCCTCCTGTGCACGTATCCCTCCTCGTCTCCTGTCCCATCCTGAATCCTAAGACTTGTCTGAAGGGAGTCCCAAGTTATTTTGTCTTTTCTATTTTATCTGGTCATTTTTTTTTTTTTACTGTTTAAAGTTATGCTCATTTTTGTGTTTTTCTTTTTTGCAGCGTTATAGTGGATTTCTATTTTTTCTTATATACAGAATGTTTGTATGTGTATATATATACATGGACATGTATATCATGTATATATACATGTATATATATACTTTATATATGTATATATATGTATGTATATATATATATATATATATATATATATATATATATATATATATATATATATATATATATATATATATATATTAATTTCTCATCGCTTTCACAGACCGCATGAGTTTTTTCATACTATTTTCAGTTAATTAATCATTTGTTTATGATTATATTCTTTATACGCGTTCTTTGCATTTCGTACATCTATGAATTTCATTTAATCATTTGCGTTAATTTACAGTATTTCTTTTCAAATGTTTTATTCACATTCGCAATATGATTACAGAATATCGTAACGATACGATTTTTATTCAGTTATTGTGATGATTCGTTTATGTTTGTACAGTTTAATAAGTGTATTGTTATTTGCATATCAAATAATCTCCCTATTTGGAGTCAGACAATAATTGCGATATTTTTTTGTCCATCTTTTATGAGGAGAAAGGAATATTAACCCTCAAGTGTTTCTGTCCAACAAAAATTAAAGAACAACGATCTTCAATGGGCAATTATTTGGAGCAAGTAGGTATGCCCCGTCTCTTGTGCTGTATTACATTTCATATTTTGCCTTCCCTCACTTTTACTCAAGCGTTCCCCTCGTCACTGAACAGGGCAACTGTCTCAGTCCTGTCTTAATCGTTTAAAAGGGACACTTTCCAAACAGGAAATGAGATATTATTATTATTATTATTATTATTATTATTATTATTATTATTATTATTATTATTATTATTCAAAAGATGAAACCTTTTCATATGGAACAAGCCCACCAAAGGGGCCACTGACTTGGAATTCAAGCTTCCAAAGAATATGGTGTTCATTAGGAAGAAGTAAGGGGGGTAATAGTTAGTACAGAATTATTATTATTATTATTATTATTATTATTATTATTATTATTATTATTAATATTATTATTATTATTATTTATTATTAAGAAGATGAAACCTTTTCATATGGAACAAGCCCACCACAGGGGCCATTTACTTGAAATTCAAGCTTCCAAAGAATATTATGGTGTTCATTAGGAAGAATAAGAGGAAGTAAATTACTTTACGTCATTGAAGAAGACGCGACACCTGCACAGCCAGCTAGACAGTCTGAACAGGTGTTCCGGAGTGACCCAGATGTGGATGAAACACGTGTGTGTGTGTGTGTGTGTGTTTATAAATGTTTTCGTACGTATTAGTCAGTGACCAAGAAATGCCAGAACAGGTGTTCATTCGTCATGACATGTTTTAGGCTATTTGTGTCATGGTCAGGACTGTACCTTGGAATGGTGGTCTCGTTTACAGGTGTTCTTATAAGAATCTACAAAAAGAAAAAAAAAAAAAAAAAAACCAAGAGGTGGTCCTTTAACAAAGTTACAAAAAATAGAGAATTTGATCGACAAGATTTTTTTATGATATGGATGCTCATGTATGAAGAATTTGGGTCCAGTTTTTTTGTAGAAAACAAAAGACGAAACAGATGTTTGTGAATGTTGCAGCATACCTTGAAAAGGCCTACAATTATTTATTAGGCTTATTAAATTTGAAAATTTGGTCTTATTTTGTAGGTGGAAATATTAAAAAGCTGCAACTGAAAACAAATTTAAAAAGACTTGTGTAAATTTTCTAAATTTTACAAGTATGGAACAGTCTAGCACTTCTTATCAGTAATAAAAGGCGTGAAAAACTCTTAGTACACCTTTGAGTAAAAAAAAAAAAATGTAAATGATGTGCTTACATCATTTACACCGTTTTTTTACAGGTGTACTAAGAGTTTTTCATGCTTGTTTTTTATTTATAAGTGCTAGACTGTCCCATACAAGTAAAATTCAGAAGATTAACACAAGTTTTTTTAAAATCTGCTTGTAGTTGCAGCTTTTTAATGTGCTTACACAGATGTACTGGTAATATTTGAGTCACCTGAGTATGAGTCACAGGTAAGTCAGGTCATTGGGTTAGTCAGGTCACTGTGAAGGAGGTCTCAAGTCCTGATGCTGGACAGGTAAAAGGATTGTTTTTCATTTTTTAAGGTGAACTGTTTTCTGTCATGCACGTTTATACGTAGGAGTAATTTCTTAGCAATTATGTGTCCATGACGCACATACGAAGTTTTTGAGTAGTTTTTCGTACAATTTAATGTCTTCATATATATCAAAACCAAGACTGTTTTTTCGCTGCGAACATTAATGCTGTAATAACATTAATGACATTAAAACTGTTGCTGTTACTGTGACTGCTATTATTATTATTATTATTATTATTATTATTATTATTATTATTATTATTATTATTATTATTATTATTATTATTATTCTAAGCTACACAAGCACTCCGCCTCCTTACCTTCCGTTTCACTTCCAAGCAGGTGGCGCAGGTGTCCAGCGACTGCAAGAAATGTGGCAAACAGGTGTTCCAGATGGAGAAGATCGTGGCCGAAAAGGCGTCCTGGCACAAGAACTGCTTCCGGTGCGCCGAATGCAACTGCGTCCTCAGGTAAATTGGGAAGGCGTCCAAGACTGTGATTTACCTGGAAATAGAATTGTTTGTGTCAGGTTAGATTTGGATGGAACTTCTGTTCTGCCTGGAAAGAGAATTGTGGCCCCAGGTAAATTTGGAAGGAATCAGAGACTGTACTGTATCTGGAAATAGAATTGTGGCCTCAGGTAAATTTGGTAGGAATGTAAGTCTTCTCTGTACCTGGAAATAGAATTGTGGCCTCAGGTAAATTTGGAAGGAATCAGTGACTGCACTGTATCTGGAAATAGAATCGTGGCCTCTGGTAAATTTGGCAGGGATCGGAGACTGTACTGTAACTGGAAATAGAATTGTGGCCTCGGGTAAATTTGGTAGGAATCTAAGTCTTCTCTGTACCTGGAAATAGAATTGTGGCCTCAGGTAAATTTGGAAGGAATCAGTGACTGTTCTGTACTTGGAAATAGAATTACGTCCTCAGATAAATTTGGTAGGAGTCTATCTTTGCTGTACCTGGAAATAGCATTGTGGCCTCAGGTAAATTTGGAAGGAATCTAAGTCTTCTCAGTACCTGGAAACAGAATTATGTCCTTAGGTAAATTTGGAAGGAATGAAAGACTTTGAGATACCTAGAAATAGAATCGTGGCTTTAGGTAAATTTGGAAGGAATCTAAGTCCTCTCTTTTCCTGGAAACAAAATTGTCCTTAGGTAAATTTGGAAGGAATCAAAGACTTTGAGATACCTGGAAATAGAATTGTAGCTTTAGGTAAATTTGGAAGGAATCCAAGTCTTTGCTGTGCCTGAAAACTGAATTGTGGCCTCAGGTAAATTACAAAGAGTCTCTGTTCTGCCTGGACATAGAACTGGCATATATATATATATATATATATATATATTATATATATATATATATATATATATATATATATATATATATATATATATATATATATATATATATATATATATATATATATATATATATATATATATATGAAGCATAGCAGCTGGTGCCGAAAGAACGGTGAAAAGAACCCTCAATATTACAAGATTGACTGTAAACGATACCCCTATGCAGATGAGGGTTATGTCAAATGGCAGAGGTATGGAGGAATGTGAAGAATATTGGTCATTTAAAATCATCGTGACAATAACAGCCCACGTGATTCTGCTATATGAACGGCAGCCTACGCTATTTTGTTTTTCTATTTTAATCAGATATAGAATATCTATTGTGAGACGTGCTGGCTTGACGGGCTTTACCCTCGTAAAGGGAAATTGGTAGCAGGCAGGAATACTTGAATCGAGACTCACAAATTTCAATTTTACAGAATTCGTCACTATTTTTTTTTTTTAACAAGGACGCTTTGAACATAACTATGATGCATAAATGACAAAAAATTAGTCAGTTTACAGTAAAATAAATATGGTTATTCTCGAATTACTGTGATGGTAATTTTCACCACGAAATTGGGAAATTGGGAAAATGGGCCTGTGTACAGTTGATTGGAAAGGTAACAAAAATAATTTTAGGGGGTAACACAAAGCAGAAAGAAATAATCTAACATCAATAAAAAAAATTCTTGTTGATTATTTTGGGTATAATTGGGTCCACGACCAAAAGTCGATAAGATCCGGATTATGTAAACATTTCACTTAGTATAGGTTTATATTAGACTTATCTCTTTATTTCTACACAATTAATTGTATATATAATAAACAAAACAATACATCTTTATGCTTATATTCAAATCCCTTCTCATTATTGCTGCATAATTCATTGTATATTATAAAAATCCTATGACATCATTATGCTTATACTCAAATCCCTTCTCATTATTGCTGCATAATTCATTGTATATTATAAAAAAATAACCTATTACATCATTATGCTTACATTCAAATCCCTCCTCAGTATTGCTCCATAATTTATTGTCTGTTATAAAAAAACCAATAATCTATTACATCTGTATGCTCACATTCAAATCCCTTTTCCAGCCTTGAAACCTACCAGAGTCACGAAGGCGTCCTGTACTGCAAAGTCCACTTCAAGGCTTTGTTCCAGCCCAAAGCTGTATTGGAAGACCCTGGAGAAAAATGTAAGTAGACCTTCGGTTCTTCTTTTCAATTTCTGATTATGACTAGAAATGTGATGCGAAAGTATCACAGATAAGCTTAGCATTCACGAAAGAGTTGGAAGAGTTGAAATCAACACGTTATTAAATGTTTTGATGCCAGAGTGGACAAGTCACTCACAGAGTGTGTCAAATTCAAAATGGCATTGTTTTACTAATCTTAGCCCGAAAATTCACTCTTGATTCTGTAATTCCCTGGGTTAAGTGAAATCGATACTGGGGATATTTCTGGCTTAAAAATATGCATATATTTTACATATACGTGTATATATATATATATATATATATATATATATATATATATATATATATATATATATATATATTTTTATGTATAATATATGTGTGTGTGTTGTTGTATAAGGGATTCTGATACAGACCTATATATATATTATATATATATATATATATATATATATATATATATATATATATATATATATATATATATATTATATACTATATATACAGTACACATAAATATATATATATATAATATATATATATATATATATATATATATATATATATATATATATATATATAAAGAGGAATATATATATATATAGGAGAGGATATTTTATATATAATATATATAATATCATATATAATATATATAATATATATATATATATATATATATATATATATATTTATATAGCATTCAAAGTATGAAATATATATATATATATACTATATATATATATATATATATATATATATATATATATATCATATACATATATATATGTGTATATATATAGATATATATAAAGAGGAAAGGAGAGGATTATTTTGCATGGAAATCATCCTTGAACCAGCATTCAAAGTATGAATGTATAATGACTAT
>NC_089756.1:33946261-33956261 GCF_040412425.1 Macrobrachium rosenbergii | reverse complement strand
TTTCCTGTAGGAAACTTACACTGAAAATTCTATGATTCCCTCGCATTTTTATTCAATATTTTTATCATCAACGTATATTTTATTGACACAGCATATGAACTTGTATTAGCATTAGGTCTCGAAGTGTTGGAAACAATGTGTACATTATTGAAGCACAATGTGAATAGATTCCACACCTGGATAGATAAATAGATAGAGAGACAGATAGGTATTTACAAAACCTGCTGGTCACATTTGCCAGAAATGCATTTTCAGAGTTTCGGTATCTGAAATTAACTTTTGACTTTTCAATTTTCCGAAACTTTCGGTGTGCTTACCTTTGAAAGCTTCGAAGTGGAATGATAAGTAAATGAAGAAACTCTTCTATTATGTGGTGGGATTAGTGCTAAAGTACTAAGCTAAGGAGAGGATTAGAGCTTACTTCAGATTATACGTGTGTTTATCTGCCAGATTCAGATATTCAACTATCGTTACAGTTGTTAAGGATGAGTCCGTATAGGTTCAATTAAATGTATCTGAATTCAAAATTTTATATATACATACATATATATATATATATATATATATATATATATATATATATATATATATATATATATATATATATATATATATAACAGGCAGGTAGAGAGGAGAGAGGGGTGGAAAGAAAGAAAAGACAAAAAAAAATACTAAGTCAACTTCTAAATATAAACACTTCCATCACACAAGACCAACCGTTGTATACATGTACGAAACTGATATGTTTATTCAACAGAAATTTTAGCCGTCGAATCAATCACGTTTGACTTTCCGGGCCTTCCACCCCCAACCCCCCACCATTTTTATTATTATTATTATTTTTTTGTAGGGTCCTTATCATCATCCTAATTAGGATGGTTGCAGAATCCTGTTGATTTAGTTTCATTGGCTGTTTATTCTGCATTTTGCATTATTAATGAGGCTGTTGCAATGCATCGTTGTTTTTTTGTTGTTGGCCCACGGGGGAGTTTAGATCATTTATATATTGACACAGTTATTATTATTAATGATAATAATTTTATATGATGGCGCAGTTATTTTTTTAATATACTGATATGCATTTTAAATTTATGAGCTCTCACATTAATAATAATAATAATAATAATAATAATAATACCTGATGGTGCTTGCTGTCATGTCTATACGTAACAGAAGGTGCATACAGAACAGAGAGAGAGAGAGAGAGAGAGAGAGAGAGAGAGAGAGAGAGAGAGAGAGAGAGAAGTATTTCGTCATGTGTTGACATAACATTAGAAAAAATGTCTGTGTAGCAATGTATGAGAGAGTGAGAGAGAGAGAGAGCATTTCTTAACGAAAATAGGTAGATTCGATTTTGAGGACAATTATTTGTATGAAAGTGGATTTGTGCAGGCTGGAGACCATTTAATGAATAAGGTGTAATGCGAATTTTTAACATACAATAGACATGATGTTTCATTCTTACTTTTGAAAGAAATTATTTCAAGTGATGAATATAACAACAGCAAAGAAGTGTATTGTATCGGTTAAGATATTAAGCGAGTAAAAAATAAACGCAGAAGTTTCTTCGGCGCAATCGAGTTTTCTGTGCAGCGTATATTCAAGGCCGCGGCCAATGAAAATTTAACCACAGCCCGGTGGTGGCCTGTCCTATACCGTTACCAGACGCACGATTATGGCTATAACCTTAAATAAAATAAAAATTACTCAGGCTAGACGGTTGCAATTTGGTATGTTTGATGATTGGAGGGTGGATAATCAACATAGGCTACCAATTTGCAATTTTTAAGATATGAGGGCGGACAAAAAAAAGTGCGGACGGACAGACAAAACCGGCACAATAGTTTTACGGAAAACTAAAAAGCGAAGTATACTGTACGGCACACCGTAACTTGTTGTATTATGTAGTTCGGTGTATCTACATGATGTAAAAGGTAGAATCTAATTCTACAATTTTATTGCTAAATGTGGAAGTAACGGAAAGTAACTAATTAAAAAAAAAAAAACCCTTCAATTAGCTTTTACAAATGCAACATATTTCGCCCTTCAACCATCGTGAGTCCATAATTCAACGACCTTTCCTTATGAAGTTTGTCAGTATCTATGGAAAATTCAACTAACAATAATCATCTTCGTGGTCTTATTTTATCACAAATTACTCCATTTCTTTAGTTTTTATTTATTACAATTCACCTTTTCAGTTCGAGTTCTTTCCATCGAAGAAAAAGAAAGAAAACTTGAGTTTTACCATAAAGACTAGGGAGGGAGGAACGAATTGGTGGCGGCCGAGGAGAGTTTGGTGCCGGGGGTGGGGGCGGCATGTTGGCCATTCATAGAATGACAGGATAGGGGAATCGATCTATTAATATGACTCCTCTAATTGCGCAGTGGCCATTGTTTTTTTTTTTATGAATGAATGATCCCGAGTTTGTGTATTTATAGATGCCTAAGAGTAATGCACGTGGAATTGAAGCTTCTCTCTCTCTCTCTCTCTCTCTCTCTCTCTCTCTCTCTCTCTCTCTCTCTCTCTCTCTCTCTCTCTCCGATGATTTGGGAAATTATGGGTTTTACTGGTTTCAGTAGTTGAAGTTTGTGAATTCATATATATATATATACATATATATATATATATATATATATATATATATATATATATATATATATATATATATATATATATTATATATATATATATATATATATACATATATATGTATATATACATATAAATTCTCTTCCTCACTTCAGGATCGAACCCAGGCCTTTTTAGTTCAAAGACACATAAGTCATAAAAGAAGTCTTTTATGACTTGTGTGGTTTGGCTGGCAGCAGCTCTGGTCTTTCAATTGAAAGACTCGTCTTTCAATTGAGTCAAGACCTAGGTCTGTTCCATACTGATGTGAGTCAAATTTATTTCTGTTTCACACGTGATTGTGTGTTGATCATTTCTATATATATATATATATATATACATATGTGTACATTATACATACATGTAAATATACATGTAAATATGTGTGTATGTATATATATATATATATATATATATATATATATATATATATATATATATATATATATATATATATATATATAGCTTATTGCCTCAGATAGTTCTTTTGTTTAATCACCACGCGAAAACAACCTTCCAAGGTCTGAAAGCAATACTTAATCATTTTAATAATTTTATTATTTACATCAAGGTTTTCTTATTTGTCCTTGACACACTGCTACCCCCAAGGCAAGGCTGTTGACCTCCACTGACCTTGTTTTCTCCAGATATGTCAAGGAGGCCAAAGATGATTATCTTAGAGAGTCAGCCGGAGGAACTTCCCCCAGATGTGGTCCGGTGTAAGTGGACAGTAACGCATGGGATTTCTTGTGCCGTGTGATTTGCCCTTCTTCCTCCGTTTACAAGTCTCAATAACCTCCAAAATTAAACCGTTAATAACTGGGAGTAACCAGCAACCCCCTTCCCTGAGTGTCTTCCTCCTTCCCAATGTCGTTTGTCGAATTTAACCAGAATTGTTTTTCGATCTACCCGGAGTTGAATTGCCCTCGAGTGAGATTTAGAAATCACGTTTTCCATAGTTGTTTTAATGATAGTTTAGTTCCGCCTCGTTCCCGTTTTCTGTCGCATGGATTATTTATTTTTTTTCCTGTTTTGTGATTTAACAAAACCGTGATTTAGGTTAGAATTACTCGTTATGAGTGTGTTATTTTCCTGTGTTTGTGTGGATACGGTTTTTTTTTTTTAATGAGTGCTTCGTAATGAACAAATACTTCTAATTTGGAGTGATGTTTTTTGTTTTGTTTTAGCTAACCTAATATACTTTATATTGTACCGATTTTCATAAGTACATATACAATATACAAATATTTATTAATGTGCATTTAATACTGATAAGGCTCCAGCAAGACATCACTTCCGGTAAGTGTTTATGAATAGCTTACAGAAGTTGTTTTGAACTCAGAGGTAGTAACAGAGCCCTTGGCAGGAAATCCTTGATCAAGTTTGATAATTTCGTTAAAAAAATTGATCATTTAGATTAAAAACAAACACCCTACTCGGTGGTGCTATTACTAAATTGTCGGAAGCTCCTTGGGACGCCGTGTTTAGTACTAGCCCCTCGGGGATGAAAGTATATATTATTATATATACACCTATTTCTGTATTGTGTGGTCGACAAATTATATTAATAAACGATATCTTCGTGCGGCCGTCTACTTTACATTCATTATAAGGTGTTTAGTACTTGCACCTCGGAGTAGGTGACGCGTAGATAACAAGCCAAGATAGCACCGGTCTAGTAGTGTCAATAAGGTCTAAGTCTAGTGTAAATGAAACTCACCATTCTCGTGTTGCCAGCGAGTCACCTTTCGTCTAAAAAAATCCCGTCAGTCTTCCATGTTTATGAGCAAGGAATGTTTACTTTTCGAAATAAATTTCCAGCAGGGTCGTTCCAGTTGTCGTAAAAATTCAAAAGACAATCCCGTTGTATATATATTTCCAGGCTGGATAAATATCCCGCGGTCATTTCGTAGCGGTTTTGTGTTTAAGAAAGTTTTTCCTGCAGATATGAATATTTCCGTTTTCTGTTTTTGCAGCAACCGCTGATACATCTCTTGTAGGCTATTATGTTATTGTTTATGGCGTTTTTTTTTTAATATTAAAGCTTAATGTTTAATCTTTACTGATTTATGCTTATGGTAGAACGAGTACAGAGGTCCACGTCGGGCCCCGTATACCCTTTTACACGTATCACAGTTATGGGCGTCTTTGAACATTTCCGGTGCCACTTTGGCTTCTTGTTTACGCGCCACCTCCGAGGTGCTAGTACTAAACATGGCGGAAGCTCCTTGGGACGCCGTGTTTAGAACTAGCCCCTCGGGGGGTCAAAGTATTATATACACCCATTTCTATATTGTGCGGTCGACAAATTATAATAATAAAACGATATCTTTGATCCCCGAGGGGCTAGTACTAAACGGCGTCCCACTGAGCTTCCGCCACGTTTAGTACTAGCCACATTGGCACCCTATTTCGCGGAGTAAACCTAGAGGTTCTTCCATTAAAGGTTACTTCAGTTTTCCGTAAATCATCTTCATCAAAAAACAATAGCAGTAATTTCTTGCGAGTTTCTGGCGCTCACATATGAATATAATTGCTCAGTGTATATTACGCTGCTTCATAAGACTAAGCAGATAATTGCCCTCATAATTTTGTCTCATTTTCTCTTTTGACTGCACGATAATTTACTTCGTAGAATTCAAGGAAATTGCCTCGCTACAGATAGCAGAAGCAGGTTGCGTTTTTTAAACTTAAGCCAGTACCAAGAGCCAATTCCGAAAGTACCGTTTGTAGTATAGTTAAGGACAGTCGTAAAATAATGAAACTGAAAGGCTTAGACCTATTATTATTATTATTATTATTATTATTATTATTATTATTATTATTATTATTATTATTATTATTATACACTGCATTCATTAAGTCTTTTTAAGCCCTTGGTCAAACAAATCTGTTCATGTTGAAGAGGAAAACGCGGTATATAAAACATCCCGAGAGATTTAACCACCGCATAAATCCTGTGAATTATGAAGGGATTATTTTTTAATCACGGGAAACTGGGTATGCATGATGGCGATTTGTAAAATTGTAACTTAGTGTAAATGAGGTCTGTTTATTTAAGTTCAGAACGATGAAACTTCAATTGTAACTTTGTGTATGTTAATGTTAAGTTCAGAATGATGAAGCTTTCACGTGAGGATGGTTAAAACGTTTACTTGAATAGGAGAGTCAAGTGGACTGGGATATAAAATTAGGCCGAAGGCCAATCGCTGGGACCTATGAGATCACTCGGCGCTGAAAATAGTGTTGAAACCTTTGCTAGGAGAGGGTTGAGGAAATTAAGATGGAAGAAAGGGAATATGAACGGAGGTACAGTAAAAGGAATGAAATGGGTTGCAGTTAGGGACCGAAGGGTCGCTGCAAAGAACCGATGAGTAATGCCTACAGCGCACTGCATGAGGTGCACTGACGGCACTAAACAACCCCCCCCCCCCCCACGCAGATCCAACCACGGTGACAGGATTCATGGAATCGCCATAAAAGAAATTCATCATTTCTTTGTATTCCATTTTGAATTCCCAAACTTGCTTGAATTCCCGAGGTCACGAGACCAGATGGCTCCCTCTATTGGACTCAATAGAGACAAGGAACTCATCAGAGGCAAAATGAATTTTCCATTACGCTTAACAGTGAGAAATTTTTCTTCATTTTTAAAAGGGAAGTCCAACTGGGCATTTGCTTGGTTGGTTAAATTGAGAATTTACCCTTGCAGTTTGAGTAAATGTCATCTTAAAATCCAGAATGACCGGATCCGGAATTTGCAGTCGCAGTGCAAGACAAAGAGAAGCGTCATAAAATCTGGAGCTACTAGATCGGGAATACCATCGTAATTGAATAAAAAAAAAAATAATAATAATAATAGAGAAGCAAATCCATAGTTATGTATATGTACATATATTGAAAGATAAATCTGTAAAGATTTATCTTCAAGTATGTCTAGGCCTACATATATTATAACTGTGGATTTGTTTCTCCATTTTAAGACTCGTGCTACTATGAGTATTTTTTAATTAAATAATAATAATAATAATAATAATAAATAATGACAGTGGGCTGTGGAATCGATCGTAACTATACAGGAAATGTAACATAGTACTTAAAAAAAAACTTTTGTAAAACCGATAGTGACTAAAATCGTGAAATTATCATCGTTAAGAAAAGAAAAATGAAATAATATTAAAATCAGGCTTTTCCTACAATGTTGGTTTTCGAACAAGCATAAAAAGAAAGTTTCTTCGACGCAATCGAGTTTTCTGTACAGCGTATAATCAAGGCCACCGAAAATAGATCTATCTTTTGGTGGTCTCGGTATAATGCTGTTTGACCCGCGGCCCATGAAACTTTAACCACGGCCTGGTGGTGGCCTGCCTATAACGTTGCCAGGCGCATGATTATGGCTAACTTTAACCTTAAATCAAATAAAAAATACTGAGGCTAGAGGGCTGCAATTTGGTATGTTTGATGATTGGAGGGTGGATGATCAACATACCAATTTGCAGCCCTCTAGCCTCAGCAGCTTGAGGGCGGACAGGAAAAGTTCGGACGGACACACAAAGCCGGCACAATAATTTTCTTTTCTGAAAACTAAAAAAAAGTTGTTGATGATGATGATGATAGGAAGAAAGATAGTTTTCAAACAAACAGCTGACTGTCAGTCGACCTGACCCACCTCTCCGGTGAAAGAGGCCCGAAAAGCGAACCCGGGAAGAAAGAACCCACGAACCCGGAACGTTATTAAAAGGAAAGACGGAAAGGAGATGGAAGGGTTAAAAAAAAGAGGAAGGAAAGGAAGAATAGTAGTGAGAGGAGGAGGGAGGAAAGGAGGAGGAAGAGTGAAGGGGTGTGGGGGCGGGGTGGGAGGTCGCAGGACCTCGTCCACCAAATTCATTTCCGAGAAAAGTGACGTCGTTGCCGTGACTGATTTCTGGGGGGGGGAGCTTATTTGGGGCCCCTATTTGGGGGAAGAGGAGGGGGATATGGTTAGGAGAAGATGGGTAAGCAGGTCTACCGAATGGAAGCGAAAGAAAGGGAAAGTGATAAAGATAGGCAATGTGTGGGAGATAGAAAAATAATTATTATTATTATTTTATTGAATATTAAGATAATTTATTATTATTATTATTATTATTTATTATTATTATTATTAAAATTTTATTGATTATTATTATTATATTTTATTATTATTATTATTATTAATTATTATTATTATTATTAAAATAGTTTAACCAGATCACTATTAAAGAAAGATAGGAACCTTAATGCGAAAGAACTTCTAAATTAAGAGAGGCAAGATGTGTGTGTGTGTGTTTGCGTGCGTGCGCGCGCGCGCGTGTGTAAGTGCTCCCGCAAAATGTTGAAAAGTCAGGAAATAGAAGAAACCCGTTGTAAAAAATAGTGATGAAATATTAAAAGACAAATTAAGTCCAAAATTGACTTAACTGACTAAAAAAGGTTTCCTTTATGATACATTGTATTTTAGAAGTACAATGAAATGGCAATGCTCATATTCAGTGGAGAAAATCCTGAATTTCATCATCATAGACAGCTTCTGTGCATTATATATAAGTATACGTATATATATATATATGTGTATATATATTTCGTGATTTAAAATCAAACATTTTATATATATATATACACACACAAACAGATATATGTGTATATGTATGTATGTGCATGTGTGTGTGTGTGTGTATTAGAGAGAGAGAGAGAGAGAGAGAGAGAGAGAGAGAGAGAGAGAGAGAAGAAGCAAGCTAGGTAATCGTTGTGAATCAATAAGGATTAACATAATCCCGTGCTCTAATTTTTTTATATTTCAAGGATTACGAAATATATCTATTCTTAGATATATGCACCCAAAGCATTCTAGAGAGAAACGATGAAGCCTCTCGCAGTGTATCAGTAAAACATTACCTAGAAATCTACTCTAATCTGAATGCCCACGAGCACAGTTATTAACTTCAGTTACGAAGAAAGCATACGATAATGAAAACCAATTTCAGTCAGAGGTCCAGCTCAGATTCTACCTTGACCCGCTATCGGCTTTCTAATAAGATAAAAAAGAAAGAAAGAGAAGAGAGAGAGAGAGAGAGAGAGAGAGAGAGAGAGAGAGAGAGAGAGAGAGAGAGAGCGAAATAGCGTGACTCCAGTGTTTGGCGAAAATCATTGCTGGTATTAGCGTGTACCAGCGCGAAATCGTCTCTTTGAACTTTCCTTGGACACGCTACATAGAGGCCCTTCGTTCGTTGTGTATACAAACGGCTGTCTTATATATATATATATATATATATATATATATATATATATATATATATATATATATATATATATATATATACTATATATATATATATATATTGTATACAAATATGTCTGTATATATATATATATATATATATATATATATATATATATATATATATATTTATATATACTAACTGAATCACGGAAATATGGAACGTGATGAATATATAAACAAAGACAAGATCCTCGAAGTTTAGAGAAACAATGGAGTGCTGCAAGGCCTTTCGACTTACAGTCCTTTATTTAGCAGACTGAAGAAATATAAAAATAATTTTACAAGGAAAGTTATATTATACATATATATAAATATATATATATTATATTATATATATATATATTATTTTTCCCTTGGATGATTTTGCTTTCTTGTTGAATCTGGTACTTTGGCAAGCGTTGACTAAAAGATTAAAATAGTCTTTTTAATAGTTCGGTTACTAAATATTGTTTCTCAAAAGCGGAACAGTAAGAGATTACTTTTGAGAATCCGTAATCCTAATATAATCTGTATGCATGTCTTTTGAGTTAAAGATTCAACATTTACTAAATATGTTTTGATATTTACGAGACCTCTTCAGTATCGTTTATCTTGAATGGGAAAGAAAATATAAAGATAAAATTTTTCGCAAAATGACCAAAACGTAAATGATAAGACTTAATTATAAAATGGAAAATATTTTGTGCATTTGACTGGAAAGTAACGGAAGGAAGATCGCTGATGAAAAATCTAAGGTCTGAAGATATGTTTGAAGACTGAGTTAGAACTTCTTCATTAACAAATAAAATAAGTTTGCTACACGTAAACAATGAACAAGCCAACGAACTGTTAGCAGTAAACGCAAGGATATAAAGTTACTGACGGCATGTGGTCGTTAAGAGAAAAACCCTTGATACTGTCTCCTAACATAAACAAAAATATAAGTGAAACCACATCGCTCGCAGTATTACGTAATGTTTTGTCTAACAAGAATAACAAACAATTATTTATCAGTGGAAGACTGAACTGAAATTTTTTATGCTCAACTCTAGCTCGGCCATCTTTTGTCTAACAAGAATAACAAAAAATTA
>NC_089756.1:33896261-33941261 GCF_040412425.1 Macrobrachium rosenbergii | reverse complement strand
TGCGTATACGAGAGGATCAGGATCTCAGGATCCCTCGTATGTGTATGTGTGTATGTGTGTCTGGGGTGGAAGAAGGAGCAGAGAGAGAGAGAGAGAGAGAGAGAGAGAGAGGGAGAGAGAGAGAGAGAGAGAGATGCCGAACTGAGGATTACGTGAACCAGTGTGGCTCGGAGGAGAGACAAGTGAGGTATCATAGTTTTGTTGGTGTTGGTGGTGGAGGTTGTTGGCGCTTGTGGTGGCGCTCTCTGAGGGAGGGCGGAGGGAAAGTTCGCCCCAGAAGTCGCCGGACTTTGTGCCTCTGTGTCTTTTCCCGTCGAAATTCCGAGGACACCCTTTTCGTAAAACCCACCCCCTCCCGGAACCCTTTCCCACCTACAAACTCCCACCCCGCCCCCACCTCGACATGAAGCCAGACGAAGAAAGTGAAGGTTCGTGTTTGTTTGTTTGTTTGTTTGTTTCCCCGGTCATTCTAGCGTGCGTGTGCCTCCATGGTAAATGTATTTGCAATCGATTCCTTAATTGTCTGGATTTATTCGTCTATTTTTATCCTCTCAATTTTTTTTTTTTATCTCGCAGACGATTCACGAGAGGAATGAAAGGAAGTAAAACTTAGCGATAGGTAATTTTTTTTTTTTGAGCCGTGGACGAGAATTGCGGAAGAAAAATGGTTAAATAGTTCTCGATTTTATTTGTTTAATGAAATTGTATTTTTCAAATATCATAATCATTATTATCGTTATTCCGAATGATTGTGTAGGAGTTTTAATGGTAGTGGTCTCTATTATTGTAGGGTTGCCACTGCTGTCGTTAATGACACTGCAACTACCATAATATACAGATGCTACATTCAGAATAATTACCATCCTCAATAATCATTATTAATGTAGGGTGCCACTGCTATCATCAGTGCTACTGCAACTACATTTACAGAATCAATTATTTTAGGTTGCCACTGCTATCATCAGTGCTACTGCAACTACATTCAGAATAATTACCTTCATCAATAATCACTATTATTTTAGGGTGTCACTGCTATCATCAATGCTACTGCAACTGCATTCAAAATAATTACCTTCATCAATCAAATCACCACTACCAGGGGCAGCAGTTTCAGTAGAAACAGCAGCATTTTCAGTACGTTGTATGACGTGTCAGCAAGATCAACAATCCTTCCCGTAATTACAATCATTCCGGCAATAATTGTCAGGCAGTCACTTCCTTAACCCCGGCCATTTACCATACGGGAACATCAAAAGCGGCTGTGTTGGCGCAGCTCACCGCCCGAGTGTTCATCAGGGGTGATGTGTCCCAATTATGCGCAGATTATCTTTTGGCCCCAAAAGATGCCCCGTCACGCGAGTTTTTTTTTTTTTTTTTTTTTGGGGGGACTTTTGCCCGGCCCGCGGAAGAACGAGCCGTTTCGAAAACGAGGTACGAGTGTTGATGGTTTTAATTTTGGGACCTTTTTTATTTTTATGTATACTTATTTATTTACTTATGAATTTTTGCCTTGGGCTAGTTTTCCCGTATGTTTACTTTCAGTTAAACCCGTCACATTCGTGTTGTTTATTTTAATTTTATTTGATATATTTTTTTTGGAAAATGGATGACGATTGCGATGTTTTTATTATTTTTTTTTATCTAAATTTATTCCTTTATTTTTACTTGATGCAGTTTTCCTGTATGCTTATACTTTCAGTTAATGCATTCAACTTTTTAAATGCTTAATAACTGACATAGTATTTAGATTATTCATTGTTTCTCGAAAGGTAGCATTTTCTTGACAGTTATCATAAACTTCCGGTGTAGTGACATCATTAGGAGGGAAACACAGTTGCCATCTTCGTGTTTAGAAAACACTCTATAATGACCATGGTGTCTTTTTTTTCTACATTTTCTTGTATGGTTTCTTTCTTCTATGGAAAGTTTTAAGGCGTGAGAACGGTGCTTCCCATTTTCTTTTAAAGAAAACGTACCACTCATATATTATTGTGTTTAGGTCTGGTGCAGTGTTCTCGGAAGAAAAATATAGTTGCCACATACTTCTTTTTCGTTCCCTAATTTTTCAGATATTCCATTTTTTCATTTATCTTAGTGGCAGGAAGAGCACGTTCTTATTGTTGTTCGTACGGTAACAATACCAGTGATAATGAAACGGGATAAACATGGCGGTATTATCTTTTGTATGTGTTAGAATGTTCGTGATTAGGGGAATTAAGAAATCATTTTTGGTTGTGTTGACTTTTCAGACATTCAGAGACGAATGAGTCTTCTTTTTATCTGTTTATTTTTTTTTTTTTTTAGTAAGTGTGATCCTTCTTTCTGTATTTCTCTTTACTTCCTCTTACGTCTTTCTGTATTTCTCTTTACTTCCTCTTACGTCTTCCTAATGAACACCATATTCTTTGGAAGCTTGAGCTTCAAGTCAATGGCACCTTTGGTGGGCTTGTTCGATATGAATAGGTTTCATCCTCTGGTTAATAATAATAATAATAATGATAATGTGCCTTAGTAACAGATACGAGAGTAATGACGTCAATGACCCCTGATTTCAGTGCTTCATCTGATTAATGATATATTTAAGAAATTCTCTGAAAATGCCACCGTGACTGATACGCGTGATAAGGGCTCTACTAGCCATAAAATCTTTTGTTTCTGAGGATCTTGGAAAGCGCAGTGCATCACCTACTGTATTTTTCATGTCCCCTGGTACCTCTTCCTTTTCCGTTCGAGTTACTGCTTAAGAATCACACCGGACCTCTATCAGTCAGTGGGGCGTACGCACACCAGGGGGGTAATTTGATTTTTAGGGTGGGCCAATTCGAAGATGTTTAAACCAAATAAGGTGGGGCAATTCGAAAATGTTTAAACCAAATAAGGTGGGCCAATTCGAAAATGTTTAAACCAAATAAGGTGGGACAATTCGAAAATGTTTAAAACAAATAAGGTGGGCCAGTTCGAAAATGTTTAAACCAAATAAGGTGGGCCAATTCGAAAATGTTTAAACCAAATAAGGTGGGCCAATTCGAAAATGTTTAAACCAAGTTAATGGTCTTTTAAAAAGGGCTTCCTCAACGCGAATATTAAGAATTATATATCACCACATGGGGCATCAGGATGACAAAAAAAAAAAAATTATTAGGTGGGGCATGGACAAAAAAAAAAAAAAAAAAAAAAAGTTGGAAACAGTTGCTATCATCTTCTCCCCCCTTGTGTGGTCGTTCCATTTTTAAAAGTCTGATTTGCTAACCTCACCTCAAGAGTCATAAAAGGTCGCGTCATCCGCTTCATCTTCGAAGGTGGCCGGGAGCCTATTATTCCCAAGAGTCTACAGAAACTTGATTGATTCCTCTTGCCTCTTGGGGATATCTGAGAAGCTCTACTCGTCATAATACTGTTGATCTTAAGTACAAAAATATACTCGTGTTGTCCTTCTTCTGAAAATGGGATCAAACTCTTGCGTTTGTCTGTATCTGAAAATGGGATCAAACTCTTGCGTTTGTCTGTATCTGAAAATGGGATAAAACTCTTGTTTTTGTCTGTATCTGAAAATGGGATCAAACTCTTGCGTTTGTCTGTATCTGAAAATGGGATAAAACTCTTGTTTTTGACTGTATCTGAAAATGGGATCAAACTCTTGCGTTTGTCTGTCTGAAAATGGGATAAAACTCTTGCCTTTGTCTGTCTGAAAATGGGATCAAACTCTTGCATTTGTCTATCTGAAAATGGGATAAAACTCTTGCCTTTGTCTGTCTGAAAATGGGATCAAACTCTTGCGTTTCTCAGTATCTGAAAACGGTATAAAACTCTTGCGATTGTCTGTATGAACATCCTCTAATCCTGTTTGATGTTTGTGTGTCATTTTAAATATTTGTCGAAAGTCTCTTGGATCTGTTTACATCTGATGGTCTTTATTGACAAGTTGTGTTTGCCTTCCCCTGTGTTCCCTGAAGTCTGTGAGACCTGTGAGGGCATGATCTCCAGGTCTTACGTAAGCTTCCCACATTCGTGTCACGTTTCATTGTTAGTAGAAACTCTTGATATTCATCTTTAAAGGGTTTTTGGAGACTGTTTTATTTGCTGCAGCTTAAAATCACTCGCGATTCACTGCTTGCATTTGCTTCTCGGGGACCAGTGAACTTATGTCGTCCTAAATAAGATATAATGTTGTAACTCTTTTCCTTAAACATCTGGCATCTGTGTGGCTGAGTCCATTGGGTAGTTTTCAGTTTTGTTTATTAAATTTACTGCAATTATCTCCATTCCATTGCTATTATGTTATTCTGTTATTATTATAATAAGCACCACCCTTTCCGAGTTGATTTTATTTAATCTTGTTCCCTTGCTAGCCTTTATTAACATATTTCATTCGATTTTGTTAATATACTAGAACAACCTCTTCCCGTGTTTCCTAGAAATATTACATATCTATTGCAGAGATCCATCTCCTATTCTTAAAGGCCTATATATCTGATTCATTCTGCCTCCAACGTCTTTGTAATAGCTCTCCGTTGTCAATTTGGTAAAGCTGCAGAACGTGTCACAACAACCGATAATCCCTCGGTTCTTGCAGCTGAATGTCTTCGTCAGGCTCCGAGTCTATCCAGATCTTGTCGCATTGTAAGCTCCTTTCTGTCACAGCGCATCACGCGTTTGTGGTCGTTGTAGACAGGTTGGGGTCTTCTTGGGAGCTAATAGCTTCCTTGTTCCTCTTATTCGATGGTTCTCAGCCAGGGGGGAATTTCAGTTTCAGGGGAGTTTGTGACCATAGATTGGCAGGCTCAAACTGGCTCTAGGACCACACAGAACGCAGTTTACACCGGTCCGCACTACTGAGAAATCACGCTGGGCTTCCCACTAGCTTGTGTTTGTGTTAGTATTTTGTTGCATATTTTTTTGGAATGCACCTTTTGATGCAGACAATTTTGGAAAGGGGGTGGGGGGAGATGGCATTCTGACAAATGGTGAAAGGGTTATCTTTTAAATTTTAATATTTGAATAATGAAGCTTTTAACATTTTCATCTTTAAAAGCTTTCTGGATTCATCTCAGCCCTGGTTATCTAACTGCTGTTGTTTTTCTTTTATTTTTTGTTATAGTCCGGTTTTTTTTGGTAGTCTTGAATCCAGCTACCACTGATGGTCTATACGTGGAAACATGTTTTTTCTTCCTTGCGACAGCTTTTATTTCGTAGCTTGACCATTGGCTTATGTCGCATTTTAAACTCCTTTATACTTCTTACAAGTCTCTGCAAGCTTATTACCGTAGTCGAACTATATACCTTTCAAATCTGGTTTTGCATTTGTTGCCTCTCGTGTAAACTTACTGCCATTGTGATATCGAAGGTTAACTGCGTAAGCTTAATGCAGCCTTCTTACCTTTTGACATTCGTAATTAAACAACAAATGTATGTTCATTTGCTGTGCTTTTTATTTAAGAAAAAAACACGCACATTTCCTTACCTGTGATGTTCATTGCAAAACACCTGCAATTCGTAATGAACCAACAAATTTTTGCTCATCTGCTGTGCTGTTTATAAAGAAAAACAAAAAATTTCCTTACCTGAGGTGTCCATGGCAAAACATCTGGATGTATCTGGCATCTGCTTTTCCGCGTAAACCAATTGCAAAACATCTGGACATATCTGGCATCTGCTTTTCCTCGTGAACCAATCGGATTCTCGGCGTGATGTTCCACTTGCCACTGTCATAGATCCTTCGCACGCAGGATGTGTTCTTCATGAGCCTAAGTAGATTCATCTCTCGTGCGACGTTGCTAGTTTAGAATGATGAGTCTCCTCCTTTCGCCTTTTTCATTTCTGTAGGGTGTGTGTGTAAGGTCTTAAATCGCCCTCCCTGGAAGGAGAAAAGTAAATGAAGGTTTGGTGAGAATAGGCCTACCCGAGAGAAATTGAATTGATGTTGATATGCGGAAGAATGCTTCTTCAAAGAAAGGAACTATTTACTGTACAGTGGTTCAGTTACTCCAGAAGAATAACGATAAAGGATTACAGTAGATCATTAATAAATTAGGATCTGTGAACCGTTGTTGTTTTGTTCGTACGTACTATAGTCAGTGTTGTTGTTACAGTGGCTGTCGTCGTTATTTTGATTAATATTATTGACGAAATTGTTGTTGTTTTGTGTTGGAATATCAGTATACCTGGACAAGTGGGAAATGATAAATTTGTATATGATGTTTCTTGCGTAAGGAAAATTCCCACTGAACTACAAATTCAGTAATTATAGCCCATGAATAATCCTTTCTCTCTCTCCCTCTCTGCACCGAACATGCGATTTCACGGCTGGTGCATCTTAGCGCAGCAGATCACCCACTATTCCTCGTTTATGTAGTATCGAATATCTCATATATTTTGTTCTCTTATCTTTTACCATATTTATATCTACTATTACGTTTCCGGTCATTCTTTCCTCCCACACTCGTGTGTTCTCTCTTATTCTCTATCCTTTTGCAATCACATTCCCTTGCATTGTTTGCCCTTCCGTGTGCCAAGGATTACTGATGTCATCACATCCAATCTGTGGTAGCGTGATGTCACCTCTCTGACTGACTGACTCCTGAAACTAGAAAGATTTATGTCTTGTGTCTTTTTTTTTAATATTTTTTAAAGCTAAGGCTGCCACTGCCATGTCTAGGAGTAACTAGATTCTTTTTTCCATTGCTTAATCCCCCGAGCAAATATTAAAACCTGGCGTGGGAGAACCAGACGCCGTACGTCTTAGCCCTAATGGATATTGGACTAAACGCGAGAATCTCCACCAGGCTTCACGTTGGCCTTAGAGGAGGACCTTCGGTGGTATTTATGGCGGGTCCCTCGCCCGGCTCCTCCTTTTCATACGTTACAATTAAGTCGAGCCGATTCTCCTTTTGATTCCTCCCTCTTTCTACCGCAAACGAGGTAATGACTGTGCTTTTGTCAAAAGCACACAATGCGCGCTGTCCGTACGCCCCACCTGCCTGCCTTCCTGCCTGCTTGCTTGCTTGCTGCGACAGAAAGTTGGGGATCATTGTTTTCAGGTTGCTGCCAGTCTTCTGTTTCTTCCTTTATTTTCCTTTCTTTGTGAGGCAGAGGGGTGGGGGAAGGGAGGGGGGGTGGTTGCTCTTCAGAAGGTGCGTTCGTTTGGGCTACAGTTTTTCCCTGTGCGGTAAATCGTATTCATCAGTTTGTTTAAATTTTGACCGTATATCATGAATGATGAAACCAATGAAACTCATAATGAATTAAAAGCCTCGGTTACTCGAGAAGAGTAAGATTACCCTTCTGCGTTGTACTTACACATGGGGTTCATTTTCTCTCACATGTAACGCATATTCTCTCTCTCTCTCTCTCTCTCTCTGGCCAAGTACTTTACTGTGTTGTCCCATTAGTAGGAACAACATACTACAGTACTTGACTACATACACAGAGAGAGAGAGAGAGAGATAAGGTTGTATATATGAATGCACGAAATTCTACATAATTGGACAATTATGCGATTAATATCATATAATTTCCCCGCAGAATCCTGCATAATTTATCAGCATTGACAGTGACCATTTTTAATGGGGGATTTGGACGCTTTGGCAATTGCAGCTGAACTGATGACTGCTGCAGCTGACTTTGAAAATAGAAGCTGTTATTACTACTAATACTACTGCTATTTCTTAAAATGATGAAGAAGCCCTTTGAGATAATTTTCATTTGATTTTTATTTTTATTTATGAAGATTAATGTTTCTCTCTGTATGTGGAATATAAAATTTAGACCAAAAGCCAAGCGCTGAGGCTTATGAGGTCATCCAGTGCTGAAAATAATGTTGAAGCAATTGTTAAGGGAGGGTGGGAAGTGCGATGGTGGGCAAGAGGTACAGTAAAAGGAATGAAAGGGGTTGCAGCTAGGGGTTGAAGGGACACTGCAAAGACACTTAAGTAATGCCTACTGTGCACCGTGTGAGGTGCACTGACGGCACTACACCCCTACGGGGTTCCCCCATAGTATTTATTCCATTGTAAATATTTTGGTCTGTGATCACTTTACGTAGAGGCACTGAAGATTGATATTTAATGTCTAACTGTTTAATTCTGATCTTTGCGTTTGTACGCTCTGTGAGCGTTCTCTCCTTAATCATTAAGGCTAATACTTCACACCAAGGCTAAAAGAAAGAGAAGGTCTGCTCACTTTCCCCCCAAATCCCCCATGTAGGCAGAGCTTTGTCTACCTCCTTACCGCGTCAGCAGGCGAATTGCCGCAATGAACAGGTATACCTCTCAGATACGTCATCGCCTACGTAGTTACTCCGCCCAACTAGGTAGACCTTGTCTCTCTTGGCCTTGCCTCACATCATACTATTTATTTTGATTTATTTTGACCTGTGGTCACTTGACGTAAAGACACTGATTAATGAAAGTCTTTCTCAACCTTCCTCCTGTATTCCAACAGCTGGAAACAGCGCAGACGATGCCCTCGAACAACTCAACACGGAAAATCTGAAGAAGAAATTCATGATGTTCGAAGCCATTTCCACGGCGGAGGAAGAGCTCGCAGACCCCATCAAAGTGCGTCGCTCTCAGTCCCTCTTGAACAGAGCCCGAGGGTAAGTCCTCTTATTTGCGTACTCTGTACTGTAGGTGGGTACTCTTTTTCCTCTTTAGTCATAGAATCACCTTTTCCTGTAGATAAATTATTCATAAGCTTAGCTGAACTGACGGCAAAGTCGATTAAAAACATAATTCTCTCTCTCTCTCGACTTTGTTTAAAGAGTTAGAAAAATGAATCATAAGCTTAGCTGAATTGACAGCAAAGTCGATTAAAAACATCAATCTCTCTCTCTCTCTCTCTGTGAAGGTTGATTCCCCTTTTGTGCAACTCTTGGGTTTGGTATAGTCCGTTGACTCTGTCCATGACAGTTTTCAGTTACTAAATCACCTTAAATCACCTTTTCCTTTAACTCTCTATCTCTCTCTCTCTCTCTCTCTCTCTCTCTCTCTCTCTCTCTGTGAAGGTTGATTCCCCTTTTGTGCAACTCTTGGGTTTGGTATAGTCCGTTGACTGTCCATGACAGTTTTCAGTTACTTATTAAATCACCTTTTCCTTTAACCTCTCTCTCTCTCTCTCTCTCTCTCTCTCTCTCTCTCTCTCTCTCTCTCTCTCTCTCTCTCTCTATTTAGTTACAGTGACAGCAGAGGCGATAAACCCTTCGCTGCCAAGATTACAATATAGCTTTCATCATTTTAAAGTTTGTGTTACAAAAATATAAAAAAATTGTATCACTAACATGAATGCATTGTTAGGAAACAACCTCACACAGCGATTGTTGTGAAGACACAAAGCATCGATTCAATTCCTTTAAGAGGAGGTTTGTCACTAACATGAACTTTTGTCTAGTCTGAAAATATGCCCCTTTTTTAAAATCCTAGTCCTTGGTGCAAAAAAAAGGTAAAAAAAAAAAAAAAAAATGAGCCGAAGTTTCTTTTGCGCAATCGAGTTGTCTGTACAGCCGCTACAGCGTATAATCAAGGCCACCAAAACTAGATCTATCTTTCGGTGGTCTCGGTATAATGCTGTATGAGCCGCGGCCCATGAAACTTGAACCACGGCCCGGTGGTGGCCTATCCTATATCGTTGCCAGAAGCACGATTTTGGCTAAATTTAACCTTAAATAAAATAAAAAAAAAAAACTACCGAGGCTAGAGGGCTGGCTGCAATTTGGTATGTTTGATGATTGGAAGGTGGGTGATCAACATACCAATTTGCAGCCCTCCAGCCTCAGTAACTTTAAGATCTGAGGGCGGACAGAAAAAGTACGGACGGACAGTCGAAAACTAAAAAGCCAAAAGTACACCAAAAAAGAAATGGCTAGAATTTGGCCTCTAAATGACGCCTGTCTCCAACCACCCCATTATTCCGAAAGGTTTTACTGTTAAAATTTCGAACCCTACAGGTAATCTATCCTTACCTGGTTGATAGTTAAAAAAAAAGTCAGTTTCAGCCAAAGGCTTCCTTAGTGTCTTAGACAAAGTATGACAAAAAAAATATGAATGGTAAATATTTTAGACAGATTTAAAAAAATTTTTTTCTACTTTGGAACAGAGGTGAAGATGACTATGGTGTAGAGAACTCAGAACTTGGAGATTATGAAGAAGGAGAAGAAGAAGAAGAAGAAGAAGAGGAGGAGGAGGAGGAAGAGGAAGAGGAAGACGGGGAAAATGAAAACGGAGACCAGGCCAAGATCAGGAAGAAAGTGAAAGCAGTAAGTTTCCTTTTCAAGTTTCATTGTCAGGAATTTAGGCCTTTTCTGTTGGGATTGATTAAACCTTTATTTCAAGTCTTTTTTTATATTAATTAGTTTTAATGGGTTAAATCACTTTTATTTCAAGTCTTTTTTATATTAATTAGTTTTAATGGGTTAAATCACCTTAATTTCAAGTCTTTTTTGTATTAATTAGTTTTAATGGGTTAAATCACCTTAATTTCAAGTCTTTTTTATATTAATTAGTTTTAATGGGTTAAATCACCTTAATTTCAAGTCTTTTTTGTATTAATTAGTTTTAATGGGTTAAACCACCTTAATTTCAAGTCTTTTTGTATTAATTAGTTTTAATGGGTTAAATCACCTGTATTTCAAGTCTTCAATTAATTAGTTTTAATGGATTAAATCAGCTGTATTTCAAGTCTGTTTTTTTATTAATTAGTTTTAATGGGTTAAATCACTTTTATTTCAAGTCTTTTTTTATATTAATTAGTTTTAACGGGTTAAATCACCTTAATTTCAAGTCTTTTTTACATTAATTAGTTTTATTGGGTTAAATCATCATTTCAGGCCTTCTTCACTTCAACTGATTAATTCTTCATTACAATGATTTTTTCAGTTTAACTGGTTAAGCTTTTGGCCATATGGTCTCTTACCTTTTGATGGGATAGGTCCAAAGATCATTTCCTTTTTTAGCAGCTTAAATGTAACTAATTTAAATGTAACTAATTATAATTTTTATGGAATTTACAACTTGATATCATACAGACAGTATATGATTCATTAACAGACCAAAATAACTTGGTGCTCCACAATTTCCATAAGCTTCACTTTAAATCTGAAAAGCAATGAGAAACTACATGACACTACAAATTACTTTAGCCACTTACTAACCAATCATAATCAGAATCTACCTCCAAGGAAAGTGAATTTAAAAGAAAGAGAATACTGCACCTTCCCTTAAAAGAGCAGTGAATTGTTATGCTGATTCCCGGGATAAAGGGTTAAAGATTAGGGGCCCCGGAAGGCACATTATGCAGTGTCTCCAATTAACTTTTTGTAATAACAGACCAGCTTCAGTGGCATGCAAGATATTAGATCCATGAAAGCGGCTAAGAAGCGCAAGGAGATGATGGCCAGGAAACGCCATGAAGAAGTTGCCAAGTTCCGCCAGATGTTGTGTGCGGTGAGTATTGTTGGGTTTTCTGTAAATTATGTATAATATATATATATATATATATATATATATATATATATATATATATATATATATATATATATATATATATATATATATTATATATCATAAAATGGATAACAAATATATATACTGTATGTGTGAATGTGTTTAATTTTTTTTTGGAAAGTTATTATTGCTTGTAATTCTTGATAGACTAAGCGTGATAGCTATCATATATTTTTGCCAATATCAAATATTTTTCAATGTCAAATTTTCACCTAATCACGGCCAATTTACAATCTGGCATAGACCATCATTATAGGCTTTTAGATAATAACTAGTTCAGTGGGACTTACATTTGATCATCCTTGAAAGTTTGTCAGTGAATCATGATGTTAAAGTTTTTTTTTTTATTATTCTGATGCTACTTCTAAAAACTTATATTGGCTAAAGATATAGCAGAATAAGAAAAATTTGAAGGTATTTTAAGAATCTTTATAGATTCAAGACTGATAAAGGAAAATGTTTCTGAAGAAATAAACCCACACACATTATATATATATATATATATATATATATATATATATATATATATATATATATATATGTGTGTGTGTGTGTGTGTGTGTGTGTGTGTAACGTATCCTAAAATTTGCATCTATTCCAGGGCAAAAATATTTCTACTCGAGAATACTTTGAAGGTGGAAATTACGATAGCTTGGACTTCGAGAGGAAAGAGAGAAAACAACAGATCAAAATGGAACGAGCCTGTGACGCCAGTGACATCAGGAATAAATTTGAGAGTGGAGAAATTCAGATCAACAAGAAACAGAGCGATGAACGCAAAGAGGTGGAAGAGGTATTCAAAGAAGCAGGCAAGTTAAACTCTCAGCGTTTGGATAAAGAGTATATAGATTAAATATAGTATTTTGTTTTAGTTTACAATGTCTGAATCATTCAAGAGAAAGCACTAGTAATTATGTGGCATTTTCACACTTGCCTGTAGGAATATACATTTTTAATTTCCATTTAGCAAGTCTTTCCAATGTTCAGTCAGGAATTCAATCTCCCCCTTCAGTTTACATTGAATTATTATCCTTGACTGGAGATAATTGTTTTATGTTGAAAGTAACACCTCACCTTAATGGACCTCACCTTAGTGGACATCTGTACTTATCAAATACCATATTATGATTATTTTTTCCTATGCCACCATTTTTGGATGTGATAAGTTGTTCATATATATCTGTTAAATTGACTGATAAGTGTAAAGTACAAGTTTGTTTAAGTTAGGAACTATGCGAAATTGCTGTTAACTATAATATACCTAAATAATATTCAAGTGGAAGCTATAATATAGTGCCTTTGTCACTTAATGGACTTTGTTACTCATCAGAAAGGCCAGACCCCCAAAGCATCTGTTAAGATGAGATGTTTCTGTATTTGCATCTTTCTGCAATTATGTTGGATTCCAGTTGCCATGAAGCCTATTTTCCTTTAATGCAAACACATCTTATTAGTGCTGTTACTACTTGGTCGTGTTACTTCATTTGAAGGATATTGTTATAACTTAATTACTACCATTACTCTGAGCGTTTTAAGCAGTCTACTTTCATGTTACAGTTCTTTGAAATATGTTTTTAGAGTAGCCTGGGACTGGTCCTAAATTACCAATTATCCGAACAGAAACAGCTAGCCGGGCTCGCAATCTCTTCAAGCAAATTGATTCAGCAGCAAATCTAGATGATGAACTGCCACACTTGAGACGCTCTCGATCTACGGCAGAGGCTCGTAAAGAACATAGACTATCTGTTGATGTAAGTGGTGTTTCCCGATTGCTCATTTATTTTTGTGTACTTTATATTTTTTAGTCATTCTCAGTTCTCAAGATATAGTGGATGCATTCAGTCCTTTCAAGTTTGTGCAAGTAACTTGAAACATCCATCTGTGATGTAGAATACAAAGTTTGGGTTTTAAGTTAAGTGGGAAATATTCATTTGATGTATTCTAGTATTCTCATTACGTTACAAATTTAATATACTGATGATCAGATTTTTACATTTGCAGGTAAAACTACTGATATATATCTTAATCAACAGAAGATAGAACACCATTTTTTATCAGTTTTTTTTATGAAACTGCAACCTTTGTAACCTTTGTAGCAATGGTATCTCGCTATCTTATCCCAAGTCTCCTCTCTTAGCTTGACTATGACACTGTGCTTTCAGATTTACTTGATTTCAGAAGACATTTGCTGAGATATTTGGGCTTGAACAGCATTCCTTGAATTATATAAACAGTTCTAAAGTAGGAAAAAGCTGTAGTTTTTTCAACTTGGGACTATTGATTTAATGCGTTGCATATCAGGTTTTTATAATATGATAATACACAGCCGTATGTTTAGATTTCTGAAAATGGCACTTATCTTGAACAAAAATTAACAGAAGACTGATATGTACTGATTTAGGGGCATTTGGTGCTTGCATTCCTGTTTTTCCTTTCTATTCCTGAAATGCACCTTTAAATGGTGAAATTTCCATGAGGATTAATTTCACTGTGATTCACAGTACACTGTAAATATATCCTATTTACAATGTCTCCTCTCCCCGAAGTAGGAACCACCTCTACCACCACTGACCATCAAGGTTGTGCAGAAATTAACTGTTAGCTAACTTGACCGTATCCTGAATGCATTACAGGGCAGACAGATCCGCAATTTTGCATCGCAGCTTTCACAGGAGGATGGAGAAGAAGAGGAAGAAAACATGCATATAGAATGCAGTAGTATTCAAAACAAGTTTAAGTTCTTTGCAACATATGAGGAGCGGATGAAAGAGGCCGAGAAGACTAAGAAGAAAGTTTTCCGCTTCACCCCCCCTAGGGATGATGAAAAGGTTGAAGATGAGTTACAGGCACCTGTGCCTAGACGTTGCATGGCAATTAACTGTGCGGTGTGCAGGCTTCGGGTAATTTTTCGGTGGTCGTTTGAGTTCTTTTTATACATGACCCTCCGGACTGTCTCATTCTTGTACCCGTTACATCGAGTAGAAGTTTTTTGTTCTGTCTTTTGAGAAGTGTAGCTCTTTGTAAATTGGCCCAACATGTCTGTCGTAATTCTGTCTTTTCTCAGTGTTCGTCTGTCTGTTCTAACTGGGCCGGTCCACTTCACAACTGAGATGTGAATGCTGATGAGAATATATAGCCGTGAATGTTTTACCTTAATATGAGAAATATACCCCAAAAGTACTAAAGATTTTGTAACTTTACTAAATACAAGTTTTATTTAGCTAACTCTCAGTTGAGATGGTGGATCTCAGTGAACTAATATGTGTTTCTAATAACAGATTACCACAGCATCATAATGGATTCTGATAAGCATAATAATTCCTAAGAGTTTAAAAAATTGTTTTTTTTATGTATGATTCACAAGATATAGCTGGAGTTGTGAGCCAAGAGGGTGGCGGGCATAGTCTGCCCTGATCGACTCAGGTTGTACGTCCTTTAACTGTGGCTTATTTCAGTGTCATCTAGCATTAGATTTTTTGCTTGCACTCTTAAATAAGTTTTTACAAATTGATATCCAGTATGCTTATCTTCTCGACCAATTATGGTGAGACCCTCGACAAGGATACAGTCAGGGTACGATCTCTTTGTAACCTTATCCCAGGGTCATTCCTTTTATTTCCACTTCATTTTTTCTTTATTTTTAATTTTTGGTATTGAAATAAAGATATTTTTTAGCATTTTTGAAGTATCAGATTATGCTTGCATTGCTTTTGTCTTACTTATTTTAGTTTGAAGGGCTAATTGTTTTCAATAACCAGGAAGGGAGTATGGATTCCTTCTCTTTCTAAACCAGGTAATATTCATCATTCTGATCAAGAATTTCATCGTGAGTAGTTAATTACTAAACCATTAGTTCTTTTAGCGATAGACTCACAGGTTTATGTAGTGTTTCTAGATTATTTTTACTTATAAGGAAGTTAATGTTATGACTAAAATGGTTTCAACTTTTAGTAAAATATAAAATTTTTACATTTTTCATAAAGGAGTAAATTTCATTTTCGTACTACTGTACTTTGGTTATCATTCTCTGAAAATCCTGAAAATATGTGCCCAGTTATGAAATACAAAGTCATTATTCACTCTACAGAAATACATTTCTTGATTTTCTACAGAAATACATCTCTTGATTTAAAGTATTTTTCTATTTTTCTCCAAGCAAACATTTCAAGTGGTAAGGTAATCTTAACAGCACTCAAGGACTTTATCAAATATTTTGTAGGAGCTATTTTCACAGGAACATTTATTGTTATCAGAACGGGACAACACTCACCATGCCACATGCGAAGACTGCAAAGGGAATTTTATCTTGGATTTTGTATTGTAGGTAGTGGAATCTTTGTTGCTTGTTTAGTGGAAACTTGGAAGCCGTAAGATATTTTTTCTCATAGTATTTTTGACTTTTAATCGTAGCTTACTGACGCTCTAGCTCCGGCATCGCACCTTCCTCTTTTAACTCGGCTCTGTCCTTTTGTTATCCATCTTTGTTCGTCTTTGTTCGTAGAGCTTCCTCTCCCCTTTTCCTTCCATCTGTCCTTTGTTTTACTCATTACTCTCATTTGTGTTTCATCCCCTTCCGAGTTTTTGATAACTAATTACGCTGTACTTTATCTTTACATTTCACTTGATCTTTCATTTTTTTTCTACTATGTTTACTTTTCAAATTTCTCTCTTTCTCTGTACTGTCATTATGGTTGTCTAGTTCATAAGGCCTTATTTTTTTTTAATATAGCACATTATTCTTTAGGATTATCAATTTCATTGACAACGTACAGATTAATGTTCAAAAGCAGTTAATGTAGTATTTATTGTTTTTTCAGCCTGTGTTGTTGTGCATCTCATTTGTATCTGAGCGTAAAGGTGACAATTCTCTTATTTATGGCTTTGCATTAAACATTCCACTTTTCCTGCAAAATTTTGGCTTTTCAAACTTATTTTTTTTTTTTGTACAGAAATGTGTATTTTGTGATTTGTACAAATTTCTTGCCGGACTAATTTTGACCATTTTTGTTTCTGGCACACCAGGTACTTTTTTGTCACTAATGGTACTTCACTCTAATGAAATAACATATCCGTTCATTAACCTTATCCCAGGACTTCCTTTTCAGATTATTAGCTTAGTGGTTAAATAACTAACATCGACATTATTCACTTTTTCCACGTCAGATGACCACCCCCATCCCGTGACCTGGCATCACCCATCCTGAATAAACCGAGTCCTTCTAAAATAGCATTACTCAGCATCACTGCAGCACACTGTTTTAGCTTTCCAACCTTATAACTAACTGCTATTGCCACTGCTTCTTTAGGGTGTTGATGTGGAGGAGACGGAGCTCGGACGAGACCCTAACTATGTTCGTTGCACTGATAACCTTGAGGATGAAGTAGATTGCCGTAGGACACGTAGTGTGCTTGCCATGTTTAGGAAGATGGAAATGCAAAATGAAGAGGAAGAGAGAGGTGAGTATTGCTCCATGTGGTTACTGCTAGAAAGGTTGGCCATTTTATCGTACTCATTGAGGCAGTAATCTATTTGCAGTATGTCATTATTTTTTTCATTATTTATCATAATCAGTATTCAACCAGCGTTATGTTGAAAAAATTAAGAGCCCTTATAATGGGTTTTCATATTTTTTCTTTGGGCATGGGGAAGTCTCAACATACAATTGGTTTTGATTTTACATCAGAAACCTTAAAGATTGTAGTATAGTAAAAGCTTAAGCTTATGCTGAACTTCAGATCAATTTTTTCAACCATAATTATGCTAATATCATCACTGTCAGCATTGTAGCATTACTTAACACCCAGATCCACATCACACAGCTTTTATACAGCAATTCCACATGATTAATGCTCTATCCTAACCTGTATTTTGTACTTAATCAATTTCAAGCCTTTTCATGAGAGCCTTTGGAGGTTTCCTTTTCTTTAAAGTGTATCAGAATTGGATTAGCTACAAGTTATTTGACACTCTCAGCTAACGTGCTTATTCATAATGAGCATTTGCATTTACACAGCTTTCAGTGGCCATCTTTTGTTTTTTGCTACTGGTTTTTTTTAATTCAGGGATGCTTTTAGTGTATTCTGCATACCTATTTCACATTATATGTTAAAAACTTCTCTTCAACAACTTCCATTTAAAACGTTCTGTGCCTTTCAGGTCCTCGTCCTCTCAAGCAATTCACGCCTCCTCCTGAAGGAGAAGAATACTCTGATGAGGAAGAATATTCTGATGAAGAGTACTCAGACGAAGAGGATGAAGAAGATGAGGAGTATGATGAGGAGGAGGAAGATGGATTAGAGAGAAAAGTACCAAAGTATAAGGATGAAATCTTAGAAATGGTGAGTAGCCTCTCACTGCTCTGTGTGGACGGAATAGCATTCATATTCATGTGACAGTTCAGTATTATTAGACTCTTGAGGATGTTTAACAACACTAAATGAAGATATAGGTTCTTTTTTGTCATAATTCTTGTCATTTTTTATGAGTCATGTAGTAGTGTAGAGATAACAAAATAATTTGTGGTTGGTAAGACTTTTCAACATTAGTTCTCTTAGGAATTATAAAGTTATCCTAGGACATCTGCCATTGTTAAAGCATTGAATACATAGGTTCTTCAAGTTTTCTCAAAGAAAGGACAAATTTTCAGGAAAACAGTGAAAATCAACAGAAACCTAAGCGTAGAAAACCACGGAAAAAGGTACTGCATGGTTATGAATATCTGAAACTTATTTCACTATGATTGAAGCTGTAGCTCATGTTTTCAAATATAGAGTTGCACAGAAACCTTTTAGAATCTCCGTTTTCTCTTCTCTTTGGAATCTAGAAATGTTGTTGTGGTCTGAGAAAACAGTCCTTGTCATTCTGATCTTCCATTATGGTATGAAGTACTGATGTACAGAATTAATAGAATTCTTGACTGATGTCACAGATATCAATAATCATTGTTACTTGAAAATAATAATGACCAAACAAGCAATTTAAAATATGTTTGCTACTACTTTTGAAAAAGGTATGTTAGTGATTCTGAAGTCAACTTCTTGGAAAATTATAAACAAAAAAATTTCACAGGTGTGCTTGCCAACTAGAATCAAGGACTGAAATATTGTTATACTTACTGAAGACCACATGATTATGACCTCATACAAGCAGATCGTGATGCCATGCTTTTTAGCTGTATTTTCAAAGTTTATGCTTCCCATGTAGAGTGCTATAAGCTTTTTATGCTAAATGTAGGTGATCACTCTTCATTTGTTGATTATATATATATTTATATTGCTTTGATTAGTTAATTATGATCACTTCTCTTTATTTTTATGCAGTACCTATCATAGAAAATCTTTAGTTTAGATTTTTTGTAAAGACAGAATGTATTCATGTTTATAAGTAAACATGAATGCAGTATGTAAGGTGTTCTCATATATTTTTATTCAGAATTATCTAAACAAATTATAGGCTGATTTCATTTTAGTGTATGAAATATGTTTACTTATTGGAAAAAGCTAGGCAAGAGACCTCTAATCAGATATATTATTAACAGGAATATTTTACAAATTTAAATGGGCACTGTGAGTCACATTCAGTATAATTTTGGAAAAGCAAGAACTTGCTAAAAGTAAAAAAAAAAAAAAAAAAAATAACACCTTTGAACTAATCCAAGTTATTAACAATAGTCAGAGCTGTTTATTGCATATTCTATAAAAAGTTTAGTTCCAGTCAATAGTTTTAATATACATCTTGGCTTATTGATAACACCTTGAGTAACAGATGTTACGGATAATTAAAGTAGCATACACAGCAATTATAATTTTCTGGAAAAATATTACTAAGAGTGAAATTAGAAAGTTACTTCAAACGAAAAACTGTACAAGACCTTGAAATATCTCTAGTATGTTTTATGTTAACAGTGACCAAATCTTTATTATAGCATTGTCAGAAAATTTGTATCTGCTGCATATGGTCCAGTTTTTCCCAAATTAGAATTTTTTTGGAGATGTTTGGGAAGGGAATTGTTATCTCAAAATATAAAAATAGCTGAAAATTATGTTTAGTAACTTAACAATATTTTATATCACTGATTAATACTTACACTACACTGTTTTGTACTGCTGTGGACAGTTTCAAATTGTTTCAGTTATTATTAACCAAATTTGAAAATACTTAGCTGTAAAATAATTAATGTAGCTTTCCATTGTCAAAATGTTGAAAATTTATCTTGTTTATTATGTACTCCCTTGACCTTTGACCTGTGAAAGTCATTTTAAGTTAGTGACATAACCAAGTCAGAATTATTTCATACTCTCCCCACAAAAAAACAAAGGCATGGAATAGAAGTCTTGTCTTTGTAATAAGTCCTTATGCTAGAAAAAACATTGAATAGTCAGTGAGTCCTTTACGCAGCTCCATTGGAAATATGTAAAACCAATTTGTGGGAAGGAGACACAAATGGAAAATGTGGACAGCTTTCACACCTGAAAATATAACTGCCCTATTTTCCATGTTAATTTGGTATCTGTTTACGAGATAAATTTAAAGACAAAATTATTTAAGTAAGATGTAACTGTTTACAAGGCCTTACTAAAGTCTCATACTTTTCACCAAACTTTTATAACTACTGGTTGTTTTATATAAGAAAATGGGATATTATAAGTACATTACACATTGTTTTCAGCAGTTCTTTTAGCATTTATATTTATCATTATCTGAACGTTACTGTACTTCAATAAAAAAAAAATGCTTACAACCACTGGGTCGTATAACTGTGTGATATGGGCTTATTGAACAAGAATGACTTACAAACTGGATTATTTGCAACATAATTTTTATTGTTATCTACACTTGACTTTATCAAAACTTTCAGAAACATTTTTACTGATTTTATTATTATTTTGACGGGTGCAGCTGGTAGGTGTGGCGGTATGGGGGTAGGTGTGCAGTGGCCAGTATAACAACCCAATATTCTGTGTGATGTGCTCTCAAGATCTCAAAAAAAAAAAAAATGCTTTTAGAGCAGATTTGCACAAAGTGTAATAATTGCTCTTCTTTTAAGTTACTCTCACATACTTGACTAACTGGATAGATAAAATGATAACTGTTATTATTGCCTTATCCTAACAGTACGGGTAGATCAACAGTTGCTCAGTGATCGCTACGCATTTTTCTGTGTGGTAGTTTTTACAATTGGTTCACTTTGGTATGCTGCCTATTTTAGGTTTGATACGTGTATATATTGTGATTTTCTTTTTTACTCCTGCTTAGTGAAGTGCAGTAGGCAGCAACTAAGTGCCAATGTTACTATCACAGGCAAAAAATATATTATGGATAAGGCTCTGTGTACATAACGAAAACTAATTTAATTTGCATTTCACTACTATGTTTTAGCTTTGGACTATGATTTGGTTTCCTTTTGCATAGTTTTATCTTTTTCATACGATGGAAACAGCATTACCTCATTTTTAGAACATAACGGAATTTGCCGTCAGAATTGATGATTTCTTTTAAGTCAGTCTTCCAAGACATCAATGAATCTGTTAGTATATGAGAGTATTGTGTAAATACCGATTTGTTTCTGTAATGCATGTTATATGCCACCTATTGCAGAAGAGTCACAGATTTCTAAGTCTTGCAGCTGACTTTACTGAAGAGTGAATCAGAATGTTGGGTCTCTAGTTGTGACTGAAGCCTTCTACCCTAAGCTTCCTTATGGTCACATCCATTATTATGTGATTGTTTACCCTAGGTGTACAGATTCTAGCTTTGAGGGCATGCTGGTGTTACCATATTCAATTACTTATCGCAGCATTGAGAGATGTTTGAAAAATCATTGCTATAGTTTTGTGTGAGCTCAAGTAGTGTTCAATATCAGATATTAATTTTATAATTTGATTTTTATTAACGTCAAGTTTTTTGTTAAATATATGTAGGGCTTGAATGATATTTTAATGAAAAATTTTAATTAAAAGTGAGAAATCCTATATTTAATTACAATAATTACAGTATGAGAGGACACAGAATTTGTTCTTTGTGAAATAAAGATATTTTGAAGTGCATAATGTGGATCTTGTCAATATTGACTGATTACCAGTACTACCATTAAAACCTTGTCCATTTGACACAAAGTAAAACATTTCATACTGAACTATTTGTGTGAGAATTTGTTGGGCATTTTTCCAGTTCAGCATTTTGATGCAGCCTTTTATGCACTTTGAAGGTATCTGTTGTTAAAGTTTAATTTATGCTTTTCTAAGTCCCATTTATTGAGGCTTGTTACATGTCTTAAAGTTGTTCCTTTTTATTTTCCTCTTGCTGCAAATTGGCTAACTTGCTTGTCTATGTGCTTTACAACTATCATGCACAATTACTGTCTTGTCTTTTATTCTTACTTTCCTTTGTTGCTGGCTTTGACTGTCAAAATTGCTTTTTAACATTTACTTCTCATTGAAATTCATCACTTTTGTTTGCTTACATGACGTGTGCATTTTTTCCATTAACGCTTTTCTTTTGCTCTGACTGGCTTTCAAATTAACGCTCTGAATTTTTTTTTTTCATTATTCACTACATGCAAACTGATAACTGGTATAATAAAATATTAAAACGGTGCTAAAACTAAATTTAACTTCGGTGTGGGAACACACTGCTTTGCCGAATTTCATTGGCCGCCGCCGGTTTTGCATTGGCTGCTGCCGCTGCCGCTTCTTGACTGCTATACAGGCTAAATCCTCACAGAGTGCCAGGAAGGCTGCCTCCCTGCGTGCCAAATTCGAGAGGTGGGAATCAGAAGTAGATCGAAACAATGAGTACAACCATAATGACGATGAAGACGAGGAGTGTATGCCATCCATTGACACCGCCCGTAACCTCCGTGCCATGTTTGAGAACAAGGCTCAGGAGGCGTCTCGGCCGGTCGCAGAACGTCCTAAGATGAAGGTCAACAGATTTGTGGTGAGTGGCGCATTCTGACTTTTGAGTTGCTTACCCGACACTCCTTCACATACCTCACAGATTTTGATAGGGTATAACACAAAGCTCTCGGAATTATTACCTTTTAATGTGTATGTTATATTCATTTGAATGATTCTGTGCTTTTCAGAAAAACTATATTTTGATGTGTTCTGACCATCTTCAGATTACATGTCTAGGTCTAGTTTTCAGAATATATTATTTTTCCATACATATATATATTTTGTATTCAAGTATACAGTTTACTGGAAATACATAATGTACAGTAAATAACGTTGCAGCATATCCCTGTTTGCTATATAAGCATGAAGTGCTTAGGAAAACTCTATTTTCTAGCTTTGCTTGTTAAAGAAGTTGGCAACATAACAAAAAATCGAACTTCTGTGGGAAGTGATTAAATAATATCCCTTGTTATCAAGTTAATGCAAGGTGATTTAATGCAAGTAAGGTTTGAGCAGTGGCCTACAGTATATCCGTGACCACTAAATATCCAGAGCCTGTTGAAGAACTTAGCAGCTGCTTTAGTGCTGAAGTGCTGTAAATTCAAATCACTATCTGTTAATCAGTTCTGGGGAGTTTGAAATTCAAATTAAAGAATGAATAGAGGACATGGTAATCCAAACAACTCTAGTTTTGTAATTTATTTTATTTTCTATTTATCTGTGTTTTTGTCTTGCTGATAAGCCATATGCTCTTTTAAGAGGAATTATGCAATGTCCAGAAAGTATTTTAGTAGGGGCTGAATAGCCAGAAGTAATCATTTTTGCCAGCAAATGAGACAACCCCATTTCAGCAGGGTATATTCAGGAAAAAAGTTTTAATGTACAGGTTTACAATCCCTTTTCTGAAATTCTAAAAGTCAAAAATTTATTGTGAACAGTAGAGCATTAGTTAAGATTCATTTGGCATACCAACAGGAGTAGTAAATCACACCGAGTTTGGTTGTAAAGTGGAAAGATTTGTTGCGTAGGCCCCCAAAATGTGTGTATGAACTGTTGGCTCCAGTTAGGCTGTAATACCAACAGTATCTATTTGCAGAAAACAAGAAATACAGTTGTTTTTAACATAACGATAATGTTAACAAAACTGTTGATTTACTTTGTGCATCCAGTATATTTCATGTATTATTATGATACTGTTATTGCATTATGAATATGAACATTACAATAACGTCATTTTCATTCTGGTACAGTAATGCTTAAATTCTTAAAATCACTAGCTGTTTTAGTTTTACTGGTATTGTCATTGCCATTAGTTTTAAAAGAAACATAATTCAGAGATATATTTTTTTGTAAATAGACAAAGTTGGGCTGGAAAATGCAGCTTAACTTTATTTGCAAAAATGCAGTAAGTTAGGAACTACCTACTGTATCTCTGAAATGAGTTAGAATTGGTATTAAATGTACAATACTGTATATGCTAATATATGCATTGTTCCCTAAGAATATGTGTAAGTCTAAAGTTTTATACAGTGCAGATCTTTTTCACACACTCATGGTATGAGATACTGCAAAATGCTGGCTGATAATGAACCACATTTATGAAAAACTTTTTAGTATGTAGGCCATCAAGAGACTGCTTCATCTTGAGATAAATTCTTAGCTTTTTGTGAGGGTTCCCTATTACATGAACATTTACAGTGACATTATTTTTGTACCACATTTGCAACACCTTTTCTGAGCAAAAGATGATTCCTAACCCTTACCAACTGCTACTGCACTTTCCAGAAATTAAAAAGAATAAGTTTGGCATATGCTGTCATACTATATTCAGTGGCAGAGAACTGTCATGAAAGTGGTTAAAAGATGCCTAACTTATAATCGGCCAGAAATACGATTGTCCCTCCTTATCTAAGTGCTAGTTTCAAGGGCAGAGACCCACTGTTATTATTAGCCACATGCTGCTTCCTCTATTTCACTAGTACACTTTCCTATGTACTGATCAACAGAATGTGTTTAGAAAGTACTGAATGATGTTGTGCTCAGCAGTCTAGTAAACAAATAATAGTAATAAAGCAACTGCAAGTTACTGGTAGGATTGGTGGTTGATGGATGTAATATTCAGGAACAAACACTACAGTACTATATGAGTTTTGCCATTTTTCCTTTAAACTTTTCTATATCTGTTGCAAAGCTGACGCATGATGCAACCGGCATATCATACATATTTACACTAACAAGATATCACCTGAATTATGTTGCATACCATTTGTGAAATGAAACATGTTAATACATCAGAATATGTAACAGAATTAGTTCCATGTGTAATATTCTACAGCCAACATTTACTTCATAGGATTTCAGTATTTTTTGGGATGAAGTGGTAAATATCAAGAGTGATTTTATATTGCAAATTAGCTAAAGCTTAATGTGATTACTGTACATGTGCTCTAGGATTGTTGGGCATGATTGTGGTAGACAGCCTAAATGGGAGAAACTTCTGCCATAGAAAACAATTTGCCTATTCTAAAACACATAGCAGTTAATTGCTGCCACACTTAGTGATCACCATTAGAAATATTAAATCATATTATTGTTGACATGGCTTCATCTTGCCTTTGACACTGGAAAAACTGCCATGCTATATTGCATCGCATGCACAGCAAATTATGTTTCTAGATTGTTTGTTTATCAGGGTTAGAATGTACCTCGTTTACTCTGATTACATATGAGAAATTAAAATATAATGAGAAACTGTTTTCAATGGTAAAGACACTTTGAAAGTATATACTGTATTTAACTACCAACACATTTTGAGTGGAGTGTGTATTTTTGGAATATAAATGATAGTATAAATATACAGACTGCCAAGTTTTTGTAGACTTGTTTTGATAACTTTTATAATGTATAATTATCTTTATACTGATTTGATTGTCACAGATTTTGAAAAATAAGTAGAATGTGATCATATGTATCATGATTTTCACATTAACTCTAGTAACAGACTTATTCATCATGATACAGTATTCCATGAATGAACACATCTGTGTGTCATAATTCGGTTGTAGAATTACTGCATTTTCAAAATTTGTGACCACAATTTAGTTGCAGTAAGTTAAATTTCTGATTCATAAATATGCATGTCAAATTCATTGCAGTAAGTAGTCCTCTTGCAGTATGATGAAAAGACATGTATTTGGTCATGTCAGCATGTGTTCATCATCCTTAAAGATAACTGCATGCTTAAAACATTATAGAACAGTTAAACATTAACACTGTGCTATTAGAATCATTTGTAAACATTGGGTTCAGCTGATTAATGTTTCATAATGTGAACAGTAAACTAATTATTGTGGAAAACACTTTCGAGGAGCACTTCAGTTTTGTTGATTGAAGAGGAACACACCAGAAAGCATTCAGGATTGCCATTTCATCGACATCTGAAACACACAACTGTTCATCCCTTCGTCGTAGTGACACCGAATTGACTTCAAAATTACACATCTGATTTACCAAATTGTTTAGAGGATTAACAACAGATACGCATTGCTCCTCAGGGTTTATAAAGACTTGAGTCATTCTGGTGAGAAATACCTGTATGTAATCTACTTTTGAACTACTTGAGGTGTGTGTTTTTAGGTTTGTTATGCCTTTTTTTTTTTTCAAGACCTTGTAGTTCTGGAACACTACCTTCTAATAAGTATTTAGCCATTTGGACTAACTCCGTCTTCATTTGTGTGTGTGTGTGTAGTATCTCTTCAGACATTTTCTTCAGTTGAACTACAGTCTTTTACAGTCCCCCTGTGGTGTGTCGTATTATTTGACCACTGTAACTGCATGGAACTAACTTGAATTCAGTGGGTTTAGTGTTCACTACCTGACAATCTGACTCCCCCCTTCAGTGAGAGACCTGCCTTGGAACCAGGCATCCAGCATATTTCGTTGAGCTTTGGCTTCTCGTTCATCGCTTCACATCATCGACGTGCACCATCAACGCAGCTTCAGTTACAACTGTGTCTCACATAAGCACCTTCAAAAGTATTTGTGAACAATTCATGAACTGACGACTCCTTTTCCTGTTGTGATGTGAAGGAAGACCAAGGATAGTGAATTATTGAAGCTTTAGTTACTAACATATGCAGAGCCAACCAGTACATTCTCATTTTTTCCAAGTAAAGTGCGCTGCTCATGCCACATATCTTAGCAGCTAATGAAGTTGTTGATTGTTAGGATTTCCAGAATCCAAAATAATTGATTCCAGTTCATCAGCATCATTGATGTAACCTTGTAGTTCTCTTTCACAGATGGCAAAGGATTTGAATAACACTGCAAACATTTGGAGTGAACAGTATGATCACTTCCTTAAACTTCATTTGAAAAATCTTCTTTGTATGGTATTTTATATTTATTCTTCTGATTTGCTAGAAAAGTGGTGAGAAGTGTACTAAATATATATGGAACCCTTTGACATTTTAAAAGGATAATTGGTATCTATTGCTGATCTTGGAAAGTATATCTGAACTACTATTTTGTACAGTACGGAATACAGTTTAGATCATAAACATACCATTGTATATTAAAGTTAGTTTTTTCTAAGGATTTCCCTAGTCCGAACACGTAACTGCTGTGAATAAACTTTCAAGTTTTTCTTCATTTAACAGACAGGAACTACTCATAATTCTTTGTTATGCTTGGTTGCCTTATAACTTTGTGATTGGTCCATTGATGCTCATGCAGGCAATATAGTGCTTGCTTTAGCTAGATAGGTAATTGTTGAGATAGTTTTCTTTTTGTATCATGTACTTGAGTATTAATTTTTATATGAAGTATTTTAACTCTACTCCAAAATTGAGTTGTATTTACGTGATTAGACCTCAACTGCTTCATGTCCAGAAAACAGTTTTTCTGTCATCAGATGCATAGTTAAGTTGTTTAAGCAACTTTACTTCTTGATCATGTTCTAGAAAGCACGTTGTAAAGTAATGTCGCTCTTTGAAGAGCCTAGAAAGAATGGTTAATATTCTATAAAGTCGAGTATTTCTATGAGACTAACAAATCATTGCCAAAGCATTTTTCCTTTCAGTGCAAAAACTGTGAAGATACAGTGTTTTCTTTTCAAACACCAAGTTTGTTTTTTCTTACGTTTTGTCCTTCCTCTACCATTCATTTACTAGTGTTAGTCACATGCAAAGGTTACTGTTCAGATATGCATATGTACATAAATGGCAATAAATGATTTTTGCTTGCAGAATCAATAACTTTTAACAGACGAAAAGGACAGGTATCCCCCAGAGCTGTGACTTTGCATCTTCAGAAAGCAGTGTTTTGTGTATATTAAAGCAGTATCTTTTATCATTATCTACAGTAGTAGCTTGTTCATGTTAGGAATTTTATTGTCTTAGTTCTCAAATTTGTATTTAAATTCGTTAATAAATTATTATATTGATAAGAAATGTGTTAGTCCTCCTCTGAGTTGTGAGGTATGCTCACATAAATGACATGAATTGATACAACGAGGTAAGGCACAAATAATGTTTTGGGTGTGTCGTTTGGTCTGATATTTACATGTTATTTAATTGGTTTTGTATTTTATAGTGTTTTTTTTGTAATATACAGTAGTGTATGATAAATATCTGCTAACATTAATAGCACCTTTTTGAGGACTAACATATTACATCTGTTGATACTAACGTTTACACATAATTGTTATACAGTATGTGCAGTAATTTATGCCGCCTTGTTGGGAATGTTATTTTAAGATTATTTTGGAAACTTTTGTATGGTTTAGTTTTCTTTGGAAAATTTTGTACTTTGTGGTTTTCCTACTGTTAAGAATGTTCTTCTAGTTACTAAATGTTAGCCTAATTAATGTAAATGTTAAAGGGGTAGTTGTGAGAAATGGTGTAGAGAGTTGTGCAGCTGTTATGAAAGTATGGTATCCTGGAATATTTATCATATATCTTAAAGTAAATGCTGTCTATCTTGGATGTCAGTTTTTGCTAACAGCAAATCAGGCCTTAGAGTGAATAGTAACTAGTCACCAATGACAGATATTCACCAGTTCACCACAAGCCTGTGTGGAACTGTGAATGTGAAGGACCACAGCTATAAAAGTTCTGGGACAGCTCTTGTTCTGTGTCAATACAACACATCCCAAGTTTTCTCCCTTAACTGTAGTTTAAAACTAACTTGATATGCATTGTATTAATGTTGAATTAATCTCTTTTTCAAGGATGTCTGATAGAGTGCAGTATCAAGTACTGTATGTGGATATGTACAAGACTGTGATAAAATGGCAAATTTTCTTTGAAGTGAAACAGTTGAAATGTCTTTTTATTATCTGAGCTAAAGAATTCCATGAAAAGGATCATGATAAAAATTGTCCAAAACCTTTTACAGATATTGATTGTATCAAGCTATTTTAATTAGTTTGCTATTGAAGGTGTTTGATTTTTCAGTGGAAGGGTGAATATGCTAAAATCAAAACCCTGTTCCTTCCCTCGAGGGTATAAATTTTTCACTGTGATACATGAGTTTCTTGACACATGCAAGATTTACTTCTTTAATTATGGTAATGTCTCCATAATGCACTCTGAAATGTTATTTAATTAGCATTTTCATTGTGATTACATGGGGTAGGAGAAATGTTGTAACTTAAAATAATTCACATAGTACTTATATTTCAAGGAAGCAAATTTTTAAGCTCAGTTTATGGAAACTAGTTTGAATTTTTCCTTATTCATAGCTGATTAAGTACTCTGTAGTATATTCTAGTGATATATTAGGACTTTAGCTATAGAATATACTTTTTTTTAATGCGCTGCTTCGACAGACATATTTTTATTCTGACAATTCCATGACTTAGGTACCAATTTCAAGTACTTTTAGTATGGCTTTATCACAACCACATTTGCACTACGTAAATGTGGCCCTTACTGTATCAGACAGATTCTAACAGACATACAAGATAAGCATGTTTATGAATTATAAATGAATAAAGTAGATTTAACATGAGAGGAGATGCATGCTGTGAATGCTTCTAAATTAACTGTGCTTAAATAGCATCGATATTTAAATAACATCATATCTAGCTGTTAAGAATTTTAACCTTCAGTTTTGTTTCAGTCTGTCATGCTGAAACAAAAAATTTCCTCTAGTCAAGGTTTCCCATGTGCAATATTAGATTAAACAATGCTTATGTACTACAAGATAGTGTGCCTAGCTTCCAACAATAAATACAAGCCATTTATGAATACAGTTTAATGCTTAACATGACTGTCTGTGAAGTAGTGTGGAAACAAGTGTACAGTATTTCAAAAAATGTGCTACTTTCATCACGACATATTTTAACATGTCTTTATTCCATAGGGTGGTGGGGGAGACAAGTGCATGTTGTGTGACCGCACAGTATATGCAATGGAGAGATTAGAAGTTGCAGGACGTGTACTGCACAAGAACTGCTTCAAGTGCTGCAAATGTAATACAAAGCTCAGGTAAGAAAACTGGAATTTTCTTAGTTTTTTTTATATTCCCAGGGTTAAACCTTTTGCAGTACTCCATGAGCTGAATTTTCCTTAAGGTTTGTGAAGGTTAGGCTGCTTAATTTTCTTCCTTTCTTTATGCATGTGTGTTCACTTTAATATTACAAGATTATAAACATATGGTTCTGTTTGGCTCATCACTGTTGAAATGTGCGTAGCATTTTCATAATCAAATTTTATATCTTGTACACTATCTGCCAGCATTCCTGTCTGATTCAAGTCCCCAATTATATCTTGTCCCCATAGTTTTTTGGACCTCCCTTTCTTGTTACATTACTGTCCTCCCACTTCCATATAATTACTGTGCTGCCTCACAAATCTTTTGCTACTCTCCCTTTCTCATCATGTGCCCTGATCATTCAAAAGTAATCTGCTTTTGAATCTCTGATCCATACATCACTCGGATACTTCTCCATTCGTTATATGATCTTCCCTATGACCCCCACCCATGGCTCTCAGCATCATTTTGTAGCTAGGCCTATTCAGAATCTCCTCTACACTATTTTCTTAGTAAATTCCCATGTTTTGTCTTTGAAGCACGTCATGCTTTCATTATAGGGTTATTGCTGTCCGTAATAATGGAATTCTCTTCATTACCAGTTTGAGCAATACCTTTCCATTTTATGTAGAATGTTATTGCTGTACTCTTTAAAAGACTTGAACCTACTGTATAAATAAATTAGTGCTTTTAATACTTTACGGTTTACAATGATTTATTTTTGTCTCATAACTGTGGCCTCGTTGCCAATATAACTTGACACGTAGGTCTTTTATCGAAAATGCTTTCTTGTCTTTGAAACAGAGTAATATCAACCTTTTACACTGAAACTTTAGGAAATCACGTAAAGATGTATAAAGATGAAAAAGCTTTTGATCCAGATCACTTCTTGAGAATAACTACTTATTTACCAGTTCTAAATATGTTTCTTAAAATATCTAGGAGATTAACCTAGAATGTAGTAGGATTTTACAAAATAGTAATGACATCTCCCTAAGAGGAATAGACTTGGTAACTTTTTTCCCAGATGTCACATAAACAGTGGTGATTTTATTGCATTACACAAACAGCTATATTGGTAGTTCATTTAAAAAAAAAAACTTGAATTTTTGGCCTTAACACCTTGAAAATTTTGGATGTAAAATATCCTGTGATATACATAAAAGAGATACTGCAGTATAATTCTTAGTGAAGTTGGTAAACTGTCTCTTAACTGTGCTTTCAAGATAAAATCCAGAAGCTTCAGTGGTGTACCATTATACTGTAATGTGTTCTATCACAGGTTATTTAACTTTGATCAATATAGAACTATTTTTGATGCCATGTGGAGTAGATTATACTGTTCAGTGTCATCATTATTCAATAGGAGATTTTACTGCTATGGAATTTTTTTACTAAACAAACTGTATGGTTTCCCAGATAAATTTTGTTTCTTCTTTGTAATAATTCTAAAGCATTACTCTTACTGTAAAACCATCCTTCCTTTTGGTGTCTAATGTAGGACCCTCTATTAACTGGTTTATTATTGTTTCACTTTTAAAGTTATTATTACCCTTTATTTTCTAAATCTTGGTTTATTTCTTTCCAGTATGAACACATTCTCCATAGGTGGCGAAGACATGTACTGTACGACGCATTACAAACAGGCTTTCACTGAAAAAGGAACATATGACGTGTTCACACCTAACAAGGGCAAATGGACACGGAAAATTGAAGCAACAAACTCCGAGTCACCGAAGAGTCAAGAGTGAAAGTTATTAAAGTAATTTAGTTAATTTACCTGGGGACCACCATTTGTAGCCTGTGTCTTGGGATTGGCAGTAGAGCACAATTGTTAAATCATGTACAATTCTAGTTTAGACTGGAATATTCTTCCCCCCCCTTTTTTTTTTTGGAAAGTTATTTTAACTTGATCTCACCTGGTAAAATGTTATTGTAATATTTGCAAAGATGTGCATCTTTTTCTATAAAAATAACAAACCTTGATTGAAAATGAAAGCTATGCTTATCTGAATAACCAAAAAGTAATGGGTTTCAGTACAATATTCCCTAGACAGAAATATCCAGTTGAGCATTTAATAGTAATCTGTTCATGGATGGCAATGTGCTCTACTCCCTCTCATCGGAAATTATTAACACAGACGAAGGTTAGGACCAGGAAGTGAGGAATGTCGTGCCTAGTCTTCAGTGCCCTACGCCACGTAAGATCTCTTATCTGAGCTATTTTCTCTTCCCACCATCATGTAATTCTCCCTGAATGTCATCTACAGATCTGATAAATGACCTTTTCAAAAGTGTACAGGCAAAGTGAAGTCATATCTCTTGGCACTTGTTCAGCAAGTATTCCGGAGATAATCTTCAGTTCATATCAGCACATTGCTTCTCTAGCCTGACCAATATTTTTTAAAATGTATCATTTGCACTAAAGGTGTAGTACAGTATCATATCAGATAAGTATTATATAGCATTCACATCTGGTCATTGGATGTGACTTTTGAATTAGACTAGTCAATGCACTTTTTCACCATATTAATAATAATAATGTTAGGTGAATAAAAAACAGTAAAGTCAACTGCCATAACCCAAATATCTTTGTCCAATTGTAACTTGCATAGTTGGAGTAACAATGTCAGTTTGATATCAAGTTTCACATCCAAGATTCCCCCTCCCCCAAACGAGAGAGTTCTGGGGTTGGCACTTAGTATAACATAAGTTTTAGCGCCACCTGTGACCTGTTGCCAGTTGGACCACAAGTTGCACTGGCACTGGGTCCATCTCGGATGGCACAAATATTTCTACTGCTGTGATTATTTTTTTTAAGCTTCATATGAACTATGTATCATTATGCTTTCTGTAGATTAGATGAGAAAATGTTTTTGTGATTTAGATATCAGTACGTCGTATTTCGGTTGAGAAGTTCCCGGGTTGAGGTAAGTAATGTAGCTTACTTACCGAGACGTATAGAACCAAAATTTTTTGATCCTGAAATGTGGAATCTCCTCATCTTTGCATTTCTGCAGTAGAGCTCAGATGTGACCAACAAATTATATTTTAAACCCAAGAGAAAAAAGCGTTGTAATTGCATATATCAAAAGGGAAAAAAGTCAGTTTAATTTACAGGGCAGTGATCCCTGTGAAATCCATATAATATTAGTAAAACATTTTCTTATCCACTGCTTTTTATCTTGATCATGTTATGTATTATATTCTATGTAATATAAATCTCCTCACAAAATATATTTTTCCATATCAACATTGCAGGAGTCAATGCTGTTAAAAATGAGTACAGTATGTGCACTATTTAAGGTTGATTACTGTACATTTAAAAGTTGGGATATATCACGTCAAGCAGTTGATGTAATATGATTATCCTGTTATAAGGCAAATATGTATTTAAAGAAGAATAAGAAATTTGGACATTTATCCAAAAGCCTTAACATTTCAGATATTTTCATGTGACCATAGTTGAGCTCTGCTGTCACCATGAGATCTGAATTATTGTATGCATTTGTACGATAACATCTGCCTTTGACTCACAACATTTGACGCTTTCATTGATAAGCATTTGACGAGCAGGAAATGAAACTGCTGGTACCTTCATATATCAATTATTTTGTAATTTATGTAAAATGTGCATAGCTGTTAGGCTGTAGATATGAATAAAAGAGAAAGTACTTTTGATTGCACCAATAAATAACAAGGTTGACTCTTGAAAAAAATTGTTTAGAATGAATGAAAAGATATGCATGTCCTTTAAAAGATAAGTATGGGTCCTTATTTCAATTAAAGATTGGGAATAAGAATAAGAGGTTGAAAGTTACTTTGCGAAACACAGAGCTCATCTAATATGATGATCTTGACATTTTTGTTTTTTGATATTCAGACCAGTATACATATCAACCACTGGTTGCATTTCTTGTATACACAATACAGTAGATACTGTACAGGACTGTGTTGTGTATACGTCACCTTCCTATCATCTTGTTACATGTGTACTATTAGTTTTGTCTCTGTATGTCGTGTATGCTAATTCCTTATGGCTATATATAAATTATTCCACAGTTTTGTGACAGTTTTAAGTGATATCAGAGTATAAAACTGTTCTCCATTCATCCAGTTTTCTTGTTCAAGATTCACAATTTGTTCATGTCAAGTGCAGTGGCGTGATAGTTTAAATTTTTGTGCCACTTGATGTTTCCTACATGAAGTATAAGCAAGTAAGATAGCTAGTACCCATGTAATACTTTGCAAACGTGCCTTGTATCAAAGTGAAAAGTCATCCGTCCACTCTATGTTCTATGTGAAGTAATGCTTGAGATTCTTACATGTCTAAGCCAATATTTTTTGCTCATAAAAGTGCCTGTCTCTTGTTGTTTTTCAAGAAATATGAATTTTTTTTTTTTTTTTGTAAATCAGGCAACATACAAGCTGTTTCATACTTTGAAAAATCTGGTGACATCTAATCTGTTTCTTATTTTATCCTCATATTACCAAATGCCATGAAACGCTGTACGCATCTTGTGCTAAAGCTTCTGAGTTTTCTTGTCTCTTTCAGAGTATTTTTGACTCTGAACTGTTGTCCATGGACCCTCTTAATCCCTGACTGAAATGTAGTAATTTTCATATACTGTATACATATATTGGCCACTGGAAATCGTGTTGCTTGATGGATGTTGAAAAGTGACACGCAAGACTGAATATGTTGTATGTCATTCAAATTCTTACTTTGAGTAAACAATGAGTCAGCCTTGTTTTAAATTGTAACCTAGTGATTCAGGTCATTTTAGTGACCCTGAGAAATGGATTATTCTGTGGCCATTTTCACATCCTGTTGTACTTACGCCGGGTGGGCAAAATAAAGGTGCAGAGTACTGAGTTTGTTGTTTTACTCTTTTACCTTTGCTGGTAAATGATCTCATCCTATTCATCACCCTGCTCTTCATCGTTCTATTTCAGTATCTGCTAATTCTCTTGAGTAAACTGCTCATCACTGTTTTTCATCAATATGTAAACTGTCTCAAATTTTAATATCTTGGTCTACTTTCCAACCTTCGGACACCATATTGCTTCATTAACTCTGCCATGCATATTAGCCTTTCATTGTAACACCTGTGCCAAATCTTCTTCATTCTTTTTGTAAGTGCTCATGTATCAGCTGCTGATGAGTGGTATGAGTCATAGACACACCTACTTTTTCTGTAAGACTACTAACAGGTTACTTTCCACTTCATCCATGCTGCTTCTACTTTCTTCTTACTGTCCACTTAATACCTGCTTCACAGTCCCGTATGACCCAAAGAGAAAGGAAATGTTCTATCTCCTCTAATGTTTTAATGACTTGGGTCTTCCCTTTCTTCCCCATTTGCTCTTCTAAGACACTTCAGGCATCAAAAATCTCTTGTTACATATTCTGTAATCCTGAGCATCTCTATGTGACGAGGTCATTACATCCGGTACATACTGTTAGTTCATCACCAATGTGACATCCACATAGCCATTTCCTGACTGTTCTCTTTTTCATTCCTTCCTTTTTCCAGTCACCATAAGTTTTATTTTTCTAATGGTACCTATCACTCTTCTTTCTTTTAAATACTTTTTGCCATCTCTACCTCAGCTACATCATCTCAATACAGCAACTCAGAGGTACCTCCCTTTCTGCACTTCGTTGTAGCTTCTGCCTTGACTGTAAAAAAGGACGAAGAACTTTGTGTTGATCCTTAGTGAAAACTAGTTTATCATTATCAACTCTGACTTCATTGCCATGCAATGCAGGAGGACCCTGTGAGATGTTGCCGCCCATGTTTCCTTTATTTTCCACACATTTCAAACCATCTCCAGCCCCCATCTCATTTCTCACCTATGTAGGTCAGGGTCTTTCATCTCCTTTGGTGCTCACAGGAACCCAGAGTCACTCGCGTACAATTCTCCCTGGGGGGATGTGAAGGACATTTCCAAGCCATCTCTGTCCCCCCCTCATCATTATCTCATAAATGTACGTAATTTCCTTTGATACTTCTAACTCTATCTGGTCATTTGACTCCTAATAACCTTCCTATGGTTTTAATCTCAAATTAACAAAATCATGTAGATATAATTTCAATGTCATAACTATGATTCATGTCCCTATGACAATAGAGATCTTTCTAGACTAATGTATATTTTTTTTTTTCATGCAATTTCAGTCTACTTAATTTTCCATTGTTTCAATTGTCTTCTCTGCTCTTTCATTAAATTCAAGTTAAGAGAACCTTACTTCTCTCTCAATTTAATGCTGATTCATTCCTTTGTGAATACTATGTCTCAGTACTTCTTGTTTTTTTTTAAGAGTTATCTTAACTCCTAAATCTCTAGATTTATGATACAGTCTCATAAGGAAAATGTATGAAAAGAGCAGATAGTAAAGGTGACTATTAACTATTAATGGGAAATTCGTTTGACAAAACTCCATAAACACTAACTTAGCATCTACTGTGCTATGTGCATGGATAATTCCAGTTTTCTCTACATATTTAACAAGAATGTCATAGAGACAGAAGACATTCCATAACATGTAATGGCCTGTGGGCACTCAAATACCCTTTCATTATCAAACAATAGCCATCAGAAGGAGATTTTTCATCTAAAATCTCTGCAGTGATTTCATCACGGTCCAGAGATTTTGTCTCTTTAAGTTTCTTTATCAATGATTCACCTTCAAAAACTGCTCCTACTGCTTTTTTTTTTTTTTTTGTAGAAGCAACCACCACTTTATAAGAGCTCAGTCGAAGTACGAAAACAAAAACGTTTCTTTATATATCTAGCTACGTCATTTTAACTTTCTGATACACTAGCAAAATTAGTTACTGAATAAACGGGTTTTCATTTTCGAAAATACATTATTCCTTTCATATTCAACTGGATTATTAAATGTGCGATTCTCTATAAAATCTACTAGCATCAACAAAACGCAACTGAATAACGAACGGTCCAGGAGAAAGACAGCTAAGAGTAAGAACAGATCTCAGATACAAATATTGTCCCGAAGCAACGGAGGTCAAATTTAGACATCGGCACAGAACGACATTTACTGATATGATTTCATAGAGGAAGTGCAGCGACAAATCGAGCCATTACTTCATTACCTGACTTCTATCGCAGTGAAAAAAAAAATATTCTCTCTTCAAGAGGCAAACCAGGAAGGAAATTAGTTCCAGTAGAAAGTGCAAGTGGGGAAACTTTCCATCAAAAGGTAATTCATCATAAAAGTAGGAGAAGGTGGGGGAGGGGGGGCACCGCTGCTGCAAGGCAGAGTTTTTGGGGGTGAGGGTTTGGGGGAGAGTTGTAGGAAAGAGTTGAAGGGAAAAACTTTTGATTTCTCCAAATAAAAAGTTTCTCTGAGGAAAATTCTGGCCAGTTTTCCGGGACGTTGAAATATTAAGCGACTTTTCCGTGCCTAAAATAGTTGGTCAGGTTTGGGTTAGGGTGAATACAAGTGGATATGCTCGCACAGCATAAATGGCTGTAATATTGTTTTTGTATCTAGTTGTACTTGAGAAAATACTGTTGTTATTACGTCTGCTATGAATGCAAACAACATTTCATCACCCTTTCGTTCCTTTTACTGTTCCTCCTTTCATATTCTCTTTCTTCCATCTTACTTTCCACCCTCTCCTAACAGTTGATTCATAGTGCAACTGCTTTGAAGTTTTCCTCCTGTTACACCTTTCAAACCTTTTACTGTCAATTTCAATTTCGGCGCTGAGTGACCTCATAGGTCCCAGTGCTTGGCCTTTGGCCTAAATTCTATATTCAATTCAATTCAAACATTTCAATCCGGATTTTCTTTATTACTGCAGAGGATTAGTGGCCCAATGTGCAATGAAAAAAGTTATGCTTGCTATTTGTAAGTTCCTGTTTCATTTTCTATGCTAAATAATTTACAATCACTCTTTTTACTGTAACTCCCTTTCCACCCTCGCCAAACTCCTGAGGTCTGTTGCAAGTTCTGAAACCCTATTTTTGGGATGAAGTTGCTGGGCCGTGAAATACTTCATGATGGAAATATGAATGACCAATTCCTTGCATGAAGTAAATCCTTCTAAAAAACAAAAATTGCCACAAATTGTAATTTATAAAAAGTCATCCACACCTAGACACGGGGTTGAGGGTGGGGGGACTCAGTGCCGGTCCCAATCCCGAGAAAAAGTGAGGGTTGGTGTCAGGAAGGGCATCAGTTTGTCAAACATCTGCCGAAACCGATGATTAAATCAGGACCCACTAAATCTTCCCTGTTTTGACGAACTGACGTAACCCATTTTTTTTTATTCAAGTTTTTGAATTTTCCAGCCAAAGTGACTCAGTTTTGGATACTCTGTAATATATCAAAACTCCAGCTGTCTGTGTTACCACGTTTTCAAGCCCAATGTCCTCAAAAGACAAACTATATAATTACAAGACCTGAATAATACCAAAATCTTTGAAGGCCATTTTCTCAGATTGGGGAAAAAATGGTTTAAGCAAGCTCTTCAAACTAGCGACGAAATGAACCGTTCGAGACAACCAACTGAAGGAGCCTCGTTAAAATGAGCTCTACTCGACGCCGTGTGAAGAGTCGTAACATTCGTATTATGTAAACATCGCATCCTCTTACAGTACTTAGTTCCAGTCTCTAATGCAGTCTACGGAAAATGAACTCTATGCGTTTAACCAAGAAAATGCAGAGTGGTTAACCAAAAAATGCAGAGCGGTTAACCAAGAAATACAGAGCAGTTAACCGCCCCCCCCCAAAAAAAATGCAGTGCAGTTAACCAAGAAAGTGTAGAGCACCACAATACCCCTGATATTTTTTAAAGTACGACACAACTGCAAAACTATCTCAATATTGTCGCTATCTTTGACGAGACAAGTACCTGGTAACTATGATAAATGTAGGAAATAATAAAAAAAATGTTTTTTCACTACAAGTTCTCACTAAAAAGAAAACAATACAGCTGTAATGATAAAAGAGATGCTGAAAATTTGGTGCTACTATAGTATGATATCTACCGACCTACCAAAAATGAGGATGCTATCTACCAAACAACCCAATTAAGGCCTATGGCAATTACTTCCTCAAAACTATATAAAAAAAATTACTTGATCCCCCAGGGGCTAGTACTAAACACGGCGAAACAGTGACTCACCTACACTTTTTTCGCCGTGTTCAGTACTATAGCCCCTGAGGGGTCAAATGTAGAAAACGGATGGTGGATATTACTATAGTAGCACCGAAAATTCGCTAAAGCTTTCCATCGAAACGAAAACGATACAAGATCCTGCGCACAGGCCCCTGACAAAACGCAAACATGCAAAATATAATCACTGCAAACAGAACGAAATAAAAAAAAGTATTCGAGAGCTTCCAGGAAGAGCAGAATGGAAGCAGGAACGTTAAAAGAAATCACCTCTCTCTTTTTTTCCGAATTAACGGCCAATGAATTATTAAGCGTTTCTTCCTAATTCAACATGAATCCAGGAAATTCACTGGCGGGCATCGACGGGATTTCTCGGAATCGTTATGAAAGCAATCGCTCCCCAAACAAGAGTTAATCGCGCTTGGGAAAAGTACAAGCGGACGGAACAATTTCCACGGATTCCGAGAGACAAAAAGCAATTTCCAGCGGTACAGGATCCATTATTATTATTATTATTATTATTATTATTATTGTTATTATTATTATTATTATTATTATTATTATTATTCAGAAGATGAACCCTATTCATGTGGAACAAGCCCCACAGGGAACTGAATATTATTATTATTATTATTATTATTATTATTATTATTATTATTATTATTATTCAGAAGATGAACCCTATTCATGTGGAACAAGCCCACAGGGACCACTGAATATTATTATTATTATTATTATTATTATTATTATTATTATTATTATTATTATTCAGAAGATGAACCCTATTCATGTGGAAGAAGCCCACAGGGACCACTGAATATTATTATTATTATTATTATTATTATTATTATTATTATTATTATTATTATTATTATTCAGAAGATGAACCCTATTCATGTAGCAAGCCCACGGGGCCACTTTATTATTATTATTATTATTATTATTATTCAGAAGATGAACCCTATTCATGAGGAACAAGCCCACGGGGGCCACTGATTATTATTATTATTATTATTATTATTATTATTATTATTATTATTATTATTATTCAGAAGTTGAACCCTATTCATATGGAACAAGCCCACCACAGGGGCCACTGACTTGAAATTCAAGCTTCCGAAGAATATTATGGTGCTCATTCGAAAGAAGCAACGGAAGGTAATATGCAATACAGAGAGAAGAAATCGCCTTTTAGAAGAGGAAAAAATAAATGAACAAACATTGACGCTGATGATGAGAGGCGGCGAAAACGCGGATGAGTGAGAATAATATATATGTATATATATATATGTGTGTGTGTGTGTGTGTGTGTGTGTGTGTGTGTAACACAGCGAACGCTTCCTCGACCTCATCCGACTACGGAGGGGAGAGAAGGTGACAACGACTCTTCGAGGAGCGTAACTAAGGAAAAAACGCTCTAGTGTAATGTACCTCTCTCATTTCTCTCATTTTGACTCACGTGGGAGAAGGAGAAAGTGACGCAGAGTAACACGGATACGCTTTTAAAAGGCGAGTTTATATGAAGAGGGATTTCAAGGCGACGAGATCTGGCTGGGTTTAGCGATGAACACGGTTTCAATTAGAAGCGCTTTTTTTTTTTTTAATGGATGAAATGACGCCAATGATCTCATCAAAGGAGAGATGAAGAAGGAGATAAAATGAAGATGAAAGTGCGTCTCTCTCTCTCTCTCTCTGTTTCTATTCTCCAAGGACGTTGAGGAGAAGAGGGACTATCTTTCAAGCATGAAAATATTCAATGAGATATATACCGGATTTGATTCAAAACCTCGAGCGGTTGAAAGGGGTTTCAACCCTTGAGGGGTTCTCGAGAATATAAATCTCGTTTATCTCGTAATATCTAGTGAAGTTAAGTGGCTTACATGAATACTAAATCCTTCAGATACGCAAGTTTTACCATGAATACATGTGCGCACATTTTCGCTAACTGGATCACGAAAGTATGAACACACACATACAATATATATATATATATATATATATATATATATATATATATATATATATATATATATATATATACATATTTATATATACAGTATATATATAATTTACGACAAAAACTAATCGTTAAGAAAGATGAATTCTCCCCACTCAAACATCCAGTCTACCTGAAATGACTCGATGTCTGATAAACTTAAACGAAAGATATTCAAACACTTGTAAGTACAGCCGGTATAACGAAATCAAAGGAAGACATCGAAAGAAGAAATCAAAGGAAGAAATCAGAAGACAACATCGGACAAGGGAAGATCGTCAGCTAAATAAAGTTCGACTCCCCATGAAGGTCAAATGTTTGAACACCATCTACCACTGTGGAGGAGTTTGCTCAACAGGAGTTTAATTCATTAAGAATCCTGTGGAGAGAGAGAGAGAGAGAGAGAGAGAGAGAGAGAGAGAGAGAGATTATTTAACTTTTATGAAATACAAAGAGAGAGAGAGAGAGAGAGAGAGAGATTATTTATCTTTTATAAAATACATTTGGGAGAGGCAGGGAATTCTACTGATATCATCACCTTAACGAGAGAGAGAGAGAGAGAATGGTTCAGATTATATAGAGAAACTAGAGCTAAAATCATTTCCTATATTGTATAAGCGAAACTAGAGCTAAAACCATGGGCATCCTACTCACATTGTCACCCTAACGAGAGAGAGAGAGAGAGAAGAGAACGATGTTTTTAATCGACTCTGCCCTCAGTTCAGCTAAGCTTATGAATCGTGTTTCCAATCTTCAAAAAGGTTATTGTTGCGTCTTCAAACGGAATCGTTTGATCTCTCCTTAACCTCGAGCACCATCAGATGCCCTTCTTCTCCCGGGAATTCTGCGGAAGCTGGGTTTTTCGAGCTTTAATAATCCATCGGTTTTCAATCACCAAATTAACTGGTGTTTTCCCCGCGTAAAGATTCAAGCGAGACGCCGTTCTTAAGAGCGAAAGTAATGAAGAGGATAAAGTTTGCTGTGTATAGATAACAAGATCAGGTTCTTTCTTACTTTGGCAAAAAAATTCGACAGTCATTTTTACGTCTAGTAAGGACGTGAAACACACCCAGGGTGCGCATGCGCGTTTCTATGCAAGTACCACGCATCTGTGTAAAATGCAAACAATCTTCATATCTGTACCATAGTAGAAAATATGGAATCCTATCATAATTAAGACAATTATATATCTTGTGTTCATTGTTGTTCCATCCTTAACTCTTTTGAAACGTCTTTATTCTCCATCGACATTTTTCAGAAAAGATAGCACGAAAATTTGATATTATTTTCTGTTTATTTTACAATGTTATCACGTGCCCGCCTAAATGCAACATGCATACTTAACTCGAAACGTCCATGGCACCAGTGCACCTCATGCGGTGCACTGTAGGCATTACTCAAGGTTCTTTGCAGCGTCCCTTCGGCCCCTAGCTGCAACCCCTGACATTCCTTTAACTGTACCTCCGTTCATATTATCTTTCTACCATCTTGCTTTCCACCCTCTCCTAACAGTTGATTCATAGTGCAGCTGCGAGGTTTTCCTCCTGTCACACCTTTCAAACCTTAATGTCAATTTCCAGCGCTGAATGACCTCATAGGTCCCAGCGCTGGGCCTTTGGCCTAAACTCTAAATTCCATTCCATTTCATCCAGGACATATTGGCTAGTGACAGGTTCCATTCTGTCCATCGTAATCCCCGGCTCTGGTTAAAACTTATCAAACACTGAATAAAATGGGAGGATGGGCGCTCCCACCTTAAAATAAAAACACCAACAGGCTTAAGGAGCCTGATACAAGCAGCAAAGGGGCAGAACGACGTTCGAAAGTTACTGAATAAAGGAAGATGGGAAACTGTATAAGTTAAAGGTAATAAAAATAGCAACTGAATTTATCGCGTACCTAACATTAACTCTCATTTAGAGAGAAGAGAGAGAGAGAGAGAGAGAGAGAGAGAGAGAGAGAGAGAGAGTATGAAATAACATAATCGCCATTAACAGTTCATAATGAGTGTTAAGGTAGCATGCAGACGACGGATCAATTTCGTCGTCGAAGTTAAAAGCCCGCCATGCTCTCTCTCTCTCTCTCTCTCTCTCTCTCTCTCTCTCTCTCTCTATATATATATATATATATATATATATATATATATATATATATATATATATATATATATATATATATATATATATCCATGAACATATCAACAGTCGGAAAGGATTACAAGGCAGAGGTATCAACTGGCCCCTGTCCCTCTCTCTTCCCAAAACCCCAAGGCTGACCTGGGGATTAGGCGCACGTTCGAGTGCCTTAGCGAACGTCGTCGCCAGAATATATCATTCGAGCGAGGGGGACCACTGTCCCCGAAAGAATGGGAAATGACGACAAACATCCCGGAAATTCGTGTCGTTTATCGAAGTTCAAGGCCAGCTTAAACAAACGGCTTTTATCGTCACGTCTTTACGTTATGGCTACCCAAGGTCCTTTAAATATATACTCTGCTTGGGTCTATCCTTCGTGTGATTAGACGCTTAATGAGAACTACACCGTCTCATCTACTTTGTGCAGAACGAAGGTGGGTGGGAGGTTTTGCTTGAGTGTGTGTGTGTGTGTGTGTGTGTCTGTATCTTAAGGGGGGGAGGGCGTTCAAGCTAGCCACACTACTGATGAGCCCTCTGTGAGGGTATATGTCGTGACTGATATTGGGAAAGTTTTCAGCATATGAGGGGCGTATATATATGCATATATATACACACATATATATATATATATATATATATATACCTACAGAGACCTATATATAATTTATATGTGTATATGTATATACATATATATTAACTTTATCACATACACAATTGTTCTGTGCATTAGAACAATTACTAACAGGACCTCATTCAAACTGGATGGTATCTGGCGGAGATATTTATTCAAAAAAAGTTACAAGCTTTCTCAGACAAACAGTCCTCATTTTGAACTATATATATATTTCTCTCTCAAGTAACTGAACTACTAAATTCAAATGTAACGAGACTTGTTTTGTACAAACGCATATCAATAAATGATTTCATTCTGTGTTCCAGCAGTTAGAATATTAACTATGCTCCTTGCCGCGGGAAATGTTCAGAACTGAACTTGACTATTCAAAATGAAGTTGTTTCAGCTTGTTCTTGTAAAGGAATTTCTAAAAATCTTTGATCGTTTACTTTTGAAGAAATATATCGTACGTTGTTAGCTCATACATACATACATACATACATACATACATATGTATGTATGTTTGAAATAAACAGGACTAAACTTTATACTACTCAAAGAAGCCATTTCAACTTATTCTTATAATGGAATTTCTAAAAACCCTTTAACACTTTGACAGAAATATACCGTATGTTGTAATTCATAAATACAATACCAGAAATAAATTGCTGACTCAGATTAGATATATATATTTATACTGAATAATATATATATGTATATATATACATACAATACATACATACTATATTCAAACATACATACACACACACATACTGTTAGTTTTGTATTCATTCTTTTTGTTAGTTCATTCATTATTTATTTTTGATATTTTTTTATATGTTCTCATCTCTTTACAACTACCTCTCACGCTTGTTCTCAGCAATCTAATCTCTCTCCCTCCCATTCATACCTTGCTATCTAATATCGCAGGATGCGCCCAAGAGCATCCTACCGCAGTCTTGACCATATCCGTAGTCAGATGACCCCATCAAACAAGATATGCTCATAAATCCGAGAGCAATTATACGCTTGATCTCACGGAGGGAGCGAGCGAGGGCAATTTCTCAAGATTCAGAGCCCGGCTCCAGATGATGTGCTATTGTGGGGCATTGCGGTGGAACGCGCACGCGCGCACGCTCGCACGTACAAACACACACACGAAGTATGTGTGCAT
>NC_089756.1:33856261-33891261 GCF_040412425.1 Macrobrachium rosenbergii | reverse complement strand
GAAGGACCAACTCTCAGAGGGGTTGTGGTGGGAAGGACCAACTTGAGGGGTTGTGGAGGGAAGGACCAACTCTCAGAGGGGTTGTGGAGGGAAGGACCAACTCTCAGAGGGAAGGACGTGGGAAGGAAGGACCAACTCTCAAAAGGACCAACTCTCAGAAAAGGACCAACTCTCAGAGGGGTTGTGGTGGGAAGGACCAACTTAGAGGGGGGGTGGATGGGTGGGGGACCAAGAGAGGGGGCGTGGAGACCAACTCTAGAGGGGGGCAAAGGACCAACTCTCAGAGGGGTTGTGGTGGGAAGGACCAACTCTCAGAGGGGGCGGAGGGAAGGACCAAAGAGGGGTTGGGAAGGACCAACTCTCAGGAGGGAAGGACCAACTCTCAGAGGGGGCGTGGAGGGAAGGACCAACTCTCAGAGGGGTTGTGGAGGGAAGGACCAACTCTCAAGAAAGGACCAACTCTCAGAGGGGGCAGGGAAGGACCAACTCTCAGAGGGGTTGTGGTGGGAAGGACCAACTCAGAGGGGTTGTGGTGGGAAGGACCAACTCTCAGAGGGGTTTGGAAAGGACCAACTCTCAGAGGGGTTGTGGTGGGAAGGACCAACTCTCAGAGCATCATTGAAGGACCAACTAAGGGGCGCAAGGACCAACTCTAAGAGGGGTTGGACCAACTCTCAGAGGGGGGCGCGGAGGGAAGGACCAACTCTCAGAGGGGTTGGGGGAAGGACCAACTCTCTGCCAACTTCAGAGGGGTTGTGGTGGGAAGGACCAACTCTCAGAGGGGTTGTGGTGGGAAGGACCAACTCTCAGAGGGGGCAGGGATTGACCAACTCTAGAGGGGCGTGGAGGAAGGACCAATTTTCAGAGGGGCGCGGTGGGAAGGACCAACTCTCAGAGGGGTTGTAAGGACCAACTTCAGAGGGGTTGTGGTGGGAAGGACCAACTTTAACTTCAGAGGGGTTGTGGTGGGAAGGACCAACTCTCAGAGGGGTTGTGGTGGGAAGGACCAACTTCAGAGGGGCGTGGTAAAGGACCAACTCTCAGAGGGGGCGTGGGAAGGACCAACTCTCAGAGGGGCGTGGTGGAAGGACCAACTAAAAAGGAAACTCTCAGAGGGGGTTGTGGTGGGAAACCAACTCTCAGAGGGGTTGTGGTAAGGACCAACTCTCAGAGGGGGTTGTGGTGGGAAGGACCAACTCTCAGAGGGGTTGTGGTTCCCTCGTGGTGGGAAGGACCAACTCTCAGAGGGGTTGTGGTTTTGGACCAACTCTCAGAGGGGTTGTGGAGGGAAGGACCAACTCTCAGAGGGGTCCAACTCTCAGAGGGGTTGTGGTGGGAAGGACCAACTCTCAGAGGGGGCGTGGTGGGAAGGACCAACTCTCAGAGGGGGCGTGGAGGGAAGGACCAACTCTCAGAGGGGGTTGTGGAGGGAAGGACCAACTCTCAGAGGGGGCGTGGAGGGAAGGACCAAGAGGGGGGGTGGTGGGAAGGACCAGAGGGGTTGTGGTGGGATGAATGGGAAGGACCAACTCTCAGAGGGGGGACCAACTGCCTTGGGAAGGACCAACTCTCAGAGGGGCGCGTGAAGGACCAACTCTCAGAGGGGGCGTGGTGGGAAGGACCAACTCTCAGAGGGTAAGGACCAACTCTCAGAGGGGGGCGTGGTGGGAAGGACCAACTCTCAGAGGGGGCGCGGAGGGAAGGACCAACTCTCAGAGGGGTTGTGGTGGGAAGGACCAACTCTCAGAGGGGTTGTGGAGGGAAGGACCAACTCTCAGAGGGTTATGGGAAGGACCAACTCTCAGAGGGGTTGTGGAGGGAAGGACCAACTCTCAGAGGGGCGTGGTGGGAAGGACCAACTCTCAGAGGGGGTTGTGGTGGGAAGGACCAACTCTCAGAGGGGGTTGTGGAGGAAGGACCAACTCTCAGAGGGGTTGTGGTGGAAGGACCAACTCTCAGAGGGGGCGGGAGGGAAGGACCAACTCTCAGAGGGGGTTGTGGTGGGAAGGACCAACTCTCAGAGGGGTATGGTGGGAAGGACCAACTCTCAGAGGGGGCGCGGAGGGAAGGACCAACTTGTCAGAAGGACCAACTCTCAGAGGGGGAGGATACCAACTCTCAGAGGGGTTGTGGTGGGAAGGACCAACTCTCAGAGGGGGCGTGGAGGAAGGACCAACTCTCAGAGGGGCGTCTCAGAGGGGCGTGGAGGGAAGGACCAACTCTCAGAGGGGTTGTGGTGGGAAGGACCAACTCTCAGAGGGGTTGTGGTGGGAAGGACCAACTCTCAGAGGGGGCGTGGAGGAAGGACCAACTCTCAGAGGGGTTGTGGTGGGAAGGACCAATCTCAGAGGGGGGTGGTGGGAAGGACCAACTCTCAGAGGGGGCGGAGGGAAGGACCAACTCTCAGAGGGGTTGTGGTGGGAAGGACCAACTCTCAGAGGGGGCGGGAGGGAAGGACCAACTCTCAGAGGGGTTGTGGTGGGAAGGACCAACTCAGAGGGGTTGTGGTGGAAGGACCAACTCTCAGAGGGGTTGTGGTGGAAGGACCAACTCTCAGAGGGGTTGTGGTGGGAAGGACCAACTCTCAGAGGGGTGTGGTGGAAGGACCAACTCTCAGAGGGGTTGTGTGGTGGGAAGGACCAACTCTCAGAGGGGTTGGGAGGGGAAGGACCAACTCTCAGAGGGGGGTTGTAAGGACCAACTCTCAGAGGGGGCGTGGAGGAAGGACCAACTCTTTCCCAACTCTCAGAGGGGGCGTGGTGGGAAGGACCAACTCTCAGAGGGGGGGCGTCAGAGGGGGGCGTGGAGGGAAGGACCAACTCTCAGAGGGCGTGGAGGGAAGGACCAACTCTCAGAGGGCGTGGAGGGAAGGACCAACTCTCAGAGGGGGCGTGGAGGGAAGGACCAACTCTCAGAGGGCGTTGTGGACCAACTCTCAGGAAGGACCAACTCTCAGAGGGGTTGTGGTGGGAAGGACCAACTCTCAGAGGGGCGTGGAGGGAAGGACCAACTCTCAGAGGGGTTGTGGTGGGAAGGACCAACTCTCAGAGGGGGCGCGGAGGGAAGGACCAACTCTCAGAGGGGGCGCGGAGGAAGGACCAACTCTCAGAGGGGTGGTGGGAAGGACCAACTCTCAGAGGGGTTGTATAAGGACCAACTCTCAGAGGGGTTGTATACCAACTCTCAGAGGGGGCGTGGAGGAAGGACCAACTCTCAGAGGGGTTGTGGTGGGAAGGACCAACTCTCAGAGGGGTTGTGGTGGGAAGGACCAACTCTCAGAGGGGTGGAGGAAGGACCAACTCTCAGAGGGGTTGTGGAGGGAAGGACCAACTCTCAGAGGGGGGTATATAAGGACCAACTCTCAGAGGGGGGGTTGGGGAAGGACCAACTCAGAGGGGTTGTGGTGGGAAGGACCAACTCTCAGAGGGGTTTTCTCAGAGGGGTTGTGGTGGGAACCAACTCTAAAAAGGACCAACTCTCAGAGGGGGGTTGTGGTCCAACTGAGGGGGCTCCAACTCTCAGAGGGGGCGGAGGGAAGGACCAACTCTCAGATATGGTGGGAAGGACCAATCTCAGAGGGGTTGTGGTGGGAGGACCAACTCTCAGAGGGGGTAAAGGACCAACTTTCTTGTGGTGGGAAGGACCAACTTTCAGAGGGGTTGTGGCCAACTAGAGGGGCGCGGAGGGGGAAGGACCAACTAGAGGGGTTGTGGTGGGAAGGACCAACTCTCAGAGAGGGCGCGGAAAGGACCAACTCTCAGAGGGGTTGTGGTGGGAAGGACCAACTCTCAGAGGGGTTGGAGGAGGAAGGACCAACTCTCAGAGGGGTGTGGTGGGAAGGACCAACTCTCAGAGGGGTTGTGGTGGGAAGGACCAACTCTCAGAGGGGGCGTGGAGGGAAGGACCAACTCTCAGAGGGGTTGTGGAGGGAAGGACCAACTCTCAGAGGGGGCGTGGAGGGAAGGACCAACTCTCAGAGGGGGCGCGGAGGGAAGGACCAACTCTCAGAGGGGTTGTGGTGGGAAGGACCAACTCTCAGAGGGGTTGTGGTGGGGACGATCCCAACTAAGGGGTTGTGGTGGGAAGGACCAACTCTCAGATTGTGAAGGTTTCAGAGGGGGGTGGAGGGAAGGACCAACTCTCAGAGGGGTTGTGGAGGAAGGACCAACTCTCAGAGGGGGCGTGGAGGGAAGGACCAACTCTCAGAGGGGCGGAAGGGAAGGACCAACTCTCAGAGGGGCGTGGAGGGAAGGACCAACTCTTGTGGTGGGAAGGACCAACTCTCAGCCAACTCTCAGAGGGGTTGTGGTGGGAAGGACCAACTCTCAGAGGGGGTGGAGGGGGAAAGGACCAACTCTCAGAGGGGCGGAGGGGTTGTGGTGGACCAACTCTCAGAGGGGGCGTGGAGGGAAGGACCAACTCAGAGAGGGGCGTGGAGGGAAGGACCAACTCTCAGAGGGGCGTTTCCAACTTCAGAGGGGGTGTGGGGAAGGACCAACTCTCAGAGGGGTTGTGGTGGGAAGGACCAACTCTCAGAGGGTTGTCTCAGAGGGGGCGTGGGGGAAGGACCAACTCAGGGGGCGTGGAGGCGAGGGGGTATAACTCAGAGGGGTTGTGGAGGGAAGGACCAACTCTCAGAGGGGTTGTGGTGGAAGGACCAACTCTCAGAGGGGTTGTGGAGGGAAGGACCAACTCTCAGAGGGGTTGTGGTGGGAAGGACCAACTCTCAGAGGGGTTGTGGAGGGAAGGACCAACTCTCAGAGGGGTTGTGGAGGGAAGGACCAACTCTCAGAGGGGTTGTGGTGGGAAGGACCAACTCTCAGAGGGGTTGTGGAGGAAGGACCAACTCAGAGGGGTTGTGGAGGAAGGACCAACTCTCAGAGGGGTTGTGGTGGGAAGGACCAACTCTCAGAGGGGTTGTGGAGGGAAGGACCAACTCTCAGAGGGGTTGTGGAGGGGAAGGACCAACTCAGAGGGGTTGTGGAGGGAAGGACCAACTCTCAGAGGGGTTGTGGTGGGAAGGACCAACTCTCAGAGGGGTTGTGGCCAACTCTCAGAGGGGTTGTGGAGGGAAGGACCAACTCTCAGAGGGGTTGGGAGGGAAGGACCAACTAGAGGGGTTGTGGAGGGAAGGACCAACTCTCAGAGGGGTTGTGGAGGGAAGGACCAACTCTCAGAGGGGTTGTGGAGGGAAGGACCAACTCTCAGAGGGTTTGAGGGAAGGACCAACTCTCAGAGGGGTTGTGGTGGGAAGGACCAACTCTCAGAGGGGTTGTGGAGGGAAGGACCAACTCTCAGAGGGGTTGTGGTGGGAAGGACCAACTCTCAGAGGGGCGCGTGGTGGGAAGGACCAACTCTCAGAAGGACCAACTCTCAGGGGTTGTGGTGGGAAGGACCAACTCTCAGAGGGGTTGTGGTGGGGAAGGACCAACTCAGAGAGGGGAAGGACGCGAGGGAAGGACCAACTCTCAGAGGGGTTGTGGTGGGAAGGACCAACTCTCAGAGGGGTTGTGGTGGGAAGGACCAACTCTCAGAGGGGTTGTGGTGGGAAGGACCAACTCTCAGAGGGGTTGTGGTGGGAAGGACCAACTCTCAGAGGGGGCGCGGAGGGAAGGACCAACTCTCAGAGGGGTTGTGGTGGGAAGGACCAACTCTCAGAGGGGTTGTGGTGGGAAGGACCAACTCTCAGAGGGGTTGTGGTGGGAAGGACCAACTCTCAGAGGGGGCGTGGAGGGAAGGACCAACTCTCAGAGGGGTTGTGGTGGGAAGGACCAACTCTCAGAGGGGTTGTGGTGGGAAGGACCAACTCTCAGAGGGGTTGTGGTGGGAAGGACCAACTCTCAGAGGGGGCGTGGATAAGGACCAACTTTTGTGGTGGGAAGGACCAACTCTCAGAGGGGTTGTGGTGGGAAGGACCAACTCTCAGAGGGGTTGTGGTGGGAAGGACCAACTCAGAGAGGGGCGCGGAGGGAAGGACCAACTCTCAGAGGGGTTGTGTTGGGAAGGACCAACTCTCAGAGGGGTTGTGGTGGAAGGACCAACTCTCAGAGGGGGCGTGGAGGGGAAGGACCAACTCTCAGAGGGGGCGTGGAGGGAAGGACCAACTCTCAGAGGGGGTTGTGGTGGGAAGGACCAACTCTCAGAGGGGTTGTGGAAAGGACCAACTCTCAGAGGGGGTTGTGGAGGAAGGACCAACTCTCAGAGGGGTTGTGGAGGGAAGGACCTACTCTCAGAGGGGGCGTGGCAATAAAAAGATTAAAAACCACTGCCTTATTATGTATAAGTTACAAAGAATTTGTTGTTGAGGCGAAGTATTGGAGGGAAAAAAACTCCAATTGCGATTCAATAGAGCTGACACAAAAATTCACTGTGAGGTCAGTAACAATCCAGAGCACAGTTTAAAAAAAAAAAATCGTTTTGGCATCATTGCAGATTAACACAGTAAATTGCTCCTGCCATTTTCAGCTATGCACAGAAAACTGCAATTGAAATAAAAAGGAAATTTTTTTCCTACATTCCTAAAAGCTTTATTCATTAGTTTCAAAACGGATTCCTGTTAAACTTCGACATGTAAAAAAAAATAGAAGTAAAAAAAACTCTAAATGTTTATGATAGATATTTCCCTCGTGATCCTTCGTTTTTCAGTTTTTGCATTCGAAATAGGTCATTCGACGCTTAGGCTTCGAACAACTTATTTATTTGGCAAGTCATCGGGATGAATGACTTTTTGCCTTTAAAAATATTGATGAATTTATCATAAATCTTGGCAACCTAATACACACACACAATTATATATATATATATATATATATATATATATATATATATATATATATATATATATATATATATATATATATATATATATATAAATGTGTGTATAACTGAATCACAAAAAATCTGAACGTGATAATATATAAATAAAGACAAAATCCACGAAGGAAAAGGACACAATGGAGTACTGCAAGGCCTTTCGACTTGTGGTCCTTTACTTGGCTCGAAAGGCCTTGCAGTACTCCATTGTTTCTCTTTCCTTCGTGGATTTTGTCTTTACTTATATATGTGTGTATATACATATGTGTGTGTAAATATATATATATACATATACATATATATATATATATGTATATGTATATATATAAATCACAAATGCGGTTCATTATCTTTATCATAATAGCGACAGTATTTGAGGGTTTAGTGGCCGCTTCTTTCCACTTACTGGCAAGCTCTGGAATTATCTTCCTGCGTCAATTCCAAGACGAAAGAAAACAAGTAGAAAATGCGCCGAAGTTTCTTCGGCGCAATCGAGTGTTCTGTATAGCGTATAATCAAGGCCACCGATAATGGATCTATCTTGCATAATGACAGAACCGCGGCCCATGAAACTTTAACCACGGCCCGATGGTGGCAATCCTACATCGTTGTCAGAAGCACGATTATGGCTAACTTTAACCTTAAATAAAATAAAAACTACTGAGGCTAGAGGGCTGCCATTTGGTATGTTTGATGATTGGAGGGTGGATGATCAACATAAGAATCTGCAGCCCTCTAGCCTCAGTAATTTTTAAGATGTGAGGGCGGACAGAAAAAGTGCGGACAGAATCAAGTGCTGACGGACAGACAAAGCCGGTACAATAGTTTTCTTTCACGGAGAACTGAAACCAGGTTGCTCAAGCACTGAAAAACGCATTATATTCATGTAATCCATCTTCATGCTTTAATGTCAACGTATAACAGAACAAGTTCATTAAACTTCTCAGGCGAATAAATCCCTTCATGCAACAAATTAGTGTCTAAATTTCTCTCATGTTATTGTCGACTAATCAAAGCAAACTTTTTGTCACATGAAACGCGGAATGCTTGTGCCAACTCTCCGCTCTGTAAAAATGCTTTTGACTGATCCTGCTTTATGGGAATTTCTCAACGCAGCCCTCCTCCGCATTGAAAAGACTGACGATAGTGGGCGTATATCACCCAATCAGGTGTTTTATTTATTGACAGAGTTTGCGACACGATAAATTGCGTTGGGAGATTTGCACTTTTATTGTGTTCTCTGTTGAAGCGGCCCCCGTTCATTAGCTGGTTTTAATCTTTGGCTTAGAAGGTTTCATAAGCTATTCAGTCAGGACGACGCATAACACAATCCTTTGTGAAAACTTTCCAGAATAACAGCAATGACAGAGCTTGAAAAACGAAAGCAGATGCAGCAACAAAAGCAGGTTGAAAAGCAAAAGCAGTTGCAGCTGCAGCAACAGTTTGATGCAGCAACAGCAACAGGTTGAAAAACAAAAGCAGATGCAGCAACAGCTTGAAAAGCAAAAGCAACTGCAGCAACAACAGCAGCTTGGAAAACGAAATCAGCTGCAGCAACAACAACAGCCTGAAAAACAAAAGCAGTTGCAGCAACAACGACAGCTAGAAAAACAAAAGCAGATGCAGCAACAACAGCAGCCTGAAAAACAAAAGCAGTTGCAGCAACAACGCAGCAAATTGCAGCAACAGCAACAGCTTGAGAAACAAAAGCAGCTGCAGCAACAACAGCAGCTTGAAAAGCAAAAGCAGCTGCAGCAACAGCTTGAAAAACAAAAGCAGATGCAGCAACAACAGCAGCCTGAAAAACAAAAGCAGCTGCAATAACAGTTACAATAATAACCACACCACCAGCAACTTTGACAACATCAACAACAGAAATAATAATAATAATAATAATAATAATAATAATAATAATAATAATAATAATAATAATAACACAACCGCCCTTTACCAAAGATTGTTAAGTTAAGTTACTTCCGGAGAGTTTCACAAAAGTCCCCATTAAAAAAACAAAGTCTTTTCAAAATTAAAATACATTATTTCAGCCTCTTCCATACTAAATGTTCAATGCGGAATGTAGATAAAAGCGATGTGAAATTCTAACATTTATCTGATTTAAAGAAATGGTCATTGAATTAATGCTAATATTAGTTGAGATTTCTGAGAGAGAGAGAGAGAGAGAGAGAGAGAGAGAGAGAGAGAGAGAGAGAGAGAGAGAGAGAGAGAGAGAGGGTGATTGTTTTTCTCATAGTTTCTACGGATTGTTAGAGAATCTGTTGCGTTTTTCAGAGCTTAGGCTAATTGGTTGAAACGCTAATTGGTAGAAGAAGAGAGAGAGAGAGAGAGAGAGAGAGAGAGAGAGAGAGAGAGAGAGAGAGAGAGAGAGAGGGGGAATTTTGCTTTTATAGTATTTAATGATTGTTGAAGCAATATGAGCGAGTTTGTTGTTCTTTTATGGTATTTATTCCTTGCTGAGGCAGAGAGAGAGAGAGAGAGAGAGAGAGAGAGATGAGGGGATTAGCATTCCGAAATTGCAATGCAATTTGCATGTAAACAAATTTATTTGCGCCGACACAATTATGCATAAATGGTGTCGCTTTGCAATTTTTTTTTTTTTTTTTATCCATAATGAAGACCTTAAACATACCGGACGAAGCTATTTTTCAGCATTCTGGTTTCATTCACGTTTTATTCAGATTTTCTTGGAAAGTAAAGTAATAAAGCAGATAAGATTATTATTATTATTATTACTATTATTATTATTATTATTATTATTATTATATTATTATTATTATTATTATTATTATTATTATTATTATTATTATCTTTTCCTCACTTGATTATATGTTAGTAAGTGTGAAACGACTTTAAGACAATGGAAGGTTTTAGACAAGAGTTTTTAGACAAGTAGATAAGATTATTATTATTGGAGGTCCTCTTTCCCGCAGGGTGGTAGTGCCATCAGTGCACCTCACGTGGTGCACTGTAGGCATTGCATAAGGTTCTCTGTAACGTCCCTTCGGCCCCTAGCTGCAACCACGTTCATTCCTTTTACTGTACCTCCGTTCATGTCCTCTTCCTTCCATCTGACTTTTCTACCCTCGAACGATTGTTTCACAGTGCAACTGTTACACCTTTCTGTTCCATTCGACAGAGGTCCTCTTTCGTTTCTCCTGGCTGTGAATTCTTGAAGGTTGGAATTCGCTCTCTGTTCGGTTATCGACGAAAAGGAAAATATACCACTTGGCTGATAGACTGGAACGGAGGTCATTCAGAGTTTCATTTGATGCTCGTTGCGGTCAAAGAGGACTGCAGCTGCGGCAGATCTATTGTTCTACCGTTCATTTCTCGAAGTGGGTATCAGTGATGGTCTCGCCGTTATTTATGACAGCGTAATTGCATCTCTCTCTCTCTCTCTCTCTCTCTCTCTCTCTCTCTCTCTCTGCATGTATTTAATAGTAGAGAGAGAATTTAGTATCAACAAACTAACACAAAACTTCAAACGCTTTGATTAATATTCGACATACAGATGAGAGAGAGAGAGAGAGAGAGAGAGAGAGAGAGAGAGAGAGAGAGAGAGAGAGAGAGAGAGAGAGCTCTTCAAAATCCACACTGAAATCAACCAATATAAAACGGTTTTGAGTAAGAGAATGAATTTCCGGCCGTGTTTTTGTGGTAAAGGTTTTGAGTTGCGTAGGCCTAAAAGATTTCCTTTCCTTATTCATTCGATGAAAACAACAGAACTGTTGTTCCTTTTTCACAGCTGGAAAATACAGAGCGTTTGACAGCAATTCTTTTATGTTGTTTACCTCGGCTCGGGGTTAAAATGTAAAATATTTTTCCCGGAAGATTTTAACATGGTTCAGGCGTTTTATTTATTTTTCATTCAAATTCTTTATTTCACGGGGTTAATCTTATCTCCTAAGTCAACTCATAGGAGCACAATATTCTGAGGAAAAAATATGGATAAATATACTATCAATTTTTAGCTTCAGCCAGTTACTCACACCTAAATTAGGTCCCAATCAAAATTTCAAAGTCAAACTCAGGAGGTTTTTGGTAATGTATGAAGTATAATGTATAATGTATATACAAAAATTGGCTCATATAATGCAGTGGCTATATGTAATCTTCAACATGAAATTGCTGGCCCCACGCCTGGTTTAAAAGATATTTACTGGAGTTAAGCATTTCCTGAAATTAGAGCCATATTGGTACCACTGTACTGACAATCAAAAACGAATGAACAAATAAGAAAAATCCAGCCCTCTCGTCACCCTGCAAATGCCGATATTTGTAGTTTTATCAGACGCTAAACAGAAACACCCAGCTCAGTAGAACTAACACCTCTCTTCTCGTACCGAAGCAAGCGTCAGGTACGTCAAAGCTTCCTAGTAACCACTTTCTAAAGCGACATCATGACCAATACTTTGGAAACAAGTAAAGATATCCCACAAACCATGCCAACTTTCCAACACCCCTTTAAAAGGAAATAAATCCCCTGTCGTGACGCCAGTAGATGTTGCAAGGCTAAAATGACAGGAGAGCTGATACTGGAAGGTGAGCTGTGATATTAGTGAGAGGCTGCAACGGCTGTTGCAAGATATTGAAAATACCTGTATAAAGGAACAAACAAAATCGATGCGTGTTTTCGACGAGCCCGGAACTGAAACAGGAGAGCAGAGGTAGAAAACAGAACTAAAATAAAACTTTTTGAAAAAAAAAAAAAATAAAACTTTTTGAAAAAAAAAAAATCTTGTCCCAGGAAGGGCATTTGCAAAGGGCTACGATGCTGAGTGAAAAGAAAGGGAAAGAGACAGACGAAATTAGGAGGGAGAAGAGAAGCCAGGATAAGCAAACCAGAATTGTAGTTCAACCTTTGGGTTATGTTGAAATTACAACATATGTTGGAATATAAGAAAACGAAAATTATTTAAAAAATTCGAATAAATTTGGTCAAATTTCTCAAGAGATTCCATTGCAATTATGTTGATGGAAATGGAAATATGGCAAAGGGATAACTGATGAATCGATAGAGAGAGAGAGAGAGAGAGAGAGAGAGAGAGAGAGAGAGAGAGAGAGAGAGAGAGAGAGAGAGAAAGCATACTTAGCATCCAAAAAACAACGTAGAATTTCAAAAAGTTTTGAATAATGATCTGACTTACAGACAAGAGAGAGAGAGAGAGAGAGAGAGAGAGAGAGAGAGAGAGAGAGAGAGAGAGAGAGAGCAAAATCTGCTTTTGTGTAAGCATAGGCCTATTTATAGCCACTTAATTCATCATATTTTCTTTGAGAGAGAGAGAGAGAGAGAGAGAGAGAGAGAGAGAGAGAGAGAGAGAGAAAAATCTGCTGGCTTTTGTGTATGAATACGCCTATTTATAGCCACTTAATTCATCATATTTTCTTTGGAAGATTTAAGTGATAATACATTTATAAAGTATGTTTTAGAAGTAGAGAGAGAGAGAGAGAGAGAGAGAGAGAGAGAGAGAGAGAGAGAGAGAGAGAGAGAGAGAGCAAAATCTGCTTTTGTGTATGCATAGGCCTATTTATAGCCACTTAATTCATCATATTTTCTTTGTAAGATTGAGTGATAATACATTTGTAAAGTATGTTTTAGAAGTAGAGAGAGAGAGAGAGAGAGAGAGAGAGAGAGAGAGAGAGAGAGAGAGAGAGAGAGAGAGAGAGAGAGCAAAATCTGCTTTTGTGTAAGTATAGGCCTATTTATAGCCACTTAATTCATCATATTTTCTTTGAGAGAGAGAGAGAGAGAGAGAGAGAGAGAGAGAGAGAGAGAGAGAGAGAGGCCTCAGTAACCAGTGTTTTAAATGCGATAATTATGTCGCCAAACTTGGGGACGCTGGCAACACTGTATAAGCTTTGACGTTTTCGTCAATAGAAGAGGTATAACATAAGGTAGTTATGCAGAGAGAGAGAGAGAGAGAGAGAGAGAGAGAGAGAGAGAGAGAGAGAGAGAGAGAGAGAGAGAGAGAGAGCGTCAACCTATATAACATGATACGTCGCTGCTGAATTAGAAACCTTGCAAATACGCTAAGCAAAGACAGGTTGTAAAGAATAAGAAATATGTATAAATTCTCTGGGCAATAAATGAGGCATATTTCGAAAATTTCTGAGTCGTCAGGTATAAATTTAATTTGCATCAACAGAGGTCATTACAACCAGAGACGCAGTGGAATCAACAACAAAAATGTATCAAGAAAGAGAACCTCCTCAGAGATTTTCCTTCGTGCAAGCTGATGGTGAGCTCTACAGAGGCCAGCTAGAGATAGCCGAGCAGCAATTGGCCGCGCTAAAAACAGAAATGTTTGAAAATATCATTGAAAAGCATAGGCTGCTAAGTGAAAATGAAGGCCTCAAGCTGGAGAACGAGAGGTTAAGGAAGGACAATTCTTATCTACATGGACGGCTGTTCACCAACGAACAGGAATTAAAACGCACCAACGCCAAGCTAGAAGATTACGAATCAACGTGTCTTTTGAAGGAGCAGCGGATACGAGAACTGACACGTTCTTTAAAGAACCTCCAAGAGGAACTTCTCCATGCTCGCAGACGCGGCGACTTCGGAAACCTGGACGAGAGCGCCAGAAGACTACAGGATGATGTCAACAAACTCAAGAGGATAAATGAAGATTTACCAGCGCAGATCCACCGATCTTTGGAGAGGGATAAGCTGTCGGAAGAGCTGAGAGACAAGATATTGCAGCTGGAGGAACTCCGCGTTCTCTACGAGCGCCAGGCACTTGAGTTAAATGAGAGTAGACGCACTATTCAGGACCTGATGAGACACGGCAGGCCAATTTGGAAATAATGACGGCCATTCCACGTTTACTAATGCGGTCACGGACATTATTTTTATGTTTACTACCATTCCACGTTTACTAATGCGGTCACGGACATTATTTTTATGTTTACTATTCTTTCATAGGTAATATATTTAAAATGTTTTCTTTATATATATCATTATGTTACTAGAAGGATCAGAAATAAAAGACAGAAAAAAATACCTGCCTGTTTTTTTATAACATTTAAAGTTTCATCTTTCAAAAAAATTCACAAGATATTCACTCATATATCACCTTTTGAGAACCTATCTCTCTCTCTCTCTCTCTCTCTCTCTCTCTCTCTCTCTCTCTCTCTGTATCATACACTATCATATTAACAGTAAAACTAGCAGTTTTGAGAAATTCATGACTTATTTTTCGAAGGAAGAGAAGGAGTCTGGCTTCGAGTCCAGCTTCAGTGGGTTTCACAGGACCTTAATTGACTGAAGACGGGAAGAATTAGGATCCTGGCTCCGAATCCAGCTTCGGGGGGCCTTCACAGGACCTTTGATTAGTGAATTCTACATAATTTGTATTACAAACCAACAGTTTTCACGACATACAGTCTGAATTTCAGTAAAAGTGTACATCAGTTTGCAGTTATTAACGAATTTCAGCTTTCAGAACTGGAATTGGAGACATTCACAAAGCTAGAAGAGGTTCATACTTTCTTTCATACATATAAGACCGAGATTTCTCCTATCATGTCATTCATAAATGTCATTCTTTTGGTACTGTTTGCTTTCATTTCTTTTATAATTGTCAGGAAATTAATATTGAATAAGCTTACCTTAATCAAAGACATGATGGACAGAATCCTTCATAGAGAGTAATAGCGTTTACCATTGACTTGCCACTTGAACATTTGATGATTGATTTTTATTTTTTTACAATTTATGATTTCTTTAATAACAATCATGATTGATAACCAGAGAGTAATAGGCATTTGATATATTTACTTTGCCATAATTTTCTGCATTTAGTTTGAGTATTTGATATATAAATTCATACTTAAGTCTTGTTTGCATTTATTACTTGTTAATAGAAATTATTGACATTGAAATAATTGACTATAGTCAAGTTTTTCTTTGAATGTATATTATAGGCATTCATATAAATTTCTTTCCATACACCTGCTTACATGACTACTTTATTCAAATTCGCATTACATTTGTAATGGTTTTGTATATTGTTGAGTTGGTTATCTACTTGCATTGTAGTCAATGCAGGTAGGTGACCGAGTGATGTTATGCAGTGAATAAGTATGAGATTCACTGATCAGGATTATGAAAGAGAGAGAGAGCAAGAGAGAGCGAGAGACGATGTTTATAATTTAAAATGATGAGCCATGAGACCAAGTAAATTGAAGTGTAACCATAACAAACCTCCAAGATGTGGGAAAGGAAGGAGGAGTTAGAGGATAGACTAAGAAGTGAAAAGGTCAGCAAAATTGACCTGATTTGTCCTTGCCAAAAGTGGGAGTTAAGATTGAACCATTAAGAGTAAAGTAGACGTCCTCAAGGAGGCAGAGTTTTATTCAACATAGGTCCAGAGTTCATTCTGATCAATTTTTAGCCAGAGTTACTTGAAAACCAAATTGGGTAGGATTGTGTCACTCGCTCCTCTCTTAACATCAAGAGATTTCTAAGTCCAGTGTGGCTGGCCGTGTGAAATAGTTTAGTGTTAAGAATAAAACTTATGAAAAACCGTGCCCGTTGAATTCTTACCCCCTCCTGAGAAGTAGAAAGTATTAATAGACAATTTCAACCTAACTTACCGAGTCCCCTGCGTTACTATCAAGTGAAAGTCAACAGACAGAAACGGAGTCATTCATATGTGGTGCAACGCAATACAATACAAATAAAAGTGCACCGCATAACAAATAAATTGGTGGCAGTTTCGGAGGATTTCGCCCAGCGCACATTTGAAAAACATTAAAGTTCACGGCCCTAGAGAAATTTACAGAGAGTGAGCAGTGACGGCGCTAAAACTAACTCTCAATTTAACAGCGCAAATAATCTCAAGACGGTCTTCAGCACTAGAAACACCAATACAACATCAACACTGTAGCAGAAGGGAAACGAAGCAGAACGAAATATTCCAAGAAGCAGTGAATCTTTTTGCGTCGATCGGAGGGAAAAATTGACAGTGATAAATCTCTGCCTAGTTTGAAACTTCCGAACATTCGCATAAGATCAACCAGAAATTCAGTTTAATAATTATATATGACCATAATAAGAACAATAGTAATAATCACGGCATAGATCAGCGGTGATTTTTATAAGAAAACGAAATTTACGAAAGAAAGAATCAGCAACTCGCCCTATACTATGCCGATCGCAGAAGCGGAGAAGACGAAAACAAACAGTGTTGGCGGACGTATGAAAGTCGCTAATATCTACGTCAGTTCAGTGAACTTTTCTATCGTGTACGGACTTAATTACACGAAATTCCCAAAATTTTTGGTCGCTAAAAGGGAGACTTAGCGAAAAGTAGCGGTAGCAGAGCAGTGACGAAGACGGCGACGAACGAGAGCGGAAGACGGCGACGAAAGAGAGTGAAGAATTCGGAACGGCGATAAAGTTTAGAAGTCAACGCGTTGATAACCGCCTCTCGAAAGGGAAGTGACGCCTTCAATCAACAATTTGGAAGGGATTCCAAAATTTTTCTTCGCCAAATTCAGCAAGTACGGACTGGAAGTCGGCCGAGCGGTGCCGAATTATCGGTGGATGCTAACGACAAATTGCACTCAAGTGCAATCAGCGCGATCTTCAAGTGCAAGGCGACACGAAGCTAATTGAATAGTAAACATTCATTCCTAGTATCGGGGAATTATATAGAGAATTTTTTTTCTCTGTGAATTAAATTTTTTTTGTGTGCGTGAAATTTTTATATAATTATTTTTCCCTGCAGTGCGCAAATAATTTTTTTAAACAAATAATTTAAGTAAATTATTTTTCTTTTGAATAATGTTCTGAATAATATTTCCTTAATGTTGTACGAAGGAAATAATTTTTTCTTTCATGTTTAGTAATTTTTTTTTACGAAATAGAAATTTTCGTTCACTTGGTGATAGAGGCAATTCTGTTTAAATTATTCTATCATAATAATTTTTTTTGTTATACACTTGGCGCAGCATTTTGCAGTGGAACCCAAACAATTGTATACATAAGACTAATATCAGACTTTTTCAGATTGAGAGAGTCCTGTGAAGGAATGAGTTAGGAAAAATTTGAATTTTTTTGTATAGAGGGATACAGTCAACTCAGCAAACATGCAATTGAAGTAAGTACCTGATTCTCAAATTTATTTTTTTTCAATTTTTCATTCTTGGAATCATTGAATATTTTATGAATTAATATGAATAACACTTTGGACGAAGTTATCTCCCGACTGCAACAGACAAGAAGCGAAGACCAGACTCCATATAACCTAAGACCTGTACCTGAACGACTTTCTAGACCAATTGATCCTAGTAATACTAGACCCAGACGTTCTCGTAGTCAAGGTCCCCCACTTAGTTTACCGAGTGCGCCTAACCCTTCAGTTGTAACCACTAACCCAATAACTTCCATTGTACCTAGAAATAACAACATGGCGCAAGCCACCGTAATAACCTAAGCCACTAGATTTTGTGGAACGGTAGACCCAAGTAATGTAGATAAAAGTAGATTAGAAGAATATGGTGTAAATCGATGGATAGCAGACACAGAAAGCAGAATTTCAGCTGCTGGTATCACAGATGAGAGAAAGAAAATAGATGAAGCACTCTTGTATGTTAGTATGGAACATGGTGATGCACATACAGTTCTTCATTCAGTACTTTTTAGGAATATTACTCTGTTTAACGAATTCAAGAAACAGTGCTTACAATTTTGGCAACCAGAAGCACAGCAAGATCCATGGTATAACATAGGAACTTTCCATCATCAGAAATATGAGGGTAATCACTTAGTTTTAGCCACTAGAGTAGAAGAAGCTATAGATAGAGTGACGACAGATATGAAAGCTGTAGGAATTGTTGTTGGAAGGAAGGATGAATTTGATGATGATGAAACAGATTTAGCTAGTATATCCAAGGTACTTAGATATATGTCCTTAGGACCAATCTACGATGCTTTGGGTAAGGAAGAAAGAGTAGCCTTAAAGAAGTACTGTGATAGGAAGCCAAATGATGGAATTGTACAAACTTTGATGTACATAGAAAGGAAAGTAAAACAGAATTCATCAAGTAGTAGTGCAGATTTTACGGGAACCGTAGCTAGTGGAAACCCAAGAAATAATAGCAATCAGTCCAATAGAAACCAATCAGGGCAAGCTAGGTCTAGGTATCAGGAAATAGAAATTCGTTTGATAGAAATGGTGGGAACAACAATAGGAGATTTAATCAATCAAATAGAAACAATCAAGGTAGGCCGCCAAATAGAGGTAACAATGGGAATACCACTGGAACTAATGGAAATAACAGTGGAAATAACAGGACTCCTGGACAGAGGGGAGCTAGTCAAGGCCAAAATTCAGGGAATAATAGGCCACAGTTCAATAGGCAGAGACAAAGTTCTGGAAATTGTGGTTATAACAACCATACAACACAGAATTGTAGAAGAAACAAATGGTGTTCGAATTGCAATAAGACAGGACATTTAATCCAGAACTGTTGGTACAACAAACAGGGGAATTCTCAGGGGTCTCAAAATAACCAAAGTACTCAGCCTAATAACCAAAATACCTCCCCCAGTAACCCAAATCAAGGGGATTCTCAGTGACAATCACAGAGAGTGCAGCAGAAAGGTCCATCCTTACAGAAAGAAATAGTGACAGTGAATAAGGATGTGTCCCCAACAGACATTACTCGAAGTAATGAAGTAGTGTTTTCTGTAAAGAATTTTAATACGTGCCAGGAAGAGTTGCCTATCATACAAGTACACTTAGAAGGTGTACAGAGTTCCATATTGTTGGATACAGGCAGTACTGTAAGTATCATAGATAAAGGCACTTTAACAAAACATATAGGTTGTGAGCTTTCCCAAATGAGAGAATCCTATAGGACCATAAAGGGGATCGCTGGAAAGCAAATAAGGGCTATAGGCAATGTCAATTTAGAGATAGAAATTCTAAGTAAGAAATACAGGGAAGAGTTTGTGGTGTTGGAAGAGAAATATTTTCCAGCTCAAGCTCTATTTTCCCTCCAGGCTATGAAAAGATGTGGAATTGCACTAGACTGTAGCAATGGAAGAATCACTATCAAGGAAATTGATAGAGGAAATGTTTGCTCTCTTGAAGAAGAGGAACAGTTTCAGATAAACTTGATCACTTTACCTGAGACAGCCTCATCTGAAGAAGTAGACATCCAACAGATAGAAATAGAATTTAATGCTAACCCGGGTAGGACAGTGAGTAGAAATTCAATGATAGAAGAAATAGGAGAAGATAGACAAACTACTTTTAAAAGCCTAGAAGCCACTCAGGAGGAATTCTCAGATAGCAGGTATGAACCTGATAACTCAAGTGCACGACAAGTAGGTACCTCCGAAGAACTTAGTTCTTTTTCCCAACCTGACGATCCTGACACGCTAATAGATTGTAGTCACTTAATAATAAGAGAAGATACGGAAGAGAAGTATCTCAACGAGGTGTTGCTGTTAGGCAACCTGAAAATGACAGAGATAGGTTCTGTGATACCACAAGATGAAAGTTCAGATGATACTGATGTCTGTTACACTGCCGATGCACAGAATGCAGAAGAGATCTGCTTAGTTAGTACTGCCGATGATAATCTTGTAAAACTCAAATTAAACAATAGCGTTATACTGCATCCACAAGGTCTGACAAAGGTTTGTCTTAGAATTGTAACAGATAAAAACCTAGGTGATACAGATGTGTTATTAGTTAATGAAGACTTACCAGACTTTGTGAAAATGGACAATTCCCTAGTAAGACTTAATGGTGGAAATTGTACGACTTGTGTATAATTATTCTGACAAGAGACTAGAATTGCATGCCGGCATAGAATTCTGTAAGGGAATTGTGATTACTAACCCTTTACTAACCATAAGTGAAAAAGCATTTGTCTCTGTAGCTGACACAAGAGTTAAATTAGAAGGGAAGTAAATAATACAGATTTTCCTCATTGTAGGGACAGGTTAATACAGATATTAGAGAAATATAGGAGTGTTGTAGCAGTAACAGGAGATAAGTTAGGAAGGACAGATGTCCTGCAGCACAAAATAGTCATAGAAGATGGTGCTAGACCTTTTTATATACCTAACTACAAACTTCCAATAAGTCAAAGACCCATTGAAGACGAGATGGTTGAAGAGATGAAGGAAGATGGAGTCGTAATTCCTTCTAAGTCACCTTATAATTCACCTTTACTGCTAGTTCCAAAGAAAGACGGTACATGGAGGATGGTAACTGATTACCATAAATTGAATTCCCACAACGTCCCTGATCGAATGCCAATGCCAGTCATTAATGACATGTTAGCTCAATTAGGAGGTGCCAAGGTTTTTTCTAGCCTCGATTTACTGAGTGGATATTGGCAAGTTCCTCTCGATGAAGAATCCAAGCATCTCACGGCATTCAGTACTCATAAAGAACATTTGCAATTTGAGGTAATGCCGTTTGGTCTTACTTCAGCTCCTTTAACGTTTGTACGTTTAATGCTGCAAATCTTGGGAGATGTTGAACACGTATCGGTTTATCTTGATGATATAATAATTGCTAGTAAGGATGTAGAGAGTCATTTCAAGACAATAGAATTAGTATTAGATAGGCTCAGAAAGGCCGGTTTAAAGGTAAAAATTAAGAAATGTCAGTTTCTGAAGAAATCTCTAGAATATCTAGGACATGTTATCAGTGAACATGGTTTGAAAATGCAAGAAGGAAAGATTAAGGCTATTGTAGACTATCCAGCCCCAAGAAATTTGAAGGCACTAAGAAGATTCCTAGGTATGGTAGGATATTATCGACCTTTCATAAAGGGATTTGCTACCATAGCAAAACCATTAACTGAGTTAACTAGGAAAGATGCTAGCTATGAGTGGAAAGATGAACAGGAAGCAGTGTTCAAAACACTAAAGGATATGTTGATAACAGATCCTATCCTAGTTTATCCAGACTTCAAGAAGGAATTCTACTTAGCCTGTGATGCTTCAAGTACAGGACTAGGTGCCGTCTTGATGCAAAAGGATAAAACAAGGATGAGGACTGTATACTATGCCAGTAGAGTTTTGAATGCAGCTGAAAGAAATTACAGTACAACAGAAAGGGAATGTTTGGCATTAGTCTGGGGATTACAGAAATTTAGACACATTTTGCTAGGACATAAAATTAATGTTCTTACAGATCATAAACCCATTTGTGATCTTTTCAAGAAAAGGGCTTTTACCAATAATATGAAGTTCAATAGATGGTTCGTTAGCGTATTAGAATTTGCCCCAGAATTTAGATACATACCTGGTAGATATAACACATTAGCTGACGCCTTATCTAGATCACAAGAAGAGAACGAGAAACAAATTACCACTCATAATTTCGCCTTCAGTTGTCAAATCACAGACTTAGATTTAGACAAAGTTCGTCAGGAACAACAAAAGGATTCTAGAATAAGGAAGTAATTGGTAACCTCTTGCAAGGTGAGAAAAATTCAGAGTTTCAATTGATAGATGGGTTATTGTACAAGACTTCAGACGAACAAATGCTTGTTCACGTTTGTACATTCCTAATACACTAATACAAGACGTTTTAGAACTAACCCATTCATACAAGTTATCAGGACATCCTGGAATTAAGAAAACATGAAGAACAATCACTAGAAACTATTTTTGGCCTCGATGTAGTGAAGATGCTACTCGATTTGTTCAGAATTGTACCCTATGTAATATACATAAGGGGAATGTCAACGTCAAGGCTCCTCTGGAAATGTATCCTTCAGAATTAAATCCTTTTCAAGTAGTCACAATGGATTTCTTAGGTCCATTCCCGAACACCATCAGAGGAAATAAACAGATTTTAGTTTTCATTGACTATTTGACCAGATACGTAGAAATTGTTCCAACTAGAAACAGAGAAGCATCAACGGTGGCAGAAGCCTTTAAGTCTAGAATTATAACCAGACATTCATGTCCTCAAGTTTTGCTCTCAGACAATGCTGCTGAATTTACTAGTGACATTCTAACGAAATTGTGTGACTTTTATGAAATACAGAAATGTCAAATAACAGCATATAAGCCAAGCTCAAATGGAGCAGTAGAAAGAACAAATCGCAAGATAAAGGATGTTCTGAAAACATTGGTAACCCCTAGCACTGAAGACTGGGACTTGACTCTCGAAGACATACAATTTACTCTAAACAACACAGTAAATGAATCAATAGGAGAAACTCCTCATTTCCTATTGTATGGCTACCAAAAGAGAATGCCAAATTCACTTTTGGATGATGCCGCACCACCCAGACGTACGTACAACTACGAGGACTATATTGCTTGGAAGACAAGACGTACGTACGAGACCGTTAAAGTCACCAGGGCTAGATTAAAGGAGTTACATAAAAAATCTAGTAAGTATTACAATAACAGATCCACCATACCCTCGTTAAAGGTAGGACAACAAGTTTATGTACTCAATCATGTTCTTGAAGGACCTAATATTAAAGTATCCCCAAAATTTCGAGGTCCATATAGAGTTTTAGAAGTTTTGAAGTTGAATAAATTCAAGTTAATGCATGAAATTACCTTGAAAGAATCCATTGTACATTGGAACCACATTAAAGTAGTTCATTCAGAACCTTGGTCGTCTACCCAGTTAAAGGATTTGTCCAATAAAGATAAGATAGATAATAAAATAGAATCTTCAATGACCCCAAGGTATAATTTGAGAAGAAGATAATGGCAAGTGCAATGGTAAACAAATGTAGTTGATAAGATTTTTACTGCTTAATAACATTATTTCAGCAAATGGATTGTATGGTGGTTGGCAGTGAGTCAAATTGTGAACTCACTCGTACAACTAAGGAAGGAGCCATCATCAGGAGCATGGCAAGGTTAAGATGATACAGGACCTAGCCATTGTTAAGATCCAGACGGAGTCCATTATCGATCAGAGAGAGCAGTTAGTCCAGCTGAGCAATCAGATACAGGCAGGATTACAAAGTGTCCAAGATAGAAATTTGTACGACATGCTCTCCAAGTTGAAAAGGGACATCGATAGTGTTATGCCAAGGAAAGTAGTAAAGCGATCACTCATACCCTTTATAGGCGTCGCTTTACACAATCTCTTTGGAGTGGCGACCGATGGTAATGTTGAAAGGCTAAAGGAAAAAGTGGCACAACTTGAAAATTGGGCTTCTGAGCAGGGCACTGTCTATAATAAAGTAATAGGAAATGTCAATCAAAATCAGAAAATGATCACAGTGCTGAAAGAATTTGTGAATAGTGCCCTCCATAATGTTTCATCAGAAATTGCTAGAATCCATCAAACAGAAATGATGGAGCAACTGCTCATAGAAACAAGTAATTTCCTTCTGGAATACAAGGAATTACTCAATGCAATCATGATGGCAGGTAAAAACCTGCTGTCGCCTTTTCTGATAACCCTAGTGAAATTGAAGCCATTATTCAGAAATGTGTTGTGAACAATCACTTGAAGCCACTAGTAGAAAATATAGTGGACTATTATGGCCTGATCACAGTGAAAGTGGTAGCCAATCAAATCATACTAGTGATCCCTTTCAACAATCCAGACGTCAACTCATTGATATCAGTCTATCCATTCCCAATGGTAGTAGATAATAAGTCCATTGTACTAGAAGGAACAGTTCGACACTTTGCCTTGCAGCATGATTCTTTCCTAGTGACCGAAATTCCCGAACATAAATTCAGGGAATGTGTCATGCTTAATGATGGTGTATATGTTTGTAACATTGTGAATTTCTATGAACCCTTGAATGCTCTTCATTGCCTAGATGATCTTGTAAACAACAAGAATGGTAAGAACCATTGTAAATATATACCGTTTACAGAAACTTTCAAGGCTCAAATCATTGATGATGAAATTTTTGTGTTCTCAGCAAACAGATTGAATGCTAAGATTGACTGTAAGACAAACAAAACAGAAGTAGTTTTCATTAACGTACACACATTTTCATCTGCTTGTGAATTGGTCATTCTACATAATTTGTATTACAAACCAACAGTTTTCACGACATACAGTCTGAATTTCAGTAAAAGTGTACATCAGTTTGCAGTTATTAACGAATTTCAGCTTTCAGAACTGGAATTGGAGACATTCACAAAGCTAGAAGAGGTTCATACTTTCTTTCATACATATAAGACCGAGATTTCTCCTATCATGTCATTCATAAATGTCATTCTTTTGGTACTGTTTGCTTTCATTTCTTTTATAATTGTCAGGAAATTAATATTGAATAAGCTTACCTTAATCAAAGACATGATGGACAGAATCCTTCATAGAGAGTAATAGCGTTTACCATTGACTTGCCACTTGAACATTTGATGATTGATTTTTTTATTTTTTTTACAATTTATGATTTCTTTAATAACAATCATGATTGATAACCAGAGAGTAATAGGCATTTGATATATTTACTTTGCCATAATTTTCTGCATTTAGTTTGAGTATTTGATATATAAATTCATACTTAAGTCTTGTTTGCATTTATTACTTGTTAATAGAAATTATTGACATTGAAATAATTGACTATAGTCAAGTTTTTCTTTGAATGTATATTATAGGCATTCATATAAATTTCTTTCCATACACCTGCTTACATGACTACTTTATTCAAATTCGCATTACATTTGTAATGGTTTTGTATATTGTTGAGTTGGTTATCTACTTGCATTGTAGTCAATGCAGGTAGGTGACCAGTGATGTTATGCAGTGAATAAGTATGAGATTCACTGATCAGGATTATGAAAGAGAGAGAGAGCAAGAGAGAGCGAGAGACGATGTTTATAATTTAAAATGATGAGCCATGAGACCAAGTAAATTGAAGTGTAACCATAACAAACCTCCAAGATGTGGGAAAGGAAGGAGGAGTTAGAGGATAGACTAAGAAGTGAAAAGGTCAGCAAAATTGACCTGATTTGTCCTTGCCAAAAGTGGGAGTTAAGATTGAACCATTAAGAGTAAAGTAGACGTCCTCAAGGAGGCAGAGTTTTATTCATCATAGGTCCAGAGTTCATTCTGATCAATTTTTAGCCAGAGTTACTTGAAAACCAAATTGGGTAGGATTGTGTCACTCGCTCCTCTCTTAACATCAAGAGATTTCTAAGTCCAGTGTGGCTGGCCGTGTGAAATAGTTTAGCGTTAAGAATAAAACTTATGAAAAACCGTGCCCGTTGAATTCTTACTCCCTCCTGAGAAGTAGAAAGTATTAATAGACAATTTCAACCTAACTTACCGAGTCCCCTGCGTTACTATCAAGTGAAAGTCAACAGACAGAAACGGAGTCATTCATATGTGGTGCGACGCAATACATATAAAGAAAAAGTGCACCGCATAACACTGGTGCTTGTTTGCAGCTTAGGGGACTGGTTGTAGGTGACTGGGGGTTGCCTCCAGTTTGCAACTTGCTGACCCATCAGCTGTGGATGGGTGCTGGCATCTGCTGGGGTCAGGACATGGTGGGTGTCTTGTCCCTAGGAGATGCTGGTGCTTGTTTACAGCTTAGAGGACCGGTTGGAGGTGACCCTCGTTGCCTCCAGTTTGCAACTTGCTGACCCATCAGCTGTGGATGGGTGCTGGCATCTGCTGGGGTCAGGACATGGTGGGTGTCTTGTCCCTAGGGGATGCTGGTGCTTGTTTACAGCTTAGGGGACTGGTTGGAGGTGACTGGGGGTGGCCTCCAGTTTGCAACTTGCTGACCCATCAGCCGTGGATGGGTGCTGGCATCTGCTGGGGTCAAGACATGGTGGGTGTCTTGTCCCTAGGGGATGCTGGTGCTTGTTTACAGCTTAGGGGACTGGTTGGAGGTGACTGGGGGTGGCCTCCAGTTTGCAACTTGCTGACCCATCAGCCGTGGATGGGTGCTGGCATCTGCTGGGGTCAGGACGTGGTGGGTGTCTTGTCCCTAGGGGATGCTGGTGCTTGTTTACAGCTTAGGGGACTGGTTGGAGGTGACTGGGGGTTGCCTCCGTTTGCAACTTGCTGACCCATCAGCTGTGGATGGGTGCTGGCATCTGCTGGGGTCAGGACATGGTGGGTGTCTTGTCCCTAGGGGATGCTGGTGCTTGTTTACAGCTTAGGGGACTGGTTGGAGGTGACTGGGGGTTGCTTCCAGTTTGCAACTTCCTGACCCATCAGCTGTGGATGGGTGCTGGCATCTGCTGGGGTCAGGACGTGGTGGGTGTCTTGTCCCTAGGGGATGCTGGTGCTTGTTTACAGCTTAGGGGACTGGTTGGAGGTGACTGGGGGTGGCCTCCAGTTTGCAACTTGCTGACCCATCAGCTGTGGATGGGTGCTGGCATCTGCTGGGGTCAGGACATGGTGGGTGTCTTGTTCCTAGGGGATGCTGGTGCTTGTTTACAGCTTAGGGGACTGGTTGGAGGTGACTGGGGGTGGCCTCCAGTTTGCAACTTGCTGACCCACCAGCTGTGGATGGGAGCTGGCAACTGCTGGGGTCAGGACATGGTGGGTGTCTTGTTCCTAGGGGATGCTGGTGCTTGTTTACAGCTTAGGGGACTGGTTGGAGATGACTGGGGGTGGCCTCCAGTTTGCAACTTGCTGACCCATCAGCTGTGGATAGGTGCTGGCATCTGCTGGGGTCAAGACATGGTGGGTGTCTTGTCCCTAGGGGATGCTGGTGCTTGTTTACAGCTTAGGGGACTGGTTGGAGGTGACTGAGGGTTGCTTCCAGTTTGCAACTTGCTGACCCATCAGCTGTGGATGGGTGCTGGCATCTGCTGGGGCCAGGACATGGTGGGTGTCTTGTCCCTAGGGGATGCTGGTGCTTGTTTACAGCTTAGGGGACTGGTTGGAGGTGACTGGGGGTTGCCTCCAGGTTGCAACTTGCCGACCCATCAGCTGTGGATGGGTGCTGGCATCTGCTGGGGTCAGGACATGGTGGGTGTCTTGTCCCTAGGGGATGCTGGTGCTTGTTTACAGCTTAGGGGACTGGTTGGAGGTGACTGGGGGTTGCCTCCAGGTTGCAACTTGCCGACCCATCAGCTGTGGATGGGTGCTGGCATCTGCTGGGGTCAGGACGTGGTGGGTGTCTTGTCCCTAGGGGATGCTGGTGCTTGTTTACAGCTTAGGGGACTGGTTGGAGGTGACTGAGGGTTGCCTCCAGGTTGCAACTTGCTGACCCATCAGCTGTGGATGGGTGCTGGCATCTGCTGGGGTCAGGACATGGTGGGTGTCTTGTCCCTAGAGGATGCTGGTGTTTGTTTACAGCTTAGCGGACTGGTTGGAGGTGACTGGGGGTTGCCTTCAGTTTGCAACTTGCTGACCCATCAGCTGTGGATGGGTGCTGGCATCTGCTGGGGTCAGGACATGGTGGGTGTCTTGTCCCTAGGAGATGCTGGTGCTTGTTTACAGCTTAGGGGACTGGTTGGAGGTGACTGGCAGTTGCCTCCAGTTTGCAACTTGCTGACCCACCAGCTGTGGATGGGTGCTGGCATCTGCTGGGGTCAGGACATGGAAGGTGTCTTGTCACTGGGGGATGCTGGTGCTTGTTCACAGCTGGGTGGACTAGTTGGGGGTGACTGGGGGTTGCTTCCAGTTTGCAACTTGCTGACCCACCAGCTGTGGATGGGTGCTGGTATCTGCTGGGGTCAGGACATGGTGGGTGCCTTGTCCCTGGGGGATGCTGGTGCCTGTTTGCAGCTTAGGGGACTGGTTGGAGGTGACGGGGGGTTGCTTCCAGTTTGCAACTTGCTGATCCATCAGCTGTGGATGGGTGCTGGTATCTGCTGGGGTCAGGACATGGTGGGTGCCTTGTCCCTGGGGGATGCTGGTGCCTGTTTGCAGCGTAGGATACTGGTTGGAGGTGACTGGGGGTTGCCTCCAGTTTGCAGCTTGCTGACCCACCAGCTGTGGATGGGTGCTGGCATCTGCTGGGGTCAGGACATGGAAGGTGTCTTGTCACTGGGGGATGCTGGTGCTTGTTTGCAGAAGGGTGGACTGGTTGGAGGTGACTGGGGGTTGCACCCAGTTTGCAACTTGCTGATCCATCAGCTGTGGATGGGTGCTGGCGTCTGCTGGGGTCAGGACATGGAAGGTGTCTTGTCACTGGAGGATGCTGGTGCTTGTTTGCAGATGGATGGACTGGTTGGAGGTGACTGGGGGTTGCACCCAGTTTGCAACTTGCTGACCCACCAGCTGTGGATGGGTGCTGGCGTCTGCTGGGGTCAGGACATGGAAGGTGTCTTGTCACTGGGGGATGCTGGTGCTTGTTTGCAGAAGGGTGGACTGGTTGGAGGTGACTGGGGGTTGCACCCAGTTTGCAACTTGCTGATCCATCAGCTGTGGATGGGTGCTGGCATCTGCTGGGGTCAGGACATGGAAGGTGTCTTGTCACTGGGGATGCTGGTGCTTGTTTGCAGAAGGGTGGACTGGTTGGGGTTGACTGGGTTGCCCCAGTTTGCAACTTGCTGACCCACCAGCTGTGGATGGGTGCTGGCATCTGCTGGGGTCAGGACATGGAAGGTGTCTTGTCACTGGGGGATGCTGGTGCTTGTTTGCAGAAGGGTGGACTGGTTGGGGGTGACTGGGGGTTGCACCCAGTTTGCAACTTGCTGACCCACCAGCTGTGGATGGGTGGTGGCGTCTGCTGGGGTCAGGACACGGAAGGTGTCTTGTCACTGGGGGATGCTGGTGCTTGTTTGCAGAAGGGTGGACTGGTTGGAGGTGACTGGGGGTTGCACCCAGTTTGCAACTTGCTGACCCACCAGCTGTGGATGGGTGCTGGCATCTGCTGGGGTCAGGACATGGAAGGTGTCTTGTCACTGGGGGATGCTGGTGCTTGTTTGCAGAAGGGTGGACTGGTTGGAGGTGACTGGGGGTTGCACCCATTTTGCAACTTGCTGATCCATCAGTTGTGGATGGGTGCTGGCATCTGCTGGGGACAGGACATGGTGAGTGTCTTGTCTCTGGGGGATGCTGGTGCCAGTTTGTAGCTTAGGGGACTGGTTGGAGGTGACTGGGGGTTGCTTCCAGTTTGCCACTTGGTGATCCATCAGCTGCAGCTTTGCATATTGGTTATAGTCTCGCCATTATTTATGACAGCGCAAGTGCCTCTCTCTCTCTCTCTCTCTCTCTCTCTCTCTCTCTCTCTCTCTGTCTTGGCAAAATGCGAGCAATACTATTGGCAAAATGCAAAGCAAAAATGGTTATGTTGTTTCAGTACTTCAAAACGAGAAGAGCCGAAAACTTGATTATGCTTCATAAAACGTATGTAGGTTACGTAGTCCACATGAATATTGCGATATGATATGGTACCCACACTACCAAAAGGATATTGCACAAATAGAGAGTGTACAAAGGTCCTTTACAGCTAGAACAGAAGTTAAGGACCTTGACTACTGGGAATGACTACAATTCTTAAAATTATATAGTCTCGAAAGGAGAAGAGAACGCTACATGGTAATCCAGGCATGGAAACAGATAGAAGGAATTACCGAAAACATCATGGAGCTAAAAATATCAGAAAGAGCAAGCAGAGGTAGATTAATAGTGCCAAAAACTATACCAGAAAAACTAAGGAAAGCACACAGGATATTAATCCACTACGCACCAGCATCAATAATGTAGCGATTATTCAATGCATTACCAGCTCATCTGAGGAACATATCAGGAGTTAGCGTAGACGTGTTTAAGAATAAGCTCGACAAATATCTAAGATACATCCCAGACCACCCAAGACTGGAAGATGCAAAATATACCGGAAGATGCATTAGCAATTCTCTGGTAGACATCAGAGGTGCCTCACACTGAGGGACCTGGGGCAACCTGAACGAACTGTAAGGTCTGTAAGGTAAGGTCTCTCTCTCTGCATGTATTTAAGAGTATTTCAGATCCGACAAAGCTGATGAAGGGAATATAGTATATGAAGGAGTAAATCATCTCTCTCTCTCTCTCTCTCTCTCTCTCTCTCTCTCTCTCTCTCTCTCTCTCTCTCTCTCTCGGCAAGAATTTAACAGTATCTCAACTCAGACAAAGCTGATGAAGGGAATATAGTATATGAAGAAGTAAATCATCTCTCTCTCTCTCTCTCTCGCTCTCTCTCTCTCTCGCTCTCTCTCTCTGCATGTATTTAATAGTAGAGAGAGAGAGAGAGAATTTAGTATCAAGAAACTAACACAAAACTTCAAACGCTTTGATTAATATTCGACATACAGATGAGAGAGAGAGAGAGAGAGAGAGAGAGAGAGAGAGAGAGAGAGAGAGAGAGAGAGAGAGAGAGAGCTCTTCAAAATCCACACTGAAATCAACCAATATAAAACGGTTTTGAGTAAGAGAATGAATTTCCGGCCGTGTTTTTGTGGTAAAGGTTTTGAGTTACGTAGGCCTAAAAGATTTCCTTTCCTTATTCATTCGATGAAAACAACAGAACTGTTGTTCCTTTTTCACAGCTGGAAAACACAGAGCGTTTGACAGCAATTCTTTTATGTTGTTTACCTCGGCTCGGGGTTAAAATGTAAAATATTTTTCCCGGAAGATTTTAACATGGTTCAGGCGTTTTATTTATTTTTTCATTCAAATTCTTTATTTCACGGGGTTAATCTTATCTCCTAAGTCAACTCATAGGAGCACAATATTCTGAGGAAAAAATATGGATAAATATACTATCAATTTTTAGCTTCAGCCAGTTACTCACACCTAAATTAGGTCCCAATCAAAATTTCAAAGTCAAACTCAGGAGGTTTTTGGTAATGTATGAAGTATAATGTATAATGTATAATATACAAAATTGGCTCATATAATGCAGTGGCTATATGTAATCTTCAACATGAAATTGCTGGCCCCACGCCTGGTTTAAAAGATATTTACTGGAGTTAAGCATTTCCTGAAATTAGAGCCATATTGGTACCACTGTACTGACAATCAAAAACGAATGAACAAATAAGAAAAATCCAGCCCTCTCGTCACCCTGCAAATGCCGATATTTGTAGTTTTATCAGACGCTAAACAGAAACACCCAGCTCAGTAGAACTAACACCTCTCTTCTCGTACCGAAGCAAGCGTCAGGTACGTCAAAGCTTCCTAGTAACCACTTTCTAAAGCGACATCATGACCAATACTTTGGAAACAAGTAAAGATATCCCACAAACCATGCCAACTTTCCAACACCCCTTTAAAAGGAAATAAATCCCCTATCGTGACGCCAGTAGATGTTGCAAGGCTAAAATGACAGGAGAGCTGATACTGGAAGGTGAGCTGTGATATTAGTGAGAGGCTGCAACGGCTGTTGCAAGATATTGAAAATACCTGTATAAAGGAACAAACAAAATCGATGCGTGTTTTCGACGAGCCCGGAACTGAAACAGGAGAGCAGAGGTAGAAAACAGAACTAAAATAAAACTTTTTGAAAAAAAAAAATAAAATAAAACTTTTTGAAAAAAAAAAAAAATCTTGTCCCAGGAAGGGCATTTGCAAAGGGCTACGATGCTGAGTGAAAAGAAGGGGGGAGAGACATACAAGGCACCTTTTGAATACCGAGTCGACATGATGATGATGATGATGATGATGATGATGCTGATGATGATAAGGGTTCCTCCAAGAGCGCATGTAAAGCGACTTTGATGTCCCGGGATGAGATGAAAAGGTTTCATCTCGTATGTGTCGTGGAGCCGAAGAATGACGCATTAAGTACCTTCTTTTTTTTTTTTTACTGCAAAACAAATGGTTTTTAGTATGAAACGAAGCCTTGATGAAATAACACATACATGTATGTTTACGTACATTACATACATACATTCATACATACACATACATGCATACTTTACATATACTCGTATAACACGGTAAGAAAGGTGAGTGGATATATATTTATATATTTATTTATATGTATATATATGCATATATATATATATATATATATATATATATATATATATATATATATATATATACATATACACACACATATTTATATACATGGATAGTTAGATACACATAAATCTTATCTTTCAGTCCGATATCACAAACTTCTAACTTCACACGATCGACTAAGTATTCCTTTCACCAGTCTTAACGAGAGGGGAACACTTTTTCGCCTCTGAAAAAAAGAAAAAAAAAAGGGGAACCAACCCCCCCCACAAAAAAAAGGCCGGCGCATTTTTCCTCGACAAGGGAGAGGCAACTAAACGTTAAGTTTCCCATGCTTCGTTGCAGGGGGCACGCCCAAGCGACTTGAGAGGTACTTTAGATGGAAATAGGGCCGCAATTGTCGGCCGCTGAGGCGAAAAAAATGATATAACGAGCGGAGCGAATGCCTAATGCCGAAGACAAGGAAGGAAGGAAGGAAGGAAGGAAGGAAGGAAGGAAGGAAGGAAGGAAGAAAGGAAGGAAGGAAGGAAGGAAAGTTTGTGTTCAGTACTTTCGGAGGTTCTCTAAGTTTGCTAAGATCATTGCTAAGTTTGCTACATCTAATCGAGTTAGCTGCTTCTAGAGCCCCGTAGTAGCGCATGCGCGATCGGGTTGCCATGGTGATGAATGTTTTAGAAGTACGTCAGTTGCTACGTTTCAGCGTGAGATGCTCGATAATGCGACCTAGTCGCTGTGCGCTTTCGGATTGAAAATTAGAAGACAGAAGTTCTTCATGACATTATGACTTTCACAATATCCCCATGATACAAGGAATCAGAAACCGGTAAATAAAAAATATGTAAACTAGTTTTCAGTTACTATCCATGTTAACGAACAATCTCCAAAATTCTGTCAAAGTAAAAATATTGAAAATATTTTTGTAACGCCAGTTTTAGCAGCCACAATCAATCACTTTGAAAATATTTATGGAAAATAATTATCAATCATCAAGGTTCCCACCTACAAAGCTTCAAGTAAAACAGGGGGGGAAATAAAATTGATTAAAATGGTAATTTTGGCTTTTAATCTGAAGATATGGACAAATTTCACCTGTGGTGCAGAAGAGTATATCAAATGGAAAGTTTGTTTAATATGGTACTCGAGATATGAAGCTATCAAATTCAGAAGACCAGATACCTCCCAGTACCATGATTCCTGAGATACCTCTCAGTGCCATGATTCCTGAGATACCTCCTTGTACCATGATTCCTGAGATACCTCCAAGTCCCATGATTCCTGAGACAATTCCAAGAAAAGATACTTCCAAGTAGCATGATTCACGAGATAACTCCAAGAATAGATACCTCCAAGTACCATGATTCCTGAGATAACTCCAAGAAGAGATACCTCCAAGTACCATGATTCCTGGGATAACTCCAAGAAGAGATACCTACAAGTACCATGATTCCTGAGATACCTCCAAGTGCTATGATTCCCGAGATATCTCCGAGTACCATGATTCCTGAGACACCTCCGAGTCCCATGATTCCCGAGATAACTCCAAGAAGAGATACCTCCAAGTACCATGATTCCCGAGATAATTCCAAGTACCATGATTCCTGAGATACCTCCAAGTACCATGATTCCTGAGATAACTCCAAGAAGAGATACATCCAAGTACCATGATTCCCGAGATACCTCCAAGTACCATGATTCCTGAGATACCTCCAAGCACCAAGATTCCTGAGATACCTCTGAGTAGCATGATTCCCGAGATACCTCCTAGTACCATGATTCCTGAGATACCTCCGAACTCCAAGATTCCTGAGATACCTCCGAGTACCGTGATGCCTGGGATACCACCAAGTACCACGATGCCTGAGATACCCCCAAGTACCATGATTCCTGAGATACCTCTGAGTACCATGATTCCTGAGATACCTCCAAGTACCATGATTCCTGAGATACCTCCGGGCACCAAGATTCCTGAGATACCTCCGAGTACCGTGATGCATGGGATACCACCAAGTACCATGATTCCTGAGATACCTCCAAATACCATGATACCACCAAGTACCATGATTCCTGAGATACCTCCAAGTACCACGATTCCTGAGATCTGGAGAATAAAATAATAAAACTTTGAATTTTGAATTAATTACTTGACCTCGAAAAATGGGTTTTAATCAAGAATATTTGGGGATCGAAGTCACGTGTCCTGAGTTATCTGCAAGGGAAGTTTAATCATAAACTGAAGAAAACTGCAATAATGTCATCATACATTTTTCCTTCGGGCATACACGAATCGTAATAATAAATAATAATAATAAGAATAATAATAAGAATAATAATAATAATAATAATAATAATAATAATAATTATTTTTCGAAAAGGTCGAATGCCACACATGTAGAAGTTATATAGAAAATTTTTCCAGCTTTAATTCTCCTTATAAGAAATAAACAATAATACTAACATTTATACGCATACACATGCGCACGCAAGCGCACACGCATTATATATATATATATATATATATATATATATATATATATATATATATATATATATATATATATATATATATATATATATATATATGTCCTCAACAGTTGTCATACTGGTCAAATATATTTCAACTTCCAACTCCTCCCTTTCAACTCTGTCGCTATGTCTCTATTTCTCTATACTCTTTTTGCCCCCTCTTTCCAGCCCTATTTTCCTTTATTGTGAAATATTCTCTCGCCATCTCACTCAGTTTGCTATGGCAGAAACCTTCAATGGTGAGGTACGGATTTACCGTTATTGGTGGAACATTGGGGCAAATAATGCCCCTTTTTCTCTGCAGCTCCAAACTTTGGGTAAAGTTGGTGAAATTCGCTGCTATAAATCTAAGCTTCCTGTAAACGTCGGAGTGTATATCAGTTTTGACGTTGTTTTTGGTTGAAAAATTTTTTTTTTTAATTCTGCTGTGTGTTAATTGCTGAGGGTCAGTCATATATCTCGTATATTGAATTTAACGTCTTTGATCGAATGTTAAATATATACAGTATATATATATATATATATATATATATATATATATATATATATATATATATATATATATATATATATATATATATATATATGTATGTATGTATGTATATTATTATAAGGTGATATAATTTTTATAACCATTTTGTAAGTGTTTGTAATGTCTCTGTGAAAATTTTTGATTTTTTTGCTTGCAAGATTCGTCATTTGTTGTGAAGACGTGATCTTAAAATGTCTTCTTACAGATATGTTGTGTTATATGAACTTATGATTCTGTGGGATATTGTTCCCTTTTGTTTAATCTTTTCAAATTGTATTTTG
>NC_089756.1:33848761-33851261 GCF_040412425.1 Macrobrachium rosenbergii | reverse complement strand
TGAGGCCAGCAAAATTACTGTCTGGTCAGAGTTTACATTTATGGTCACTAGTAACTTATTCCTTATATCTGTGGTCACTCGATTACACCAGCGGCCACAGAGTCTTAAGGGTTCACACTGGCAACCTACTGTCAAGAAATCGGACGGACTGATGAATGTCTTTTACTGTAACACAACAGAAGTTATAGCCTCAAGGATTCTAGTGTTACGACCCTTCTAGACAATAAAGTGAGCGTGAATTAAAAATATCATCAGTATAATTAACTAAAGATGCCCTAACAGTAACATGTTCGAGCTAAATTTTCATTATCGTGCTCTGGTAACATGCTGTCAAGTAGTTTTTATTCTATTTAAGGTTAAAGTTAGCGCTGACCATATGTCTGGCATCGCAACAACACAGGCCACCACGGCCGGCTGAGAGTTTCACGGGCTGTGGCTGAGAGTTTCATACAGCATTATACGCTGTACAGAAAACCCGATTGCGCAGAAGAAACTTCGACTCATTTATCACTTTTTTTTTTTGATCATTTGAAATGTGAATCTCACTGTCACGATTTTTCTCTTCCTGTGCTATTTCTTACCCCTTAATCTCTTTTTGATCGGTTCTCCAAATGTAATACAACTTTCCAGTTCGAAATATTATTTCTGCCTGGGAAGAAGCTTCACGCTTCCTCCTGTGACATTAAACAAAACCACCATCACTCTTGTTTCCTTTGCAGTCTCACGTTCCAAGGCGACATTATTCTTTTATTCCCTCGAGCATATATCACCAGCATTCTGACAGCCTCGCGCTTCGAATTTCCTTGGGATTGCTTGCTCATGCGTTCGTTCTCTCTCTCTCGCTCTCTCTCTCTCTCTCTCTCTCTCTCTCTCTCTCTCTCTCTCTCTCTCTCTCTCTCTCTCTCTCACTGTTCGTCTGTCCGTCTCTATCTCTCTGTGTCAGTTTCCCTCCTCTCTCTCTCTCTCTCTCTCTCTCTCTCTCTCTCTCTCTCTCTCTCTCTCTTGTCTGTCTGTATATCTTTGTTTGTCTCTCTGTCTCTCTCTTCCACTCACTCTCTCTGTTCGTCTGTCCGCCTCTTTCTCTCGGTGTCTGTCACTTACTCTCTCTGTGTCTGCGTCTCTCCCTCTCGCTCTCTCTCTCTCTCTCTCTCTCTCTCTCTGTTTCTATCGAATCTCTTTATCTGCCTATCTGTCTGCCCCTCTCTCTCTCTTTCTCTCCCTCTCTGTTTCTTTGTCCTCTCTTCATCTGTCCGTCTGTCCGTCTCTCTCTCTTTATCTCTCTATCGCTCTCTCTCTCTCTCTCTCTCTCTGTTTCTATTGAATCTCTTTATCTGTCTGTCTGTCTGCCTCTCTTTCCCTTTCTGTTTCTTTGTCCTCTCTTTATCTATATGCTTCTGTCTCTCTCTCTCTCTCTCTCTCTCTCTCTCTCTCTCTCTCTCTCTGTTTCTATTGAATCTCTTTATCTGTCTGTCACTCTTTCCCTCTTTCCCTTTCTGTTTCTTTGTCCTCTCTCTCTCTCTCTCTCTCTCTCTCTCTCTCTCTCTCTCTCTCAAACGCACGCAAGCAATGAAGCCCTTTCTATTATCCGTCCTGTCTTTCCCAAATTTATGACTTTCTTCTCCATTTATCTCGCAGTTATTTGATACTGTCATCAGTCCAACGCATCCTCGCCAATACATCTCTCCTCCGTTCTTTCGCCGTCGAAAATTTAGACCGAATTTCTTTTCCGACAGGAATTACACGCGTCTTGAGAAGAGCAGCAACAGCGGGCTGAATTCAAGTGTTATTGCTTTCAAATTTCTGGTCGTTTTCAGCGCTCCGAAGATAATTTCTGAATTTCGACAAATGGAATCGGACCAGTTTTACAAGTTTGTGAATAGGTTTATCAGTGTTTACGTTTGAATAAAGAGTCATATTTCATTAATTCTCTGGATTTTTTGTAAGAGCCAATACCTGATTTTCAATAAAAGGAATCAAACCAGTTTTTAAAGTTCGCAAACAGGCTTCTCAATGTTGACGTTTGAATAAAAGGCCATTTTTCAAACAATTCTCTGGATTTAGGTAAGAACCAAATCCTAATTTTCAATAAATGGAATCAAGCCACTTTTAAAAGTTTGCGAACAGGCTTCTCAATGTTTACGTTTTAACAAAAAGTCACATTTCAACAATTCTCTGGGTTTTTGTAAGAACCAAATCCTAATTTTCAATGTAAGGATTCAAGCCACTTTTAAAAGTTTGCGAATAGGCTTCTCAATGTTTACGTTTTTTTAACAAAAGTCCCATTTCAACAATTCGCTGGGTTTTTGTAAGAACCAAATCCTAATTTTCAATGTAAGGATTCAAGCCACTTTTAAAAGTTTGCGAATAGGCTTCTCGATGTTTACGTTTTTAACAAAATGTCCCATTTCAACAATCTTCTTGATTTCTGTAGGAATCATGGCACAGTAGAAATTGTCGTAGCTGATGAATATCCTACAACAGCAATAATTTCACGGTTTTA
>NC_089756.1:33833761-33846261 GCF_040412425.1 Macrobrachium rosenbergii | reverse complement strand
GAGAGAGAGAGAGAGAGAGAGAGAGAGAGAGAGAGAGAGAGAGAAGATATCTGTTCAGCAGATCACTCGGGATGAGGATGCAAGCAGAGATATATACATACATGCTTGCATACATACATACATATATATATACATACATACATATACATATACATATATAAAAATTATATATATACAGTAAATGTATGTGTATATATATAAAGAAAGAGAAGAGAGAGAGAGAGAGAGAGAGAGAGAGAGAGAGAGAGAGAGAGAGAGAGAGAGAGATGTCTGTTCAGCAGGTCACTTGGGATGAGGATGCGAACCTTACACCCAGTCTCCATCATAGCTGCAACCGATCACAGTCGATTAAGTATCTATATGTTTATATGTACATATGAATAAGTATATATATACATACATATATATATATATATATATGTATGTATAAATATACAAACTTTATTCATAACAGAGAGCGGAGCACAATCACATAACACGTACTCTTCTTAAGGCTACTAAATATCCTTAAATATTAATATTAATTAGCATATGTATAAGAGGTTTTATCAAGTTCCTCGTTGGACGGGTCGATACCGTTCTCGGTTAGCACTTTGGTGGGCCTGCGTTCGATTCTCCGGCCGGCCAATGAAGAATTAGAGGAATTTATTTCCGGTGATAGAAATTCATTTCTCGCTGTAATGTGGTTCGGATTCCACAATAAGCTGTAGGTCCCTTGCTAGGTAACCAATTGGTCCTTAGCCACGTAAAATAAGTCTAATCCTTCGGGCCAGCCCTAGGAGAGCTGTTAATCAGCTCAGTGGTCTGGTTAAACTAAGGTATAATTAACTTATGAGGTTTTATCAGAAGTATCTTTCATGTCGTCAGTAGATTTCATGTACAAAACGTTCAGTATATTAAATTCCCTCCTATTTTTTTTAAGTTCGATTTCATTGTTGCAAGGAAGGATCTGGTGCAAGCGGTGATGGGTCACAAATCTCAAAGTTTTAGGGAAGTGATTAATTGAGTGTTTCAGTGTGGCCATGAAATTGATTTTTCATGTAAACTTTTATCCCAATTAGATTCTTATCACTCTGAAGTTGCGTCTTAAATTAATTTTAGTGTTCTGTAAAAGAAAACTATTGTGCCTGTTTTGTCTGTCCGTTCGTCCTTTTTTCTGTTCGCCCTCAGATCTTAAAAACTACAGAGGCTAGAGGGCTGCAAACTGGTATATTGGTCATCCACCCTCCAATCATCGAACATAGCAAATTGCAGTCCTCTAGCCTCAGTAGTTTTTATTTTATTTTAGGTTAAAGTTAGCCATAATATTGCTTCTGACAAAAATATAGGCTAGGCCACCACCAGGCCGTGGTTAAAGTTTCATGGGCCCCGGCTCATGCAGCATTATACCGAGATCACCGAAAGATAGATCTATTTTCGGTTGCCTTGATTATGCGCTGTAGCGGCTGTACAGAAAACTCGATTGCCCCGAAGAAACTTCGACACATTTTTCACTTGTTTTTTTAATTAACATTACTTTCAGTCAACAAATTATCTATTCCGGTACAGTGTCAAAAGAAAAGTTTTTTTTTCTTAAATAAAATACTACAAGAAAAATAAATCATCGTTTTTATTTCGTAATTAAAATATTATAGAATGTTTTCTCTTTATTGGAAAGTATCTATATGATAATATTATCTTTGTCATAAAGAAAGTATTATAGGAAATATTATTCTTGTTCTTTCATTATTTATAAGAAATTTACCCTTCATTTTTCATTTCATTATTACTGTTCATAATATTCGCGGTATTTTCATATCACCGGTATTATAAATTTACCAGTTTAGAGGGTTTAGAGATCAGTTATAAATATACTGATCTCTAAACCCTTTGTTCACTGTTAGGAAAATAACCCTTTATTTGTTATTTAATTATTTCTATTCAAATTATCCTTGGTATTTTCATATCACTGGTATTATAAATATACTGATCTCAAAACCCTTTGTTCACTGTTAGGAAAATAACCCTTTATTTGTTATATAATGATTTCTATTCTAATTATTCTATATCATATTTCTGGTATTATAAATATATTGACCTCTAAACCCTTTGTTCACTGTTAGGAAAGCAACCCTTTATTTGTTATTTAATGATTTCTATTCAAATTATCCTTGGTATTTTCATATCACTGGTATTATAAATATACTGACCTCTAAACCCTTTGTTCACTGTTAGGAAAGTAACCCTTTATTTGTTACTTCATTATCACTATTCAAATTATTGTTGCTCTCTTCATATTTATTGCCACTCCAACCTTTATTTTTCCGCCAGTCAGCTCCCAAACGTTTTTGATGGAACATCGGCCACAGACGTTTAATCAAAGCACACCACAGAGGAAAACATTTTGGTATAAATGTGGCAAATGGTCACAGCAGAAAACCCCCCACGTATTGATTTGTGCATAAATGTGTTTCCCCTTTAATAAATTTGTTTACATGCAAATTGCTTCGTCATTTGCGGATGCTAATTCTCCTCTCTCTCTCTCTCTCTCTCTCTCTCTCTCTCTCTCTCTCTCTCGTCTGTATGTTGAATCATTATTCAAAACTTGAATAATGATTTGAAAATTTGAAACCGTTTATTATTTTCTCGATGCTAAATGCGTTCTCTCTCTCTCTCTCTCTCTCTCTCTCTCTCTCTCTTCTCTCTCTCTCTCTCTCTCTCTTTCGAATCATTACTGAAAACTTTTGAAGCCGTGCATTATTTTCTCGATGCTAAATGCGCTCTCTCTCTCTCTCTCTCTCTCTCTCTCTCTCTCTCTCTCTCTCTCTCTCTCTCTCTCTCTCTCTCTCTCTCTTTCCAATCATTATTGAAAACTTTTGAAGTTCCGAATTATTTTCTGGATGCTATATGCCAGCACTTACATCCCCCCCCGTCCCTTTCTCTGTCTCTGTCTGTCTGTCTGTCTGTCTCTCTCTCTCTCTCTCTCTCTCTCCTCTCTCTCTCTCTCTCTCTCTCTCTCTCTCTCTCTCTCTCTCTCTCTCTCTCTCTCTCTCCCAAGCCAGATGAAAACAAGATAATTTGGGAGTGAAATTTTCCACGTTGGAACTTACCCGGGAAACGGCTTAATAATTTGGCAATTACTAAGAATTCCCGTCAGTTATTTTACCCCTCAGTATTAGATCTACATATTCAATGAGGAGGCCAGAGAGGGGTGGGGGGTGAATAGGAAAATTTGGGACAGGAAAAACAATGAGGCTTAACTCTTACGTAAACCTATTGCTTGCTTGCGTGTGTGTGTGTGTGTGTGTGTGTGTGTGTGTTTTAATTGTGAAAGCACTTACGTGGGCAGAACAGTAAGAGTAATTTGTTTACCCTACGAAAATTAAACATATATATATATATATATATATATATATATATATATATATATATATATATATATATATATATATATATATATATATATATATATATATATTATATAAAATTTTATATTGGTACATTTCACAGAAATGTGTTTTTGGAAGAACTTTTATAATTAGTAAAGATACCATGTTAACGAAAGGATTTACAGGAAATTATATATATATATATATATATATATATATATATATATATATATATATATGTATATATATATATATATATATATATATATATATATATATATATATATATATATATATATATATATATATATATATATATATATATATATATATATATATATATATAGAGAGAGAGAGAGAGAGAGAGAGAGAGAGAGAGAGAGATGTCCTGACCTCGAAGGCGCTTAGAACCAAGCCGCCTATGCTTAACATATCTAAATAAAATTGTAATACATTTTCAAAAAGCCACAAGGCAAAAACTCAAAAGAAGGCCAACATCAATGTTTCCTCCTAAAATTTCATACAAGGTTTTATAATCTAGATGGGGCTGAACTCTGTACTGTGTACTGAGCGTAAGAGATGGTTTGGCCAGAGGTCCTCAGAATTACAAAATGAAATATGAAGGGTAAGAGAATTTCTGACGCCTGGAAAACATCACAAAAGCAAATGGAGATAAGAAAGAAACTGAGAATCTTGTTTTGATAAAGTTAAGTATACCTTAGTATTACCAGACCACTGAGCTGATTAACAGCTTTCCTAGAGAGGGCTGGCCCGAAGGATTAGACTTATTTTACGTGGATAAGAACCAATTGGTTACTTAGCAAAGGGACCTACAGCTTATAGTGGAATCCGAACCGCATTATAGCGAGAAAGGAATTTCTATCGCCAGGAATAAATTCCTCTAATTCTTCCTAAGCGGGCCGGAGACTCGAACTCGGGCCTAGCGAGTGCTAGCCCACAACTCTACCGACTCGCCCACCGAGGAACTGTTTTGATATGTGGGTAGGTCTTTTAATAGGTAGGGCATTACCGCCTACTGGAAAACGCACTGGACTGCAAAGCAGTATTCTAAGAGAGCAGTAATAAAGAGAGTAGCTTCAGCAGGAGTGAAAAGGATAGAGACAACTAAATAACTGTCAATAAAAATATCCCATTAGTCGCAAGAACACGGATGGGATGAGTGCATAAGACCTATATTTCTCCGTACTTATTTTTATTATTGTTTCAGTAGATGGAGACCCATTCACATGGAATAAGCACACCAAAGGGGCCACTGACTGAAATTCAAGCTTCGAAAGTATGTTGGTTTCAACCTCCTACCGCAGACCCCTACACACTGCAGCAGTAACTGATCATGATTCAGAGCAGGTGATTTTTCGCCGGCCTGGGGAGACGCGAACCCACAACATCTGAGTGGCATCCCACGACAATAACCACTATACCAGCGGATCAGCAAATTAACAGGCACTGGCAAGGAAAATGGCACACCCAGAATTGAGAGAGATGTGGTATCAAGAGAATGGAGAAAAGACTGAGATCGCAATGTCTGAGATGGTCTGGACATGTGATGAGAAGGGAAGAATAACAGATACACAAGCAGCAAGATCTGATGGGAATTCAGGCAGAAAGGTCAGAGGACTGAGCAGAGTAGAGAGATACTCATTTGATAAGACTAACCTGATAAAAGAATAAGATGATATAAAGACTTGTATGATGATCATGAGGATGAATCAGTTACTTGCACTACATCTGATGATGATGATGATGATGACGAGGCAGTTATTTGCACGACGTCTGATGATGATAATGATGATGACGAGCCAGTTACTTGCACTACAGATGGCATTAACACTCCTACTCTTTTCACAAACATCGTATGACTTAGTACCTAAGCTTTAATTCTCCACATATTTACAATGAGAGTCACTAATGTCATATAGAAAAAAAATCGTACCTTAAAAAAGCGGATTTGAATTAAGCCTAAATTTTTTTTCGTCATCCATTTACTCCAGAGGATACTCTTGCCACTGGTGATATCTCCACCTTTTTTGGCAAGATATCTGACGCCATTATCATAATGATGTTCATTATCATAATGATATTTATCCTTCGGGGACGGGCCATCGTCCAGTATGTGAATATTATGTATAAGGTTGGTTTTTTTTCCGATATGGTCACTCAGTGTAACAAGATAGGATGTCTTGTCTTTTTTTTTCTGGAGAATAATATATTCTCCGTCAATTACGTGTCTGTCTGTCTGTCTGTCTGTCAAGAATAAAAGTCTGTCTGTCAGGGATAAAAGTCTGTCTGTCAAGGATAAAAGTCTGTCTGTCAGGGATAAAAGTCTGTCTGTCTGTCAAGAAAAAGTAAAAGTCTGTCTGATAAAAGTCTGATAAAAGTCTGTCTGTAAAAGTCAAGAATAAAAGTCTGTCTGTCAAGGATAAAAGTCTGTCTGAATAAAAGTCTGTCTATCAGGGATAAAAGTCTGTCTGTCAAGAATAAAAGTCTGTCTGTCAGGGATAAAAGTCTGTCTGTCAAGGATAAAAGTCTGTCTGTCAGGGATAAAAGTCTGTCTGTCAAGAATAAAAGTCTGTCTGTCAGGGATAAAAGTCTGTCTGTCAAGAATAAAAGTCTGTCTGCCAGGGATAAAAGTCTGTCTGCCAGGGACAAAGTGGAACGCACACACTGGAGACAGACATTTGATCTTAAAAGACAGCTACATAACTCGTTAATTATTTCCCTGTCTGTCTGTCAAAAATAATGTGACATACATAATACGGCATCAGATATTCAATTCTGAAAGAAAAGTAATTAGTTGCTGTCTGTCCGTGGACCTGTCTGTGAAAGATAATAAGAAATACGACAACTGAAGAGAAATTATATACACATTTTTTATGAAATGAAATTATATCGTTGGACAAGGTTGTCTGTCGGTCTATCTGTCAGTTGCCAACGATAGTGACCATTAAGAAAACTTAATATATTTTACTTCTGAATGAAAATATAATGAAAATATATCGCCCCTCAATTAACTCCCTGCCTGTCTATCTGATATGTCTATTAACTATAACGTGAAATATTATTATTATTATTATTATTATTATTATTATTATTATTATTATTATTATTATTATTATTATTATTCCAGTAGATGAAACCTATTCACATGGAACAAGCACACCAAAGGGGCCACCGACTTGAAATTCAAGCTCCCAAAGAATGTTGTCGGTTTCAACCTCCCACCGCAGCAGACCCCACACTGCAGCAGTAACTGATCATGCTACGGAGCCAGTGATTTTTCATCGCCCTGGCGAAACGCGAACCCCCACGACATCTGAGTGGCATGCCACGACACTAACCACTACACCAGCAATGACGGAAAAGTAGAATTAAATGCTTTATTCAGCGTTCCTTTGCCCGTCCTTCAAAAACGTCTGTGAAATGTGGGAAATACAGAAGAGGAAGGTGAGTATTCTCTTTGGACAGGGAAGTATTACATCGTCCGCCATTTTAGTACATATTTGTTTTTCTGTCTGCAAAGTATTATGTGAAAAATAAAATGTCAAAAATGAAAGATATTAGTGTCTAATCTATAGTTTTCGAGGTCGATGAGATGAATAGTGACACTCCCGATGCCTTTTAAGTCAAGTTCAGCCCCTTGTGTACACTGTGATATGTACGAGGATTTTGGACAAGTCGGATACTTCCAAAAGCAATAAAATGTTGAATCTATTATTATTATTATTATTATTATTATTATTATTATTATTATTATTATTATTATTATTATTATTATCCAGAAGTTGAACCCTATTCATATGGAACAAGCCCACTGACTCGAAATTCCAGCTTCTAAACAATTTGGCGTTCATTTGAAAGGAGTAACAGAAGGTAACTGGAAAAACAGAAAGAGGATATCGATTACTAGAAAAGAAAAAAAAATGAACAAATTAATAAATAAATAGGCAAAAACGTTAAGCAAATGATAAAATAAGAGGAGAATTACTTTAGGGTCGCAACGCATTGCGCCTTCGCTCGAACTTATCCTCACTCCGTTCACCTAACACTCGTCTGTGTGGCTGCTTCTGTCTGACATAAATAAACTGAAAAGGGTATGTTGAAGATATTGCAATGGCAAGGCTCTCCCAAGCAAATAATCTAATATATCTAATAAAATCAAGCGAATATTCCCAAACCCTTATTAGCCAGAGGCAGCGACAGAAATACTGGAGAATGTCGAGTAAAGGGGAAATGGAATATCGAAGGGTGATGGGAAGGGAGGAGAGGAAGGAAAAAAAAATAAAGGGGGGGGAAGGGGGCGGGGAAGATTGATAGTGATAGATATGAAAGGGGACGCCGACTGAAAAGATATTTGACCAATGTGACGACCCGGAGCGGGGACGGGGGAAAATCCAGCACCTGAATGAGGAACTCAATAGAAAAAATGGCCAATAGAGAGGAAAATGGACGCTTTTGGAAGGGTGTAGATAAACACACAAACACACACACACACACACACACATATATATATATATATATATATATATATATATATATATATATATATATATATATATATATATATATATATATATATATATATATATATATGTATTTTTTTATATTTGCATCACTTCTAAACACGTGACTTTTTTATGATCGAAAATATTAAAGCAAAAAAAAATAAATAAATAAATAAATAAACCGGTTTAATATCCAATTCAGCCTTAGGCATTATAGCAGATAAGTGCTTCGTCCCCGACAGGATTCGAACCGTTGCTTTGCCTGGTTTAACAACAACGATACACAGGAATTATGACCACCTGACAATATATATATATACGCATATATATATATATGCATATATATATATATATATATATATATATATATATATATATATATATATATATATATATATATATATATATACATACATACTGTATATATATATGAATATTAAAGATGGGGTTTCCTGCCTTCATTAATTGATGTTCACAGGAAAATATTAAACTCAAGTAATTCACGTGTGTTAATTTAATTACTTTACGACTCAGATAACCCGATTTATTCATTCATTACAATTCGTCTGTGATGAATATTTTAAAGGTCATTCTCTCTCTCTCTCTCTCTCTCTCAAAAGAACGGGCAGGTAGGTGGCACGCCCCTGAATTTTTCAAGAAACGGACCCAGGTCGTTTCACCCCCTTGGGATCGATCTCGTGCCACTCACCTTTACTTTCTTTTCCTGTAGAGGATTGAGAATGCCTCTTGTTCTCTCTCGCCTATACACATTCTTTTCACACAGATGATCGAGATAATCTAGACCTCTTCTCTCTCTCTCTCTCTCTCTCTCTCTCTCTCTCTCTCTCTCTCTCTCTCTCTCTCTCCCTTCAATTACGGTCCTTTCGTCTTGGGAGTCGTGATGAGCAATCACTTGGCACTCGAAGCCCAAAAGAACCTCAGATGAAATCCGATCAAAAATTAATCGTTTCGACGTCACAGATCGGTCGTTTTGATGTCACCTGGACATCAACAGACTGATGGCCACTCGCAGCACTGATAACAAAAATACTTTTTTTTTTAAATGGGTCCGACATCGCGAGACAGTGCATTAAAAAAAAATCGGGTTAAAATTCATTTTCTGACGTCACAAATCGGCCATTTTGATGTCATGAAAGAGCTCAGTGACGTCATTCGGACATCAACGGAATACTGATGAAAATTCACAGGATTGATAACAAGAGAAAAATAATTTTTTTTAAGGCCTGACATCATGGAACATTACAAATCAATAACATAAGGTTAAAATAATTTTTTACGTCACAGATCGGCCATTTTGATGTCATAAAAGAACTCACTGACATCATCCGGACATCAAGAGTCGGATGACCATCTGCAGCACTGATAACAAGAGAAAAATAATTTCTTTAGGACCTGACATCTTGAAACAGTACATCTCAATAACATCAGGTTGATATTATTGACGTCACAAATCGGCCATTCTGATGTCATAAAAGAGCTTAATGACGTCATCTGGGCATCACGAGATGGAAGACTGCTCTCAGCATTTATATAAAAAGATATAAAAAAAAATACGAATTTGTTTTGAGGCCCTGACATCGCTTAGCCAGTATATATCACTAACACTGGAATGGAATTCCTCTGGCTCGTAATCGTGAGAGATTTATTCATCGCCGTTTCTTGTTGGTTTTCAATTTGTTTCAGGTTTTAGTATTCTCTCTTCATCTCCCGTTTTAAAAGAGTTTATTCTGCCATGTTTATAGTACTACTCGTGGAACTGAAATGGTTCGAATTTCGTGTTGGTTTTTCATTTACTTCGGTTTTGAGCATTCTGTTCTCGTTCGCCTGGGTGATTGAATCTTCCTGGTATTTTTGAAACGATGGTTATGAGTGGAATATGTTTAGTACAGTTTTGGGAAAATACAAAATTCTGTAGAACAGCTCTGGAGGGTTCGAACTCAAAGGATTAAATGATACAATTATTTCTTTAAATGATACCACATGAATTAAATCCTGAAAGTATTTTTTTTATACTAAGGACTAATAGTGTGTATGTCAATTCCTGCTCAGCTCAGACCGAAAGAAAATTAAAAAAAATAAACGAAAAATTGATGACGTAACCGACGTCAGTATTCGGCCTCTGAGGTGGTTTGGTCACGGAGAGAGAACGAAAGATCATAATTCAAAAGACTTGGAACAAAAGCGAGAAAGGAAGCTTCAAAGGAAGTATTAAAACGGAAGGTCTTTGATATCCAGCAAGTGTCAGAATGCGAGTAAGATGGATGAAAAATAGCAAATTGTACGTAACTGGACTGCTTATTGTTATCTATAATTTGATAAACAACTGCAGAAAAAGTTGTGAGGTGATGGAAGGCGTTTGCAAGTGGAAATGAGAGAGAGAGAGAGAGAGAGAGAGAGAGAGAGAGAGAGAGAGAGAGAGAGAGAGAGAGAGAGAGAGAGCAGAATAACATGTAGTTTTAAGCTAGAGAGGGATGAGGAACAGAATGTACTGTAGTTTTAAGAGAGAGAGAGAGAGAGAGAGAGAGAGAGAGAGAGAGAGAGAGAGAGAGAGAGAGAGAGAGAGAGAGAGTATCCAACGTCGATTATCATAACCAAGAATCGAGTTAATAAGTGTTTCGTATCAAAATCATCGTAAATTGGAATGAAATAACGAATTAGAATCCAGCTATTTCTACCGTCTCAGTGACGCAACTGCAAAAAAAAAAAAAAAAAAACATAATATTTACATTAAACAAGTAAAAAATGCCCCGAAGAAACTTCGGCGCAATAGAGTTTTCTATATAGCCACTTCAGCGTATAATCAACCCACCGAAAATAGATCTATCTTTCGGTGGTCTCGGTATAATGCTGTATGAGCCGCGGTCCATGAAACTTTAACCACGGCCCGGTGGTCGCCTTTTCTATATCGTTGCCAGATGCACGCTTATGGCTAACTTTAACTTTACATAAAATAAAAAACTACTGAGGCTAGAGGGCTGCAGTTTGGTATGTTTGATGACTGGAGGGTGGAGTGATCAACATACCAATTTGCAGCCCTCTAGCCTCAGTAGTTTTTAAGATGTGAGGACGGACAGAAAAAGTGCGGACAGAAAGAAGTGCGGACGGACAGACAACGCCGGACCAATAGTTTTTTTTTTTTTTTCAGAAAATTAAAATGGTTTAAATTTTCAATTACTGACCCAGTAAGGCTTTTCAATAAAGTAATTTGCATTAGCCATATGAGAATGTATACGATATACAATTATAACTGCCAATATATTAGATGACATCTGCTGTTATAATCCCCGTCTTGTGGTATCAAGAAAATAAATTGCACTGGATTTCATAACAAAAAAGTAAATAAACAAATGACGATAATTTCTAAGTATCCATTAGGGAAAGAAGTACGCATTCTGACTTATCGAAACGTTAACATATATAGATTTAATTCATAAAAAATCATCGGTTGCATTTGGATAATTACCTTCAGCATGTAATTGTCTGAAGATTAATGGCTAGGGGAAGTGTTGAAAAGAAGTCTCTCTCGTAAATATTAGTGCATTCAACTCTCTCTCTCTCTCTCTCTCTCTCTCTCTCTCTCTCTCTCTCTCTCTCTCTCTCTCTCTCCCCTACTTGTGTTCGGTAATGTATGCCCATTTTTCCCTTCGAATTATGCTATGCAAATGTTAAATGCAAACCAATTAATCAATCGCTGCCATTATTTTATCGGCTCGTACTTTCTCTTTCGTATACCAAGTCCTTTTTCTTTAGCTCTAAACGACCGGCAATTACACACCTTCCATTTATTCTCAGATCTCCTATACATTTTTACTAATAAATCATCTGGCTAATGAGTAACGTAAGGCAAGTTCTCGTACAGCTGGCTTCATGACTCTCTGTACACATCACGGCAAGCTAAAGACATGTGGCAACTCCGCAATGAGATCGAGAATCTGTTGGCAACACTGTGTGCGAAAAACACAGTGACTAAACATGTAAACTAGTAACCCAAAGCATATTTGTACTTGTAAACTCGTAACCGAAAGTACATTTGTACAAATGACAAATGAATGCGAACTAAGTAACAGTAACAAAAATTGCGGAGTTGCCAGATGCCTCCTCAACTTGCCGTGATGTGTATTGACATTCAGCGAATCAAAATCACAAGTGTATCAACTCAACTGGGAATGGCTTTCGAATTTATCAGTCCAAAACTGCCTCAGCTGACAGTTAATGTAGGCACTCACTCTCAAGTCTCATTAGCAACATTTATGATACACCACTTTGAGACCGGCGCAATGTGGTGATAGAGTAAGAACGAGATTAATTTTATATTTATTCCTTTCCATCCACTGGTCAAAAATCGTATTCATCTTTCCTCAGCTGCTATACAAAATGGGGGTACATACAAATCCTATACATACACACACACACACACACACACACATACACACATATATATATATATATATATATATATATATATATATATATATATATATATATATATATATATATATATATGACTTTTTATCACATCACCGTGATTCATATACAATCAGTAAGCTACAAACGTCCTTTAATATCCAATTCGCTCTACCTCGGAAAC
>NC_089756.1:33826261-33828761 GCF_040412425.1 Macrobrachium rosenbergii | reverse complement strand
AGAGTTTGCATGTTTTTTTTGTTTTTTTTTTAAGGATGCTCACTTCACATTGGACGGCTTTAGATAATACGATTACACGGTTAATTGAGAACAATTTGGTTTCGATTGCTTCTGACATTAATTTGCTTATAGTTTTCTGTTTCACTGAATAGTCTAGACTTCCTGACATCAAATCCAACAAATACAATTATTATTATTATTATTATTATTATTATTATTATTATTATTATTATTATTATTATTATTATTATTATTATTATTCAGAAGATGAACCCTATTCACAAGGAACTTGGTGTTTATTATTATTATTATTATTATTATTATTATTATTATTATTATTATTATTATTATTATTATTATTATTATTATTAATTCTGAAGATGGGGCCACTGACTTGAAATTCAAGCTTCCAAAGAATATGGTGATCAATCGAAAGAAGTAACAGAAGGTAAAAGGAAAACAGAAAGAGATCAGTTAATGGAAAAACAGATAAATTAACAAATTAATAAATCAACAAATAAAAATGTAAGTAAATTATTAAAATGCAAGGAGGATTGTATTAGGGTAGTGGTAGTACTCAGTATAAGCAGAACAGTTTCTGAAGCCTTACCCGGATAAAAGAAAAAAAGGAAATAAAAGTTTTTAATAATGATGAAAATATTTACTGAATTTACAACAGGAGTAGGGGTCTGATGTGAGCGGAAGTAGGTGATAGCTGAGCTCAATAAGCTATCAGAGTTCATATTATTACAGTCTTGTTTCATAACGAAATTTTGAACAATCAAAAACTCAGTAGCTACCAACGTTTATTTTCTATCTGGTTAATATTTTTTCTTTACAAACATTATTATTATTATTATTATTATTATTATTATTATTATTATTATTATTATTATTATTATTATTATTATTTCGGTAGATGAAGCCTATTCACACGGAACAAGCACACCAAAGGGGCCACTGACTTGAAATTCAAGCTTCCAAAGAATGGTGGTTCCAACCTCCCACCGCAGCAGACCCCACACCGCAGCAGTAACTGATCATGATACAGAGTCAGTGATTTTTCATCGCCCTTGGGGAGGCGCGAACCCGCGACATCTGAGCGATATGTCACGACACTAGCGACCATAACAGCCGACCAGCAAACATCCTCAAAAGTGACACTGAATAACGTTAGGAAAAATGATCTTTTTTCAAGGCAACGCAATAATTATTGTGAGTGTTTGTGCACGATTATGTAAGACTGGCTGACAACATAATAAATTTAATTTTTTGCTAAAAATCCAGGAAATTACTTTTCTTCTGAGGAAACAAAATGCAGACTTGATTTTGAGAATAATTTGAGAGTCAAATAAAAAGCAAAGAAATTCTAAATGATGAAACACACTGCTCTGATGAAATATAGAAATTATGATACAAAAAAAAATAACTCTGTTCTGATAATACAAACAGCAAAAATCTAAAAGAAACGGATTTTCGAAAATGGCTGGTGCTAATTTATAAAATCGCAGAATTTTATCGTTTCTTGAAATATCTAAATATACATACTTCTAAGCTCTTTAAGTGAAATCTCCCTTGTACTCACACACAAGAAAGTAATATTTTATAAAACTCAAAGAACACAGCCTAAACAAATAAATCCACTTATCAAAAGCAGAGTAATCGCCCGGTCTTGTTTCCTAAAAGATTTCTTCCTTCTTTCTCTTCCTTTACCCTTTTTTTTTTCTTCTTCTCTCTGCTTGTATCTCGCCTTTCCACCGAGTTCCTCGCCAACTACATTAAACCAAAAAAAAAAAAAAAAAGAAAAAACCAACCGACTAATATTTCAACGTCTTCCAAAAAGCCAGAAGAATTTTACCCTCAACAAACTTTTCATTTGGAGAAATCAAAAGTTTTTCCTTTAACCCCTACTGAACCCTCCCCTCCTCCCCCCCCACCCCCACCCCAGCACCTTCCCTTCTCTCTCTCTCTCTCTCTCTCTCTCTCTCTAAACCCCTTCCCGGCATTTCACCAATCCTCCATTACCTTACGTTCTCTCTCTCTCTCTCTCTCTCTCTCTCTCTCTCTCCCCCCCCCCTCTCTCTCTCTCTCCCCCTTTCGGCCCCTCTCTCTCTCTCTCTTTCGCCCCTACCTCTCTCTCTCTCTCTCTCTCTCCCTCTCTCTCTTTTTCCACCCTCTTTCTTCTCTCCCTCTCTCTCTCTTCTCTCTCTCTCCCTTTTGCCTCCTCTCTTCTCTCTCTCTCTCCCTTTCCCCCTCTCTCTCTCTCCCCTTTCACCCCCTCTCTCTCTCTCTCCTTTCTCTGTCTCCCCCTTTCACCCCCTCCCCCTCTCTCTCTCTCTCTCTTCCCCCTCCCTCTCTCTCTCTCTACCTTTCCCCCCTCTCTCTCCTCCCTTTCACCCCCTCTCTCTCTCTCTCTCCTTTCACCCCCTCCCCCTCTCTCTCTCTCTCTCACTTTCCCCTCTCTCTCTCTCTCCCTTTCACTCCCTCTCTCTCTCTCTCC
>NC_089756.1:33801261-33818761 GCF_040412425.1 Macrobrachium rosenbergii | reverse complement strand
GAATCATTTTTATGTACGAAATTACAGTAATTAAACGTAGGGAAGGTTAAAATGCCGTATCATTAGTTACCTGCTCTGTGAAGATAAAAATCAAGCTTCGTTTTTCAGATTTTAGCTCAGCATCCTGGAACTGATTTCACTCCTAAAATTTTTAATGTTATCACCTATCTATTATATTAATTTTCTTGGATGCCTTTCTGTGTGTGTGTGTGTGTGTGTTGTGTTGTGTGTCAGTCCCCCCCCCTTCCCCTTCCCCCTCCGTGTGGTACGGGTACGGATATGGGTATGGGTATGATACAGATATGGGTATGGGTATGGTATGGGTATATTACAGATATGGGTATGGGTATGATACAGATATGGGTATGGGTATGGTATGGGTATATTACAGATATGGGTATGGGTATGATACAGATATGGGTATGGGTATGGTATGGGTATGGGTATGATACACATATGGGTATGGGTATGGTATGGGTATGGGTATGATACAGATATGGGTATGGGTATGGGTAAGGGTATGATACAGATATGGGTATGGGTATGGTATGGTTATGGGTATGAGTATGGTACAGTTATGGGTATGGTTAAGCGTATGATACGGATATGGGTATGGGTATGCGTATGGTATGGGTATGGGTATGGGTATGAGTATGGTTATGGGTATGGGTACAATACAGATATGGGTATGGGTATGGTATGGATATGGGTATGGTACGAACACGGGTAAGGGTATGGGTATGGTACGGTCATGAGTATGTGTATGGGTATGGTCCGGTTATGGGTATGGTACGGATATGGGTATGATCCAGATATGGGTATGGGTATGGTTATGATACAGATATGGGTATTGGTATGAGAATGGCACAGTTATGGGTATGATACAGATATGGGTATGGTACCGATATGGGTATGGTACGGATATGGGTATGGGTATGGTAATGATATGGGTATGGGTATGGTACGGATAATGGGAACTAGCAAATGCGAGCGATAGCGAGCATCTGCTAGTATTACCTGAAGCCGACAGTAAAGTTCATTTAACTGGATAAAATTCTATGCAGTCACACCCTGGTGAATAATAATAATAATAATAATAATAATAATAATAATAATAATAATAATAATAATAATAATAATAATAATAACAGCTCATTTACTCTAGTTTATCTAAGTGAGGTTCGGTGTAGGTGCTCTATTATCTAATGATGATGTTAATTTCGTTTTCACTTTTAACTAATAATATAACTACGGTAATATTACAACTGAACTTTTCAAAGTCATCTGTAATTTCGTTTTACTTGAATGCAATTCAGAACAAGAAGAGTATAATGTAATTTTAAGAGAGAGAGAGAGAGAGAGAGAGAGAGAGAGAGAGAGAGAGAGAGAGCAGAATAAAATGTAGTTTTAATCTAGAGAGAGATAAAGAGCAGAATATAATTTAGTTTGAGGCGAGAGAGGGAGAGATGAATATAATGCAATTTTAAAAGAGAGAGAGAGAGAGAGAGAGAGAGAGAGAGAGAGAGAGAGAGAGAGAGAGATGAATATAATATAATGCAATTTTAAGAGAGAGAGAGAGAGAGAGAGAGAGAGAGAGAGAGAGAGAGAGAGATAATATGCAATTTTAAGAGAGAGAGAGAGAGAGAGAGAGAGAGAGAGAGAGAGAGAGAGAGAGAGAGAGAGAGATGAATATATTATAAAGCAATTTTAAGAGAGAAAGGGAGAGATGAATATATTATATAATGTAATTTTGAGAGAGAGAGGGAGAGATGAATATATTATATAATGCAATTTTAAGAGAGAGAGAGAGAGAGAGAGAGAGAGAGAGAGAGAGAGAGAGAGAGAGAGAGAGAGAGAGAGAGAGCGCAGAATAAAATGTAGTTTTATTCGAGAGAGAGGTGAGAGAGAGGAAGGGAATCTAATCGGACCATAATCAAATACTTTAAGTCTCCTACACTATTTCGGGAACCATGTCGCTGATATGCAAATATAAGAATAATAATGGTCTTCAAATGAAATGAACAGCCTCCACCTTCCCCTCTCGGTCTTGAATGACATTTGATCAGGCAAAAACTCTTAATGACTCTCGAGTGTCGTTAAGCGCCATTAGCTCATAATTGCCCCAAAGAGCCAATTATAACTCAGTGCCGGACCTCCGCTCTATTTCAGCCAAGCGCCTCGTTTTTGATGACATTTTGCGCTTCGTAGTAAAATTATTATATCGGTTCCACTGCCGTTTCGAAATTGCTTTGGATTAATAATGGACAAAGGCCCTGTCTAAACGAAATCTCCTACTCAGTGACATTAGTTATTAATGATAAAAATGTAGATTAATTCCCCGTGAGCTGAATTCCTCTGTATTGTTAATAACAGCAAGTAATGAATTACGTGGGACCGGCCGGAATGGATTTTAAACGCTCATTTCTAATGTAACCTTAATACGTCCTCCTATTGTTCGGCTTAATATGGCGTCTTTGTTTGCGTGTGTGCATATTTTTCTAATTTTCATGGAAGGGTAACGCAGTCCATATATATATATATATATATATATATATATATATATATATATATATATATATATATATATATATATATATATATATATATATATATATATATATATATACAGTATGGAAAACTCGATGTAAGTGAAACGTGGGTAAGCTCATCCGTAGAGTTTTCTTTGCTTTCATAACCCTTCATTTTTATTTGAAATATATTCTTCTTTTCCTCTCTTCTACCTTAGGGCATATTAAATAGAGACTGATGAACGAAAGGATAACAAAATTATACATGGCAACACCAAAGTATGTGTCAACGTTACTAGTTTTAGGTATACAATTCTTCAGAAAATTCTATTGATATCTCAAATAGCCTTCTCAGCTATCCTCCTAATACATAGCCTTGGATCGACCTCTGGATCTGCAACCAGATCCATGTCTAAAAAAGATCAAATCCTCTTTGGATCGCAGTTAACCCCTTCGCTAAATCTCGCTGAAAGTCATTGCTAACGTTTGAAATATAGTGAATACAAATTTGGATTTGCTATTGGGGCTACATCCTTACCCAGATCCACGTCGAAATATATTTAAGTCTTTGTTTGGTGCATAGCTCTCCACGGAACTCCAGTGAATTTGAAAAAAAAAAACTTTTCCATGAACTTCCAGGAATTTGAAACAAAATTCTCTACAAAATTCCAGTGAATTTGAAAGAAACTTCACGAAATTCCAATGATTTTGAAAAATCTTCACGAAATTCCAGTGAATTTGCAGCAAACTTCTCCACGGAATTCCAGTGAATTTGAAACAAACTTCTCCGCGAAATTCTAGTGAATCTGGAAAAAAATTCCCCACGAAATTCCAGTGAAATTTAAAAAACCTCTCCACGAAATTCCAGTGGATTTTCAACAAACCTCTCTACGAAATTCCAGTGAAATTTAAAAAACCTCTCCACGAAATTCCAGTGAAATTTAAAAAACCTCTCAAAGGAATTCCAGTGAATTTGAAACAAACCTCTCCATGAAATTCCAGTGGATTTTCAACAAACCTCTCTACGGAATTCCAGTTTATTTTCAACAAACCTCCACAAAATTCCAGTGAAATTTAAACAAACTTCTCCACGGAATTCCAGTGAATTTTAAACAAACTTTTCCACGCAATTCCAGTGAATTTGAAACAAACCTCTCCACGAAATTCCAGTGAATCTGAAACAAACTTCTCCACGGGATTCCAGTGAAATTTAAAAAAAAAACCTCTCCAAGAACTTCCAGTGAATCTTCAATAATCTCTTGGTCATACAGAGATAAAAAAAAAACACAGAACTAAACACATATGGACGCATACACAGCCTCTTTCCAAACTCGTCACTGAAGTTTTCACAGCTGAGTTTGATTGTTATCACCAATATGGAAAATAACATCTGAAAGCAACTCCTATCATTATAAAAAAAAAAACAACTATTCCTTTTCAGAGTGCCCATTTATGTAAACAATATATAGGGTTGTTGTTACCACGCCGTATATAAAAAAAAAGCAACCCTTCAGTGTCTCTACGTAAACAATTTATATGGCTGTTGTTACCGTGCCGTATAGATTGCGACAGAAAACGGACGTCACAAACATAGGTAAAACACATGCTGCTGGTAAACAGGGCCGACAATAGCGAAATCTGACTGATAAAAAGATTTCCTCCCCTCTCCTCTCGATTACCCTCAATAGCCGCTGGATATGGTAACCCATAGCTCAGCGGTTCTTGTCAATTTCAGGTCTACCGCGGGAAGGGATGCATACCGAACCAGGAGGCCGAGACGAGAGAGAGAGAGAGAGAGAGAGAGAGAGAGAGAGAGAGAGAGAGAGAGAGAGAGAGAGAGAGAGAGAGAGAGATTACATATCTTGTATAAAATATATCTTATATGAAATACAGGGGGCATAAAATGTATATCTTATATGAAATAAAGTGGGCAGAGTCAGGCGCGTTCTACTGATATCGTTGCCTTAACATGACCCCTTTAGTGTGCTTGTTCCATGTGAATAGGTTACATCTACCGAAATAATAATAACAACAATAATAATAATCTTTATAAAATTATATCTTTGAAAATGTCACTGACGACTCAACTCTGCATCTATGACAGCCTGAGGAGGAGGTCTATAGGGCAATTACAGAGTCCTCGCGGAATTCCACGCTCGTCGGGAAGAAGAAGAAGAATAGGTTTTATCTACCGGAATAATAATAATAATAATAATAATAATAATAATAATAATAATAATAATAATAATCGTTACAAAATCATATCTTTGAAAATGTCACTGACGACCTAACTCTGCATCTGTGACAGCCTGAGGAGGAGGAGGAGGTCTATAGGGCAATTACAAAATCCTCGCGGAATACAACGCTCGTCGGGAAGAAGAAGAAGAAGAAGAAGAAGAAGAAGAAGAAGAAGAAGAAGAAGAAGAAGAAGAAGAGATGATCCCGCCCGCCATCGCGGGCCAAGTTTATCCAACTAAACTTTCTGAATATGTAAAAGGGGATCAGAGCTGGAATTTTAAGCGGAAAGTCGAGCTTCCAAAAGGCACAAACTCCTCACCCTCCCGGACGCTTGCTGCCGTAACTATTTGCAGGCCGAAACTCCTCCCGGCTTATTTTTGCAGCAAGTTTCAGTGGCCTAATTGACCTCGTTTTTCGAGTCAACTTCATCCGCGTGATCTGTTGTACGGTTCGCTCGAATCACTTCAGAGTTCGTATTTTAGCATCCGAGACCTTTTTTCAGTGAACAGAATGGAATGTAGAATTTTAAGCGATGGGTTCTATGAAGTCATTCAGAGCTGAAACTGAAATAATCAAAACGCTTGAAAGGTGTAACAGGAGGAAAACCTCAAAGCAGTTGCACTATGAATCGATTGTTAAGAGAAGGTTCAGGAAAGTAAGGTGGAAGAAAGAGAATATGACCGGGGTACAGGACTTTTTAGTGAATTCGTAGTGATTATTTGTTTTTTGTGAACGATTTTCCAGCGATCAAAGTTGCTCTGGAGTTAGTATAAAGGTGAAATTACCTTTTCTAGACTTCAAATAAGTCTAATTAATAAATCTAATTTAGAATTGATACCAAGTTCATTACAGCTTGGCATCGTTATGAAATCATTCTTACTGACGAATCAGAATCTTTTGAAAACAGATTCTATTCATGTATTAATCTCCTTATTGGGTTTCTATTCTAAAAAAATATTCCTTTGGAATCTTTTAATTACTTAACTGTCTCGTTTGTTTGCCAGTGTATTAAATAGCAGCTATTTTTAGACCAAATTATTTACTATAATTGACCTTTTCTCAAAACAATTTCATGCTACAACTGACCTCGCTGTTAATCTACCTTAACGTCTGATTGACCTCATTTTGAAATACCTGCCATTCTTAGCTGGATGCTTTTAATGATAGGCGATGGCTTAATCAACATGGTTCTATTGAAACGAACTTAGAGCTTACTTTATGTGGTCTGATATATTTCTTGTTAGACATACGGGTGGCCCACTGACTTTATCATTAACAGGAACATATTTCCTCTGTCTCTCTCTCTTCTCTTTATCATTAATGGGAGCATGATTCTTTTCTTTCTTCTCTCTCTCTCTCTCTCTCTCTCTCTCTCTCTCTCTCTTTCTTTATCATTAATGGAAGCATGATTCTTTCTCTCTCTCTCTCTCTCTCTCTCTCTCTCTCTCTCTCTCTCTCTCCTCTCTCTCTCTCTCTCTGGGGCAAAGATACCGAACGAGTTTCAAGAAATTCACTTCGGCCACCGCTAGAAAAATTAATGTGAGTCTCCTCTTACGGTTGTTTTTTTTTTTTTTCAAGAGCAAAGACCAACTGGGGCAGACAACCTAATGTCCACTTCTAGCCCAAGCCCGAAGAATATACGAAGTATTAAAAGTGTAAGGAGGGAGGGTGGAGCTCAACCACGATGGAATGTAAGAGCAATTTATATTTCGACTTTTTCTAAGGATTCGGGAAATCCAGGAAAATGAGTAATAAAGTCCCAGAGACTCCAGTAAACTTCCAGAGACTAAAATAAAGTTCCAGAGACTCCAGTAAATTCCCAGAGATTCCAATAAAGTTCCAGAAACTCCAATAAAGTTCTAGAGAATCTAATAAAGTTCCAGAGACTTAAATAAAATTACAGAAACTCCAGTAAAGTCCCAGGGACTCAAATAAATTCCCAGAGACTCCAATAAAGCCCCAGAGACTCCTATAAAGTTACAGAAACTCATTAAGTTCCAGAGCCTCCAATGAAGCCCCAGAGCCTCCAATGAAGCCCCAGAGCCTCCAATGAAGTCCCAGGGACTCCAATAAAGTCCCAGAGCCTCCAATAAAGTCCCAGAGCCTCCAATGAAGTCCCAGGGACTCCAATAAAGTCCCAGAGACTCCAACAAAGCTCCGGAAATCCTGGCCAAAGGGAGTTCCTATATTCCCTCTCTGTGTGTGTGTGGGTTGTCACCCCCGAAACAATGGGAATTTATTTGGTCCTAGTCTGCTTCCCTAACGATGCACTCAATCACTTTTTGGGGGAAGTAGGACCGTAGAGAGGATGTGGGGGTAGGTATCCTATGGAAGGACTGGGAGGGAGACACATCGAAATCAGAAAGAATGATGGAGAGGAGAAATAACGAAAAAAATGAAAAAAATAAAAAGGTTGGAGTAAAAGAGGTAAGAAGGATAGGGAAGTACATGCAATAAAGGAAATAAGAAGATAGGTAATAAGCACAACAAAGGAAAAACCAGATACACAAAAAGGCGAGAAAAGAAAGGAGGAAGAAGAATGAGGAAACAAAATAACGGCCAAAAGAGTAAAAAAAAAAAAATGGAGAAAAGGGGGAGTAAATTACAAAATTAAATAAAATACAGATGAAGGAGAATGAAAGAATAAAGAATAAGCGGAGAAAAACAGAAAAAAAAAAATAAAAAAATAAAAAAAGAGAAAAAGAAGACCACGAAATTAAATCAAAACAATCAAAACAAAGACGAATAAAGAAGCAAAACTTTAAAAATTAAGGAAATGACAAAGAAAAGTCGAAGAGCGAAGAAGCGGAGGAAAGGAAAAATTTAATCTTCTCTAGGCCTATCTCAAACAGCCCCATCGCTGTGGCTGACGTTTATCATCTAGCGATGAGGAACAATCGAGAACTTTCTCTCTTTGACCCAGAAACCGCAGGTTGTCCAGTCGTTTGGTTCTTTGTCGTCTGAAGACAATATGAGATCATTTTCTTGATTGTCTTTTATTTCAGTGACATAATTATAGCTTCTTCACCTCTCTTAATTGCACTGCACATCTCATTCTTCCCTTGATGTGAGAACATATATAATTTAGTCAAGTGTTTCAATATAACAATTATGACAAAACTCTATTCCCTAATATTGGTCGCTTGAAGACAGTAAGAGATAATTTTCCTAATTGTCTTTTATTTCAATAACATAATTATACCATCCTGACTTCCCTTAATTACACATCATACCTTATTCTTCCCTTGATGTGAAAAATACAATTTAGGTAAGGTTTTCAATAACAATTTATGACAAAACTCTATTCCCTAATATTTGTCGTGTGAAGACAATAAAGTGATAATTTTTAAAATTTTCTTCCATTTCAATGACATAGTTATAGCAATTTGACCTCCCTTAATTATATAGCATATCTTATCCTTCCCTTGATGTGAAAACATACATGATTTAGGTAAGAGTTTCAATAACAAATTATGATTTATCGTCTCTATTTCATTATATTTTTGGATAAACTTCCCACTGAAACCTTTGAAATCCAGCAGGAAATGAATGAAGACAATCTCCTTTCCTTAGTTGGCATTCAAACCCTAGTTGCTTATTATAATTAGCGTATACATATGTAAATACGTAACAGTGAATCTTTTAACCATGACAGAATAGCAGTCTAAAACTGCAATAGTGCTGTGAATTAAGCATTAACTGTAATTTTCTAAAGCGTGGCTCGAATCCCACCTAAAGAGGAGAATTTTTCATATTTCCCCATTTGGGTTTCAAGGGTTTTGGTCAAAAAAAATCTGAAATTTAGGATATAGACTTTAATAAGTTGTTAATCGTAGCTATTACAATACAGATAACTAATGGACTGAACCACTGAGTCGGCAAAAACGGAGAGATTTATTTTCTCGCATCTAGTTATTACTGAATAAGAATGTTTTCAACATCAATTTAATTAATTCTTCTAAAAATTAAAATTTCATTAGAAAAATACTTATTTAAAAGAACTCTCCGATTTGGGATGCTTTAACTTCCATCTTAAAAACTGTAACACTAGCGAGAGAGAGAGAGAGAGAGAGAGAGAGAGAGAGAGAGAGAGAGAGAGAGAGAGAGAGAGGTAAAAATGAACCTTTGAATTTACGAGATGAAGGTTGCATGTACTGAGCAAAATAAATATCAAAATATCTAATAAAAAAAGAGAGAGAGAGAGAGAGAGAGAGAGAGAGAGAGAGAGAGAGAGAGAGAGAGAGAGAGAGAGAGAGAGAGAGAGAGAGATGGTAAAAATGAACCTTTGAATTTACGAGATGAAGGTTGCATGTACTGAGCAAAATAAACGTCAAAATATCTAATAAGAGAGAGAGAGAGAGAGAGAGAGAGAGAGAGAGAGAGAGAGAGAGAGAGAGAGAGAGAGAGAGAGAGAGAGAGAATTTAGGAGATAAAGGTTGCATGAATAAAATAAATGTCAAAATATCTAATAAATAAGAGAGAGAGAGAGAGAGAGAGAGAGAGAGAGAGAGAACGTTTGAATTTAGAGATAAAGGTTGCATGTACTGAGCAAATTAAATGTCGAAATACCTAATGAGAGAGAGAGAGAGAGAGTTAAAAAATAAACGTGTGAATTTACGAGATAAGGGTTGCATGTACTAAGAAAAATAAATTTCAGAATATCTAATAAGAAGAGAGAGAGAGAGAGAGAGAGAGAGAGAGAGAGAGAGAGAGAGAGAGAGAGAGAGAGAGAGAGATTCACATACATTTCACAAAATGAAAGTGTATTTAGGAAATACAGCTTGCATGAACAAAATAAATCTCAAAGTATCTAATAAGAGAGAGAGAGAGAGAGAGAGAGAGAGAGAGAGAGAGAGAGAGAGAGAGAGAGAGAGAGAGAGAGAGAGAGAGAGAGAGAGAGAGATACAGTCACATACATTACACAAAAAGTCTGAATTTAGGAGATGAAGGTTGCATGCACTGAGCCAAATAAATGTCAAAATACCTAATAAGAGAGAGAGAGAGAGAGAGAGAGAGAGAGAGAGAGAGAGAGAGAGAGAGAGAGAGAGAGACGCATCAAACAACCTCAGGACTAAGACGATCTTGTTTTCTCCCCCAAAATTCCCAAAGCTGACGACGATGACAATGATTTCCGGTCCAACGAGAACAGAAGGACAGGGAGACGCCGTAATAAAGAAGGCGGGTCATCTTTAATCTGTCCCTCTTCGGAACGAGAGTGCCCTAAGTCGTTGTAGGGCTGATTTATTGCTGGAGTGTCCTGCGGCGTCGCGAATGAGGCTGTCAGGGCGGAGATGTTCTCCTTTTTTATTTTTATTTTTATGTTATTTTTTTACTGATCCTCGTGAGAGGCCGTTTTAATGGTCATCTTCCTTCTGCTACTGGGAGACGCTTAACATTAGGCATCGATCCATATATATAATTATATATATATATATATATATATATATATATATATATATATATATATATATATACATACATATATATATATAATGTATATATATGCATATATATACATACATACATAAATATATGTATAAACAATAATACTGCATAAAGAACAATAATGCATAAACAATAACACTGCATAAACATTAATATATTTCTCTTTGATGTGTTCATCACTATATACATTTATACGGCATTCGTACAGCAAATAACTGCAATATCTGTTTTCGAGATTCGTTCAGAAATGTGTTTTTCAGCAATTATTGTATGGAAGCATATATTTCTATTTCTAAAATTGCAACATTTCATTTACCTTCCGTTTCTGTATTTGCATGTTTGCTAGAGTCAACAGCCTTCGCCTACTATTTAATTCCTTTTAAATAATAAAAGCAATAATTACTGTAGTTGGAGACAGAGGAACATATCTGAATCCAGATATCTGGGCAGTATTAACAGAACACTTTCCCCTGCAATACACTGCGTTATCGTGAGTTATTTTTACAGTACCGAAAACAATAACGCTCGGCGTGACGCCATCATCGTCTCCTGTTGCTAAGAAATTCTTACTTTTCATCTCCTCGACGAGGGGAGACTGGACGGAAATAAATGGGAGGGGAGAAACGAACTGTGGGAGTGTTCGCTGGGACAAGACTGGAAATATCGTGTAGCTGTTATTTGCATAAACTGTGGGACGGTTCGCTGAGAGGGACATAAAATATTACGTAGCTTATTTGGCAACTGCCAATTGCCTCGTATTTTTCCCCTCTCTCCTGCAAAACAGTGTCCGTTTCGCTGCCCTTCTCAGTGAAGTATTCTCGCGGAGTTGTTATTGTAGACATTCTTTATTTTGTCATTTTCATTCCACTGCACGTTGGTGACTGATACTGAATTTCTTTGGGAAATAGTTCCCACGTTGCCAGAATTACGTAGAGCATGATTGTATGAAATTTTGCGTACAATTTGAAGTTCTCAAACGTTTATGAATGGCTTCTAAAATCTATACACAGAAATTTCATTCGTGGATCGTGATTGTATGAGATTCTGCGTACAATCTGAAGTTCTAAAATGTATAAAAACTGATACATTTTTTATCGATGGTGTCTGGTACATTTTTTATCGATGGTATCTTTTACGGGATCTGAAAACTGATGAGAATATTTTCGTAATCACAAATTAAAATCGGGATTCAGAATCACACGTTTTCCATCACTAATTCTCAACAAGCAAGCAGCTTGCCTGTGATATACTCTCCTCCCACAACCTGTGCCATTGAAATCTATCCTGCGAGCACTTTGTCGCTTCTTTGATGATATGGCACGTCCTTTCCAATACATCTTTCAGAGCATTTACCCAAACTCTTCTAGGTCTTCCTCTTAACACTTCCAAATCGTAGTCGAGTCAGTCAGTTAAATCTGACTTCTACCGCAGTGGTATAATACAAAGCGCCTGGTCAATGCTACCCTAGGAAATGCCAATGGCTTGGGATTCTAATGCACCGTTTCTCAAGGCAGGTGAACACATAGCATAGAGCCATGAATTTTTCGGGAAAGGGCATACCCTACTGTAATAAATGGTTCTTATCTACTGAGGTTCAAAAACAGCTACAAACGTCAGGCCAGTCTCTTGTAGCAAGCAGTATGAACTATCCACCCTGAAAAGTGCCAGAAGGGTCAGTTACGCGTAACCCTCAGCCAAGGAGCTTCTATTGAAGGGTTGTGGACCCCTTGTTGGGATGTAATGCTCCCTGATTGGCGGATAAGCCTCTTCACATGAGGCTCATGGCAATTACGTTTTTCACTCCTATCGAAATGAAGTTAATATTATCACTGCCGTGCATAGTGCGTTAGTCACCAAGTGTGCAAGGTTCGCCGGCTTATACCTTATACAGTATATGCAAGCGAAAAACCTGAAATGCCAGAGGAAATGAATATGTGTATGTATATATATATATATATATATATATATATATATATATATATATATATATATATATATATATACATAGAAATATAGATAAACAGGCTGATAGGTAGATAGATAGATAGCTAAACAGATAGATAAATATGTGCCCTACACCTTGATTTTATATATATATATATATATATATATATATATATATATATATATATATATATATATATATATATACTGTGTATATATGTATGTACATATACTGTATATATATATATATATATATATATATATATATATATATATATATATATATATATACTGTATATATATACATATATATGTGTGTGTGTGTGTGTGTGTGTGTGTGCTTGATGAGTTAATAGATAAATCTGAAAATAAATGGAATATGCTTGCTTGGAAGGCTGCAAGCACGGCCTGATTTAATTAAGATAATAAATGACCAGAGGATCATTTATTTAGCAGTTGCTATGCAATATCTGGAGAGAGAGAGAGAGAGAGAGAGAGAGAGAGAGAGAGAGAGAGAGAGAGAGAGAGAGAGTTAATTATTCTGCTCATCAGGAAATAAAAAGGACAACTGTAACTATTTTGACTTTCTAAACGATGATGATTTTACCCAGTAAGAATTAAGGGTATTTTCGCCACTAAAAATAAGAAATAAAAAGAAAAAATAAATCAATTAATAAATAAAATAAATGAATTAACAATTGGGTAAGTAAATCAATTAATCTGGTCACAAAACAAGGTAATTTTGTGTTTCAAAATATTATGATTAATAAATGAAATGACAAGCAATACCAAACTGTTTAATAATCCCTTGAACAAGAGGTGAACGGAATAAGTTTCCAATAAGCCTCGTCATTTTACGGAGGCACCGAGGATTGCAGTCACCGTTACACTTAACAGAAATGTGTATAAATATAGTATTAGCATCCTACTTAGCTGGAAATTTCTACAATTTAAAAATGTTCTTCTCAAAAGTATATTAATTACGACAATAACTGTTAGAATACTGTGCCAGGATTCATATTCCTACTATATTATTCTACGTCGTCCATTAGACAATTACCTGAACAGAACACGTCGCAGTTTCATTTCAAACGTTGGCTCGCTCACTCCGATGATTCTCGGGCCTCGCTGATCCTCATGTCCTCATAAGGACTCCTCCACGTTGCAGTAACTATTTATTTTTAAGGTAGGAGAATTACCACAATCCTTAAAGCTCTCCTTCTTCTTCTTCTTCTTTCGACCTTATAAGTCCCACTCTATAGCAGGGTCGGCCGCTCGAGTCAACTTTCTCCATCTATTTCTGTTCCTAGCATCTTCTTCCACCAGTTCCACCTCACCACATCCATCCATCTTGGATCCGCTGACGTCCCACAATCCTCCTCCCCATCACTGGCATGTTCTTGGCTCTCTTGATGAGTTCCACCTCCCCTCTTCTTATTACATGGCTATAGAATCTCAAACGAACTTCCCTAGCCTTCTCCTTGACATTGCATATAAAACACATTCTTCTTATATCTTGATTCTCCCTCCTTTCCAGTAGTGATATTCCAGCAATCCATCTCACTATCCTCATCTTGGTCATAATCAATTAATAATGACAAACATTCCCAGTGGTTCACTGACTCAGTACTGACTTCACTCTTCTAACAAGTGCAGGTTCGAATCCCGCCTAAGAAGTGAAATTATTCTGATTCATTTAAGTTTGGATTTCAAGGTTTTCAGTGGCAAATGCATCCCATAGCATTAGGAAGCAGAAACGAAAAAGGTACTGTTGCCATTATAGTAATCCATAGAAAAGGTGATTGTGATCATCACACTATATAAAAGTTTGTTACCTGAAGTCATAGTTAAGAAATACAGAAACGCCAAAAAGGAAAATAAATATAAGTACACTCCATTTTTCAAAAACCCAACTCGAACTTCAAATATCTACCTCAAATGGTGGGAAATCAACTAAAAGATTCTTCTTCAACCCTAAGACTTAATGTTACTTCCTGTTCTCCACTATACCAAAGTTCTTCGTTAGACTAGTCGGTACCGTTCTCGGATAGCACTCTGCAGGGCCAGCGTTCGAATCTCCGGTCGGCCAATGAAGAATTAGAGGAATTTATTTCTGGTGATAGAAATTCATTTCTTGGTATAATGTGGTTCGGATTCCGCAATAAGCTGTAGGTCCCGTTGCTAGGTAACCAATTGGTTCTTAGCCACGTAAAATAAGTCTAATCCATCGGGCCAGCCCTAGGAGAGCTGTTAATCAGCTCAGTGGTCTGGTTAAACTAAGGAATACTTAACTTTTTCCACTATACCAACCAAAATCTGAGGCCACTTCACTTCCATCTTCTTCTTCTTCTTCTTTTAACGTGCTTTTTCCCATTTTTGTATGGGGTAAGCCCTTCTTTGAAGGACTTTTGATTTGGCTTTAGGGGTAGACCGCTCGATCGGCTGCCCTGCCTGACATCGTTTAGACCCCGGTAGCGTATGTTACATGTATCATACCCGACCCAACGCCCTTTCTTCCATACACTGGGAATAATCTTCCTACAGATTTGAATAGTGCTGAGGGGAGAAACAAGTTTTCTTCGGCGCAATCGAGTTTTCTGTACAGCGTATAATCAAGGCGACCGAAAATAGATTTATCTTTCGGTGGTCTCGGTATAATGCTGTATGAGCCGCGGCCAATGAAGCTTTAACCACGGCCCGCTGGTGGCCTATTCTATATCGCTGCCAGAAGCACGATTATGGCTAACATTAACCTTAAATGAATTTAAAAACCACTGAGGCTAGATGGTTGCAATTTGGTATGTTTGACGACTGGAGGGTGGATAATCAACATAGCATTTTGGGGCCCTCTAGCCTCAGTAGTTTTTAAGATCTGAGGGCGGACAGAATAAAGTGCTGACGGATAGACAAAGCCGGCACATAAGTTTTCTTTTACAGAAATCTAAAAAAAAAAAAAGTAGAGACGGAAGCCTCAATAATCCCACTTAATTGGGTAGTGGGGAGAGAGGCAGTTGCATTAGCTCGTTAATCGGATTAACGAGCGTATTTTTTCACTCCTGAATTACACAGGACTGCTATTTTCGGCTGTGATTCAAAAGGCAGGAGTGGATCTTGACTTCCGGACGCGGACGAAATGTCAGTTAGATGATGTGTATTCTGACTTTTCTTTCTTCGCCATTTCAGTGAAGAGTATATATATATATATATATATATATATATATATATATATATATATATATATATATATTGACATTCAAATATATGTATATAAATATACATTATAATGTATATATATACATTTGTATATTAATATATATATATATATATATATATATATATATATATATATATATATATATATATATATATATATATATATATTTTTTTTTTTTTTTTTTACAGTTAGTTTGTATTTTTAGTGACAAATCTCAAAATTTTATTAGACCACTGTTAGTGCTACCAGTCAGGTTATGTATTCAATAACAAATATTTCTCATAAGAAAAAAATAAAGGAAATTATCATGTAGCCTATCTCCATCTTGGCTGATAATAAACAGGACAAACAAACAAAAAATACTTAAAACAATAAACGATGACAGTCACAGGACATTTTCTTATCATGGATAACAAAATTCTTTTACAAACGAACACCTATAGCGGTGCCAGAAGCACGATCATGGCTAACTTTAACCTTAAATAAAATAAAAACTACTAAGGCTACAGGGTTGCAATTTGGCATGTTTGATGACTGGAGGGTGGATGATCAACATACCAATTTGCAGCCCTCAAGCCTCAATAGCTTTTAAGATCTGAGGGCGGACAGAAAAAGTGCGGACGGACAGACAAATAGCCATCTCAATAGTTTTCTTTTACAGGAAACTAAAATTACATCTAGAGCTTATAAACCTGGCCCCCCCCCCACAAAAAAAAACCCTGGGTCCACAAACTGCATCAGGATTCATTGCCAAATCTAATGAGTTTTTCATTGGCACCCAAAACACCTCCCTTTGGTATGCCTCATGCACATATTCGACCGTGACCTTGGTAGCTGCGGCGGCAGTTATCTCACAAGTAGGGCGGACAGACTGGCTTTATCAGACGAGGAAACGGACAGGGTGAATATGCACATCCCGATCAGTTTCATTCGCAAAGAAACTATCGTCAACGACAAAAAATAAAAACATGAAAATAAAGAAGAAAGAGGAGTAACAGAACACAGGAAATATATCATAAAATCGCGATGATTCTTTCGAGTGGAACAAAGAGTTTAAGAAAGTAGTTCGGAAAAGCACTCTGCCTCTCTCTCTCTCTCTTAGAGGAATTTACTCTCTTTCTCTCTCTCCCGTTGCTATCTCTCTCTCTCTCTAAGTCTAATCCTTCTCCCTGGGAGAGTTGTTAATCAGCTCAGTGGTCTAGCAAGGTATCTTCCTTTTTGGAAATTGATCTGACATGGGAATTTCCATCTTTTCTTAAATTTCCCAGCAATATCATGTCATTCAAAACAATCATTTCGAGAGTGAATTCTGAATGATCATTACGTTCTTCTTTTAAACTACAAAATGAACGTTTTAGTTTAGGTCACAATATTTTACTGTTTTGTTATTGCTCAAAAATATCTACTTATTTTCTTCGTAGACGAGGTTTTTACGTTCTAGACTCTAATAATGATTTGATTTTAAGATTTTAGTCTTCCCTTCTCTCTCTCTCTCTCTCTCTCTCTCTCTCTCTCTCTCTCTCTCTCTCTCTCTCTCTCTCTCTCTCTCTATATATATATATATATATATATATATATATATATATATATATATATATATATACACACGTACATAAAGTCATCCACTTTCGCTGTGAAGAGGTGGCTTTAGAAATTGTCTTGCAAATCCTTTGGAATAAGGCAGACTATCTCCCAAGGTACAGCTTAAGAGATCAACAGTCACAGGAAACGGATCTAAATTACAAAAGTGCCCAGTCACACGAGGTGCCCACTTCGTCTGATTGCAGCTTCCAGAATACAGAGCAACAAAAACTTGTCAAAATAAAATTTTCAAGAGGTAAAGAACAAATGAAAACCGAAAGAATATGTTGTGGAAATTACGTGATGATATTGAGAAGAATGATAGGCGTGAAGATATGATTATTCTCTATAGGATGAAAACATATTAGGCATGAATACATATTCTCTCTCTCTCTCTCTCTCTCTCTCTCTCTCTCTCTCTCTCTCTCTCTCTCTCTCTCTCTCTCTCTTTCTCTCTCTCTCTCTCTCTCCTATACATCATTTCACCTTTTAGGTGCAATCCCAGTTTCAAGAAGCTGATATTGTAACTTACAAATGCCTGTCATCTGAA